>NC_079564.1:13269361-13578616 GCF_015846415.1 Triplophysa dalaica | reverse complement strand
CAAAAGCCCAAAGTCTTGTACCAAGTTCTAATGTCGGAGACAATGGCTGTCCTCGGTAAAGTCCTCAACACATGCATTAAAAAAATTACATTATAATTAGTTTTTTAGTAGTGAAGCTACTATTTTATATTCATCCATATAAAATTTTACATTTACATTTTTAAAATGGTTGTGGTAAAAGAAATGACACATGATGTGTTTAATAACATAAACTGAAAATAGATTTAATATAATCATGTACATCGTACATGATTAAATTAAGCAATTCCAACAAACTCATATTCTGTGTAACACAAACCTTATGTTAATATTTAACAAATCCTTTTTGAGAGTCTACAAATATATTATGCACATTTGTAAATGCTTTTAAATTGTTTTTCTATTATTCTGTCCATATCTTTAATTTAGGGCAGCTTATTGTTTTATTATTGTTCTCAAAACTTGTCGTAAAGTGCTAAAACACAGATAGCAGGTGACATAGTAGGTTAGTCACTTCTCTCAAATTCTCTCACGTCTCTTTAGCTGGTGGGTCAATTCTGAACACAGATTCACTGACTGAACTCTGGTCCAAAACCACATCTAGTTTCATTTCAATATACAGTATTTGTTTTATTTTTAAATCTTACATGTGTCATAAAACCTTTGATATTCATTTAACATTTTGATTTGGTTCTGCTGCTGATATTTTGTTCAACACGTGTAGCGTTAAGAAACTGAAACAGGAAGTACATCTGGATCAGCGTTGCTTCATTTTTTCGAAGTGGACCTTTACAAGAGACATGAATTCAATTAGATATTCAGTTGCACGTGTAGATTAGAGAACATTGTGTAAGACATTTCTCATTGGCTGTGAAACACACATTAATTTCACACCTTAAAACAGCACAAATCTGCTGTCCGACCCCCTTTCACATTCAGAATGTTTATGCATAATTGAAAATCATTATGTAAAACATTAAGCATTTTTAGTACGGCTTTTGAATGTCTTGGGGAAAAAACACTTAGACAGGCATGAGCCCTACATCTAATCATGCTTGTCTCTGCAGTCTTCACACTCTGAATGACACAATACAAGACATTTAGCCTTTACAAAGGCCTACCAGTCAGCGTGTCTGTCCTGCCTCCTTATCTCTCAAGAGCAGCCATTATCAGCGCCTCGTCTTATTGGACAGGAGACATCGTTTCAAGAGCATAAGTATGGGATCGCCGGGCACACAAAATACCGCCTTTCTACCTCGTCAATGTACTATTTACCTTGGAGGGCCAAAAGGCATCAACCTTTTGCCCTCTTTCTTCATCCTTCCCGGGAAGGAATTCTGTATTGGGAGGAATTTTCTATAGTGCTGCATTTAAGTGCGCCAAATAAAATGCTGAGTTAAAATCCAAATGCGTAATAGTTACATCTTCACCCATGATAAATGGGGCCTAGCTCGGAGAAAAACAGCAAAGCTATTCAATTTGCATCTGCACAGTTTCAATAATTCATGATGTTTGGTGGCGTTTCAATGTTTTATAAGTAAATTGTGTATTCTTATGGAACACGAAATGGCATTTCAGTTGCAGCAGTTGGATGTGCACTTTATCTTTCATAAACAAGCTAAACACGGATGCTGCCGTAATGCGAATTTCCACAGCCTGTTAACCCTTCAGTGCGCTTGCCTTCGTCTGTGTCTTCGGTCTCATCTTGTTCACATGAGGAAAGTATTTCGAAACTATTGGTGTTTTGCATCCTTAGATGGTCTTCGCAGATCTCTTTGCATTACTGTGGAGATAAACTGCGGTATGATACTGTAAGAAATACAGGTCAACTGGTAGAGATTAATCTTTAAATCATAATGTTGGTAATACATACCTATACTGTGATATAATAGTAATACAATACAACATTTTGGTCGTATAGACACCATTCTTGATGCAAGGCACGACTTTAACAATATGAGCACATGAACACTACAATTACTTCACATGGTTTAATAACTTATAATCTTGACAAAAACCGCCATCGGTATTACCGAGGGCACGATGTCTGCATCTCCATCTTTGCGTTGCGCGATTCCATCATTCGTGTTTGCGTTCGGCTCAGTGACTGATTATCATTACCTTTTCTTGCAAATATCCACCTCATTATGACTAGCTCGCTGCCAACGCGAGCGCACCAAGCCCATCTCTCTGGGAGAGGAAGAGAGACAGGCTCAGCCTAGCCTTCTGCATTTGGCTATTAAACACAATGAATGCGCTGCTTTGTTATTAACATCTGTTCATCAGGGATGGAGGCTGGATAATCACCCCTCACACCTTCTGTTTCTACACTCCAACTCCGGCAATCAAGACCATCATTTGGCAGCTGGTTGAAGCCACTAATGCCTCTCTTTTTCCTCTGTTCCCTCATTTCTCTCTCGCTCTCTCTTTTGCTCATTTTCAAGGTTGTTTTATTCAATCCCAATCCTCTTTGTGCTTTGCGGTTCTCACTCACTTATTTATTTGACCTTTCCGTGAGAACAATAACAAACAATCCTACATTATAGAATTCTTAATTGGTAAAACATCAATTGTTAGTGGTTTAAGTACTGTTGACATCCCATTCAATATGAAAATAAGAAGAGTCAGGAATGACCTCATTTATTAACCTATATTAATTCCTTGCCTTAATTAAATAAATAATTACAAAAATAATTGTATAATTTATTTATTATTTGTATTTTTTATTATTAAATATATACTGTATATGATGGTTATTATTTGTATATTACTTTATTTCTAGTATATTTTTATTTAATAGGTTTCATGGTGCACTTATCCATGATCTAAAAATTATTACAGTGATCACAATCCCGTCTATTTCAGCACATGACATCGCATACAGCACGTCGTATAATGTTAATAATAACATTGTTTGCAAAACGAATCCAATTTAAATACAACTGCTAATATTGATGGAAGAGACTCCATATGACTTTATGCATATATGCAAGGTATTTTTAAATCTTTTCTGAAAGTAGTCAGATTTAAAGGTTTAAATGTAAATGACTATTCTAATAAAAATCTGCATTTAATTTGCTCTAAGGTCAATTCAATTGTTTTTACCTCAAAGATCTTCTTTTTTGATATCAGATGCAAATGTAGCTACTTGCTCACCCAATATGTGTACATTATGCGTGCACACATGTGTTGAGATGAAAGCAAGCCATTCTCGAAGTCCCTGTCTCTTAAATCTTTGAGTGCACTGAATTGAATGTCAAACTTATTTATGAAACATGCACAATCCCTTCTTGCAGATGTTTTAAGATCATAATTGTCAACTTGTGACATTTCAATTACTTTTGAATTGGAACAACTGCGCATAAGCACACACTCAGTGTATACACAGTCATGGACTGTATATTACTTGTCTTACTGATGATGGTAAACTATTAGATTTACTGATGGGGTCTATATGCTTCTCGCTGGGTGGTTTAGCTAAACTTGCTCTGCTGCATGAGACGCAGATGTTGTGAAGAGCAGAGCAGCCACAAGCATGTGCGAAGCTTTCAGAATGGAGAGCGATCCCCTCCGAGACGCCACATGACATTCAGGTCAATTTAGCAGTTAAATAAGAGTGAGTACTCAAGGGGAAGCTTGTTACAGTTATTTCTAAGGTACTATTCACAAGGCTTCTCTGTGTACTTCCGATACTAGCATAAGCATCAAGGAACAGTGAGCAACCAGACTCAAGACGGAGTCCTCATGGGTTTGTAAATAGTCCAACACGGTTCTTGAATCGATTAATGCAAGCTCCAAACTTTCTCTTTGTTTCAAACATGTATCTGTCATAAAATGTATTATATGTATTATACGCCGTAGCTTCAAACTTGTTTTGCCAATAAAGTTCCCACAGTCATTCACTGGCCATCTGACGCACAATAGACAAAGTCTATGCATCATTTTGTTAATATGCTATTTCAAATATTTCTAAAATCAATTGCACATAAAATCCCATTGAATGTAATTGTTTGCTTTGAGTGGTGCATGCATTATCCCATTTTCTTGTCCAAATTTAGCCAATTTATGTAGGCCGAATTTAAACTTTGTCTTGTTTTGTTTGTTGTGCACTGTACATACCAGATATTGGATGGTCGGATACATCAATTTGCATGATAGCTCAGAGATCAGGACATGCAATTTGAGATAGTTTTTAACAAAAAATATGCTAAAATTACATGTAGGTCAGACAATCTCTTCCTGTCTAGGTGGGCGGCCTACAACACAAAACAACAAGTGGTACCATACCATGTTTTTATATAGATTTTCATGTATAGCACGTGTCCAAACATATGCACATATATATCCCCAAACCATGGTAGAATCATAAATCCGTTTTGTTTCCAGTATTTATGAACACATATCTGTAAATATGTGATCATGTTTTCGAAATACAACGTTAGGCTTTCGCTAAAACATATGATGAGTCTTCATCTCATGCCAGAGCGCGCAGATCGTGGGCAGGTCTGAGCATCGCCCAGCGTCAGCTCCGGCCTGGCTGCTTGGCGCTCTTCTTCTCCTTCTGTCATACACAGGAAGAGTTCGACTTCGGCATCTGTGTCTCCGTTCGTTATGTCTAAATCAGCATTCTGCGCTCTGACAGAGGACTGGAACAGAACAGACTGTCTCTGCTCTCTGCCGCCGTGGCCCCAGCACTCCGTTGGCCCCACACGTGTCGGAGCAAGAGAGGAAGCCACTCTCTTGAGGATGTTTTCAAAAGCCTGTCAGATCCCTTCTACACCACTCTTGAAACCTGTGCCATGCACCACATTGATTTGTCAATCAAAATGGCCGACACACTAACTCTTATTAGAAGAAAGGTTGAACTTTTTCCTTTGTTTGACCGTTTATTTTTGGCTGGTTTACTTTGCTCCAGCCTTGCAGAGAGCGAAAGTGTGCACAAATCTCTTGGGTGACCATATGCAGGATGACTGCAGTGTTTTACCATATGTTCATGGCTTTCATGGTGTGTGTGTTTGGGGCGAGCTGAGCTGCATGATGGAATATGGGGTGGATCTTTTGGGTTTTAAATATGTACTGAAAACATTTGCTTATGGATCATACAGAATTTTATGAAAAGTAGAAATAAAGCATGTAGCTGTAAAACATGTAAAAAATGAATGCTTTAACTAGTAAAGAATAAAGGAATGGACTGTTTTTTGGTTTAATAATATTCTTTTACTTACAAAAATAGTGCATTAATCCATATATTTCTCCTGCTCGGTAAGAGCAACAGTTTTAACCATGGAAAACATTTAGCAGGATTCAAGCATTTATTTATAAAAAGGTTAATCAAGGTTATTTCCGCTTGTCTACCCTGCTATTCGCGTATGTGGGTGCGCAAAATAATTTGCTTTCACATTGTTAGAATTTGTGTTTGTATGTTTGTCTTACCCCCCATGTTTGTTTTTGTTCTTTTATTTAATTGAAAAATGTTGACTCAGATTGTCTCCATCTGTTTTGTGAAAAGCAGCATGACCACAGATAATTATGACCTTTTGGATAATTATTCATTGGCAGTAACTGAATCCTAATAGCAAATGTTACTTTTAAAGTTTGACAGATGGCTATTAGACTTTATAGTTTGCTATCCTATCTCAGGTAATGATGTTGAAGCCATAAACAGCCTAAACAGCCATTAAATGCCATACAGTCTTTAAATAGCTGATGAATATGAAAATAGACGAACACAAACTCTCTTATGATGAATAAAACAGAAAAGCAACATTATGAAGCACTGAAAGCAATCCAGTGGAATTACCTGTTCATGTTTGTTAGTTTTGAGGTATCTGCATGCTAGTGGACCAAGGTAACTTTGGATAAAAATATGAATGATGTCATTTAGAAATTACATTTTTATCCGGTGAAATACTCTGCATAACTAGAATCTTAGGAGGATAATATTCCAATGTTATTATTTTGATTTGTGCGGTTACTAGTTTTGTTTGATATATGAAGAAATCGAAAGTGAAAGAACCATTTTTTGACACAACAATACCGATCATAGTTATAATTTCCTTATCAAACAAGATAACTTAAAGGGGTGATTCGCCGGAAAAACATATTTTTCTTTGTTGTTGGTGCGTTATAAGCTGCTCGTGCATGTATTAGACACGTAAAATTGCATAAATGTAAGTGTCGGAACAAAAGATGCATTCTAACTAAAAGCGAATGCTCACCCAGACCTGTCTGAAACGCCTCGTGTAACCACACCCCGGCGAATCTACGTCAGTTCGTAACACAATTTGACTAAGACCACCCAAATGTATATGTAAATAAGGTGGGCGTACCTGTTAGTACAATTACTTTGGAACCCGATGTTCCAAATATGGTAAGAGGCGTTACATTTCCGTGCAGTATTCGACCAATCACTACGTACTAGTGAACTGGCCAATCATAGCACACCTCACTTTTCAGATCGATGAACTTTGTAAAAAATCAGCGCATTTCAGAGAGGCGGAGCAAAGAGTAGATACACACATGCACAGTATGTGGAAAATACAGTGTTTTTTAACCTTAAATAGTGTATACACATGGTATTACATCTGAAGTAGACAATAATATTCATTTTAGCCCGTCAAATTAGAAAAATATTACAAATTACCCTTTTAAACACTGCATTGGACGCACAAGCAGCCATCCTTCCAAGATGGCGCACATTCAACGCAGCTTGATGTCGATTAACAAGCTCCATACCATCCTTTTCTAATTAGCAACAGAAAGTAGCAAATCTTGGCTCAAAATATATTGTTATCAAAGTGAAGCCTTCCCTTTTTCATTTTAAACCACACGAAAGAAAACTGTACTTGTCAAGTGATTTCCTAGGGTAATGTTCTTTACAGTCACTTTTATGCTCCTCTGTGAAGCAAAATGTTAACATCCGCATTAAATTGACTTCCACGCTCCTCTGCATTTCCATAAACACGCTGCTCACGTTTGACTTTCGGCTCTAAATGCTCGTTCTTCTTTTGCCATGGCTCACAAGCCTCGCATTTACCTCCACTTGCCCAGGTTGTAAATTAGATTGTTTAAAAGTCATTCTGCCCCGCCTTAATTGACATCGTTTCCCTCACATCTTGACCTAACTGCCCATAGCAATGTTCATTTCCTCGCATTCGCTCGTAGCTGCCGCATTTCAGATATATTCACCTCGCGTCGCCCGTGAGACGGCGAGAGAGAGAAAACCCCTCCATTACTTCTCCATCTCATCTCGGTCTTAATGGACAGCATTCAGCATTTCATTTCATTCCTTTTTCGACAACATCAACATTTGCCTGCCTCAAACGAATAGTGGGAAAAAAAATGGAAAAGAGGAAAACAAAGGCAGATGGTTCAATTTGCCTGTAGTGCTGCACTAAGGTGTTAAAGCAATGCCCTTATGTGCTTGGCTCCCAGTATCTAGAGGAAACACGGGCAAAGCCGTAAACACATACACAGTCGGACGAGGTCCTGTGTCACCTGGATAAACAGGGGAGGATGCGAGAGATGGATAACGGGCACAAGATAGATTTACCTCAGGCACTGCAGTGGCCTGCTAAACTCATGGGGGGTCCTAAAAGAGTGCGTCCCGTCTTCACCCAACCTGAGAACAGCAAGGGGCTAAACATGTTCCACCTCAGTGGTTCCAGCGTGCTAAGAGAGCCATTAGAGTCCAGACACGAGCGTGAGCTAAACAGAAAAGAGATCAGACCTCGGGCTGGCGGAGGTACAAGCCCGAACTCGCCCTAAGCGCCACGAGAGAGAAAAACGTAGAGACTGAGAGACTTTGTGGCCTGCTGGAGTTGACCCCACCGCAGGGGACCGCATAACGGGAGGCTGGGAGTCCACTACATAGCATCAAAGAGAATGAGGGAAAATGAATACCTCAGCCAAGAACATACTTACACACACACTCAGACGTGCTGCATTTTAACACACATGTTGAATGGATGCTGGTGTGTGTTTGTCCATGAGCGATGGCTTCCTCTTTTCAGAGCTTCAGCATGGGGCCGAATTCTGTTGTCTGTTTGGATGTGATAGATGACTCCCTCCAAACAGGAAACAGGAACTAAAGCACAGTCAGACCAATCATACTAAACATGCAACTCTTCTTAGAACACACAGGGGTCAATAGGTGAAGCGGTAGCCTTTTCCATTTCGAAATGAAATTTTCAAAGTTTAACTTTACGAAGACGTGTTTTTGTGTGTCTTTGGTGTGTTATAGGTTGCCCATGCATGTATTAGATTTGTAGAATTGCAAAAATTAAAGTGTGGGAACAAAAGATGCATTCGAATTAAAAGCGAATGCTCACCCAGACTTGCCTGAAATGCCTTGTGCGACCACAACCCCACAAATCTACGTAAGTTGGTTGTATGATTTGAATAAGAACGCCAAAATGTATACACAAGTAAGGTGGCCGTACCTGTCAGTACAATTGCTTTGGAACCTGATGTTCCAAATATGGTAAGAGGCGTTACATGTCCGTCACAAGCTTGCAGTATTCAAGCTACACACCGGCCAATCATGGCACACCACGCTTTACAGAGTTAAACATTCTGACTGTCAAATATTGTCTTTTACAGCTGTGTTTACCAACTCCTGTTTTCAGGGGACCCCTTCCAGAATGTGTTTCAGTTTAAAATCATTGATGGAACACATCAGCTTGTTTGTTTCTTAAGTAGGGAAACATTTCAGACGCTCTGGGAAGAAGCTGATGAGTTGAATCAGGGGTTTTATTTAAAGAGACATCCTAAACAAAAAATATTGGTAACACTTTCATTGAAGCATGTATGTATAATGCATTATAAAGAGTAAAATGCATTATAATTCTTCATAATGTGTGTTGTGTAGTGTAACAATGAATTGCTAAGTGTTATAATGAATTAATTGTTTTTACAATTATTTATAAGACATTGCAATGCAATAAAAGGTGCATTACAATGCTTTTAAACTACTTTTATAATACATTATACATGCATGATTCAAGGAAAGTGTTACCAAAATATTTCCTGTTTCCTGTTTGGAGTCATCTAAAAAGATAACAGAATTCATTGTTCTACATGTATGTTGCATTATGGCATCAAAATGATAGTTCACCCAAACATCATGTCTTCACTCCCATGTCATTCAAAAGTAAGTCTCTTTCTTCTGTGAAACACAAAAGTGGATGTTTACAAAAATGCCTCAGTGGTTTTGTGTCATTACATGTCAACTGAAGGCCTTCTTGTTTGGTTAGCAACATTCTTAAAGGTATATTATTTTGGATTTTGTGAGTCGCAGAAATTTGATAAGCTGTCCCTTTATGTATTCAGGAAGAATTTGTTATAACAGGGTTAACAAAACTACAGTTATAGATATAGCCATGAATTAACAGTTAACAGTATTTTAATACTCAGTTATTTATTAAAATTTAAATAAAGGTAACAAAGATGTCATTTTTTGCTTCCAACGGTCACTCACTTAAGTTAAAAGTTAGTTAAAGTAGGTCAGTTGTACAGTGAGGAAAGTTCATGGTGGCATAAAACGTGTTCTACAGACGCTTTCATTCAGGTCACTGTCCGTTGAATATGGTGTTTTGGTGTTGACCTGCCAGAGGTCAGCTTCAAAAACACACATAAAAAAATCTTCAACACAAAGAGCTCCCTGATACTGTGTTGTTGACTTTAACACACAACGGCCCCCGGCTCCTGAACCCGTTGGCCCTGAGGGAGGAGCCGAACAATGTTTCTTGAGTGAAGTTCTCTCAGCAGGTGGAACTTCAAACAGGTCTCAGACCAGGGCCACCTCTGCAGGCCAGCCGGGGATCGAATGGCTGCGGTGTTGGTTGTCCTCGGTTTGACCCTCTGGAAAAAAAGCAGACCTGTTCCACGCAATTGCAACTCGCTACGTTAAAATAATACCATAACGTCCGGGAGGGTGCACCCTGAATCGTTGCCCCCCCACACACACACACAAACGCCCCGCTTCATTGGTTCCTGCCTTTGAAAGAGAAATGCTTGAGCTGCAACTGAATGTGTCGGAACATATGTAGACCAGGCCAGTGTGTTAAAGAAATGTTTGTGACGTCAAAGGTGTGAGAAAATGAGAGTAAGGCAGTGCCTTTGATCCTTGGGCATGTGGAAAGTGAAGGTGGACTGCAATGGTAACACATTTTGTTTATGTTATAAGTCTCAGAATAATATCAATGAATTTCTTTAATAGTAGATGTGGAGAGCAATAAAGAAAACAATCATCTTTAAAAAGACCATCTGTCTTCTTGGATGCACGACCCAAACTTGACCCACTTTTCCTGACAGAGTCATTAGATTGAAAACATCCTGTGGTGTGGATGGCTGTTCAATGCCTGAAACATGCTCAGGAACAAGGCTTTCCATCTCATTGGACGAGATTCAAAAGGCCCAGCAGAATGCAAAACATGTCTCCAATGTGCTGAGCAGACTTCAGACTAAGGCAAAGCAGCTTCCGTTAACCACTAACCCGTTACTTTATCTGCGCGACCAACGAAAGCGGATGGATGTTTGATGAACTGAAAAATGTGATCCCAAAAGGGGATAATAATGGATTTCATGTCAATTTACAAACTTAAAATCATGTGTTGCCATAAAACATAACACAATTTCTTACTCATCTTGTCTGTGTAGTTACTGTATATCCAGGCTTTAAACATAGCAGTAAGTTTCCTATCAGGATCCTACAAAAGAATGTGAACTTGTGAACATAATATTTACATTTAACAATGCGTTTTTTTAAATGTTTCTACAATGTGTATATTACTTTGACATAAAGTCACCCAGAAATAAAAGTTCTGTCATCATTTATTCACCATCATTTCATTCAAACATGCAAAAAAGTTGAGTAAAAGAAAAATAAATGATTTCCTTATTTTTTTCGTGAGCATTAATGATAAAACACACATTAATTATGAAATACAATGTAACACGAACAGCAGCCTACAAAAAGGTGAGAATAAAAAAAGTGAATTGAATTTCGTACACCTACATACTAAAAAAACAAGGGTGAGTTTGAGCATGTATCACGTAAAAGTTAAGTATTCTCAAATTATTGAAATATTAAAATCAACTTTCTATACCATGTTTCTATACAAATGTGTACAAAAATAGACCAATGAACAAAATGCAACCGAAATATATATAGCTGTATAAAAATAAAAATTATATGAGTAAAATATAATAGATAAACACAAATATTATAAATAAATAAAATATGTTTTAATATTTTAGTACTTTTTGCAGAGTGGTCCATTTTCAATGTATAAGTGTCTTACAGTGTTTTTATATTGATATTTTTTGTAATTGACATGAAGCGTTATATTAACTCCTTTAAACCCCCAAAATTCTTTGAAAGTGCATGTCAAAGCTCTTATGTTCATTTACATATTTGCATACTTTTTGTATGTACTGCATACTGTGCATGAGCGCAGTTGAGCAGAATCTATCAGAGGTGCTCGGTGTGCTCTTATAATAGTGGTTAAAGGAAATTCTTTAATTTTTCTCTAACTCAGCCATTCACACTATTACAATTCTGTGTTGTTCCTATCTTTTCCAGGTTTTTTTTCTGCAACACAAAATCCATTTAAAAGTGCTGATATCAAACGCCTTGTACAAACGTTCTCATCAAAGTAGGCAGACAAAGTGAGAAAGAATCCAGCATCCCGGTTGCGATAGTGTTTCATTAATACGGCGAAAGAGGAAAAGAGGATGCAGATAAACACGCGCTCGTACATGCACGTTCTTTATGTTAGCAAATTGCATATTTTCTTGGAAAGGGGAATATGAAGAGAGATAATGACTGTGAAGAATAAAGACACAATAAAAGACCATTTCATTGTGATTGACGAAGAACCCATTTGAAATGATGCGGTGAGGAAATTCGACGCGCGAATGCTGTCTGATCCGATGCTGATTATCCAGCCATTTGAACCGGTGATATGAACTCGAGATAATCTTCAGGGGTCGAGGGAGAGGGGGCGTAGACCCCGATGCAAAATGTCTGGGTTTCTAAAACCACAGCAGGTACGTGGGTCACCCTGACGACCATCTCTGATCCTGAAAGGTTTCGGCATTGTGAAGGACAACGGTTGGCGAGCAAAGCACCGATGATTAGAGTCGGCCATTCAAATCCAATCCTGGTATACTCACCAGGCCGGCTCTGGCCTAGGTTGTCAATTGAGGTCCCGTCTGGAGGAGGTCCATGGGCTCAATTGACCAAATTGCTCCTTTGGTGTTGATTTTGAGTTCGGTTACAGCTTTAAGGACAATCCACGGCAATGACGACTTTTATTTGGATGAAATGTGAGGTATTCCATGCTTGAAAGCTTAAACCGGATAATTGTGGCTTTTTTGGTCTGGTGCTGGTTTAGCATCAGTTCTCTAGCTATCGGATAGACCAAGTCTTGCTACAGTTGCTGTGCTTGTTAACCATGGACACCAGAATCCAAAACAAGCGGAGTTGTGTCATAACCACAGGATCTTGCAAGGACGTATTTTAACGTGCTGTTAGTCTCTCCCTAACCTGTAAACCCTTTGCTGTGGTAGAAGACACTGCAAACCAAAATAAGACCATGTGAAGCCATTCAAGCAAACTTGACCTCAGATGGTTAAATGCCCTTCTTTTATCAGCCCACGAAAAAAACAGCCAGAGGTCTGTAAATAGTCGCCATGTTGTTGCGTCCTATGGTTTTTGCTACCCTGGTGAGTGTTTATGGCTTTGTGGTTCTGCAAAGCTAGTTAGCCGGCCGGCCTCCTGTATAGTAAGTATATGGCAGTACAGACGATGGTCGTGGAGGCTGTCTGATTATTTTTGCAAAGTAGGTGGTGTTAAAACCAATCAAATGTGTCAGACAAGGACAGTGCTACATCCTCACCTTTGCATCCTGTCGACAGCACAAAGAAAATGGCATTATTCGTTTTAATCAGAAAATGTCTTCTAAACCAACCGGGATATTGTGGAATCACATTTTTATGTGAAATCTGGATGTTGAACACCCACAATGAATTAGACCCACGTTACTTCACACACCCATAAATTCAAGAGGCGAATTATCGCTTGATAGCGAGCATGTGGCTATTGAGGGACAGCGCTCTTTTTTAATCGCGCGGCAGAACAAGCAGTCCATAAAGATGTCTAGACTATGTTAAATATTCATGGAGACAAATGAAGTAATGAATTAATGGACACATGAGTAATGGCCGGCTAATGTGATTAGAACAGACAAGTAATGCCCTTTGCCAGATCAATCTAACTCAGAGCATTAACCTGCAATACATCTTCCACGTGGTTGCGTTTTACACTAGTGATCTGTGTGCTAGAAACAAACCACTTGGAAACTATTCATATTTCATATTTAAATAGGTGTCATACTAAACATGTTATTTTAAAACACATAATCCTTCTTTGGCATGTACAGTAACTTGTCCTGCCTTGTTTGTAAAGTATGAATTGTGGAGGTTGTTGAACGGTAGTGTGATAGCTTCGTGGTGGATCATAAATAGTGGTGGAGTCTTTCTGCACACCGATAGCCCAGCTAACAAACATATGTACTAATAACCTGTTTTAAACATTAACAGTAAGTTATGAAAACACTATTTCAGAACGTTTACGATTAACGTTCCACTAACATATTTTTTACATTGTTCAAATATTTAGCAGTGACATATAATGTTTTAAAAAGAATTAAAGAAATTAATTTGAGAGAACATAGCCTGTTAGCTAGGAGGGGTCTTGAGCCATATCTATAGACCAAAATATCATAGAGGTGGGCAATTTTAACAAAATAATAATCTGAGCACCATAGAAACTATAAATAGCAACACCCTTGTAACCTTTTCATGTTTTATAAATTAAGTACAGTGAGTAATGCAATGTTTTTCATGTGGTTTAGAAAATGTGAAGGATTGTAGATGTTTTAGATATTTCGAGCTGCTGTTTTTATATGTAATGCATATGCTTGCTCAATTCAATTATGCTCAAGTGTTTTTTCATCACAAGTTTGCTATCATCATCTTGCTAGAATAATTATATTATATACGTATTCATATTATTATATTTATAATATATAATGTTTTGTATATTTGATACTTTATTGTATTCATTCACTTATGGAAATGTACTTGAAGGGCGAGACTTCAGACTCTATGTTGCTCTCAAACGCACTCTAGAGGGCAGAAAAGGTATTGCAGAGCAGATTTTTCTCTTGAAACTCAATTCCATAACAACACAAAGGGGTTGGACAGCAATATCCTGGAGTTAGGAGTGTTTATGAGTTTGCGGTATGCTCAGGGGGCCAAAATAAGGTGAAAGCTACGTGATACATATAATGAATTACACCGAAGCTGCACCAAGCGAGATAAATACGAGCAGGAGGAGTTTTGGCAACATTGCGTTTTATTAGCAAGTGTCTATGGCTTTGATATAGTGCGTCTGCGCTTGTCTCTCGGTTTAAACCCCCCTGTTCCCCTGTAGCTTTATTAAGCTGGACAGCTGAGCGCTGTCTGTTCCTCAAACAGACCCCGGCACCCCCACATCGCAACACACACACATACACACTGAGCAGCTGCACACACTATCTAGGTTTTGCCCATCGCTTTGAAGTTCACTTTGGGTCCCACACTGATCAGGACCACAGGCAAAATATCCAGTCCAGTAATGACACAAGCAAACAGTGTGCGGGTTTATTTACACGGGTAAAGGGAAAAGACACTTGTTTGAAGGCTACAGAGAAAACAACATCTCTGCGTTTGGACTCAGCGGGGTGTCCGTCTGATTGACTGAGTGGACAAAGTTCTCGCGGTCCTCTTTTTGTTCCGCGGCTTTAGAAACTCTCGCAGTCTGGGAATGGAACGCCTGTGGCAGAGGATGATAAATTAGACGTACATACATTGGCCAAAAATCAGCTCTGTATGACAACGTGCTCTGAGATTTTATAAAGACGGACGTCTCGTATTCATTTCCAAATAAAAATGAAAGGACAATAAAAGTGTCACGCTCCAGAATCATATTAACTCCATGTGCGCTATTGACATGCTTCATCATGACTGCGTCGGTTACATAGGCCTACTGTATCTCTTTATTTCAGTGAAGCAAACATATCTGTGATCTAATACTCTGTGTGATAATAATGTGATAAATACATTTCACAAATAGTTGCTAGACTCATAAATATACAGTACCAATGGATATAACGATACAGTTCCTCTTATTGAAAATGCAATTACACTAAAATTATTTTCAGAATTTCCTCTATTCAAATCTCACGATAAAAAAATTGTCAACATGAATGAAAAGTACAATATGAGCTTTCATATTTTATACTGTCAACAATGAGTTAAATAAAAATAAAAATGTAGCCTACCTCTGTCTCATAATATCTATTTAACCAAAAAATCTGTATATTCAGTACCTATTGATATGAAAGTTTCAACATTGTTGAAAGTATCTATAAATGGGAGAGAGGATAGCATGAGACGATAGGAGAGCCCTTTTAACCCTTAAATGTATGTGAAGTTACTTATAGACATTCTTGAAGGTAAGAGCACAGCAGTTCAGAACCTCACCACGGTCAACTACACTAAACTAATCTCTGCAGTCTTAACCACCCTTCGACAAGACCAGACCTACAAAGACCTCTGCACCTTTATACAGAGGGAAACAATGGGGAAGAGAATTGCAACCTGTATAGTCCGTTGTATAAAAGAACAATTTGGACTGAAATGAAAGTTGACATCGTCTATTTATGAAATTGAAAGCAGTAAAAACTTTTGTAGAATGTCCAAGCTTCAGTCCTGAATATAAACATGTATTATAGCCTACAACAACCTTGGACTTTCAGTAATATTTCTCCGTTCCATAAAATACAATATAAAGAAAAGGTTTGGGTGATGCCAATTTTCTACTCAATACTTAAGAACCATTTTTATATATGATGGAATTTTTTTTTTTTTATAATACCATGAAAATACCCTAACTCTTAGTGCTTTGAACCCTAAAACCTAGTACTATTAGTTATTGCATTTAGTAAATATGTTCAAAATGATGTGACACAAGATAAAGACTCTAGTCAGATCTAAACGTCACCGAAAAGTCATCCTAACAATTTGAATTGCCATTTACTGTGTAATTTTGTCACAATTGAGAACCAATTGCATTTTAGAAACATTAATTTAGAACTTGGCTTAGTGCATGGATGTGCCATTGTTAAACATGCACATAATCACTATGGAGGATATGAGTTGCATTAACAACTGTATGCCATTAAGGGGCAGTTTCCCGGACAGGGATTATTTAGACCTGGACTAGGCTTTAATATTTAATATTTAAATCGTTTTTAAAAAGATACTTTAAAAAAAACTCACTGGTGTGTAGCTAAAGACAACACAATAGCACTGACATATTTTAAGATATGTCAGTGTAAGTCTTAGTCGATCAAGACACCTCTCTGTCTGGGAAACCGCCCCTAAATGTATTTGTATAAAAACATATGGAACTCATCTACTCATAATCTGATGAAGATTATTTAAAAACAGATTTGATTCATTTTTTATTAAACAGTTTTTTTCCAATGTACCCTTTGCAATTCCTTACAACTAATAAAAACTAGGTGAAATGTACCATGTTATTCTACGTATGAAAAATGAATTAATCATTATCATGAAATCGAGTATACTTCATAGTATTCCGTATAACATTGGACAATCAAGTCAATATGGCCATGACTAATATCATAAAGCATATGTGCATGGAACTCTACATCAGAATTTGACACTCTTCACCAGACTTGTGAAGAACTCACAGTGCCCATGTGATCTGCTAACGTACCTCCAGTCTTTACGCCCTGTAACAGAAGGACAAAAGCTTTGAATAACATCTCATCTTCTGTGTTGAACTTACAGCCCTTGCTGAGGCAGTGCTTCGCTCGGGCCTAATGGCTTTTATCATAAATATCAAAGCTGGAAAGGTTATGTTTGGATGGATACTTCTTTTTGTCCTTTTTAGAGTGTGTTTGACTGATACTGTGCAGAAGCTAATAGACGCCGCCTGATGGAGGAGGTTTTGGTGCGACTGCGTTAACAAGCGGGTTACATGTGGAGGTAATGCAGTGGCCGTGAAATATCAGTGCTTATGTAAAGGTTACTTCAATATAACTTTCCTCTAATGCAACTCCGTCTCGTTGAGAGAGTGCTTTCTCTGTTGGTGATAGAGGGCAGTTGCATATACGTAAATTTCAAGCGAGTCCTTATACTTCTAGTTATGGCTGGGCGACTAGTTTAACTTCACATGTTGATCGACGACATGTAATAAAAATCATTGATAATCCATTATTAAGCATTCATTGCCTTAGCATGACACCCATCAACGTTGCAGTACGGCTGTCAAGCCCATGTACGTAACGACTTTATTACATAGCAATAATAAAGCAAGCCTTCCCTCAGGGAAGCTCTCCAAATGAAATCAATACTTGACCCTGTGACTATTATTCACCGTGACCGATCTCACGGCATAAATGTGTACGGTTACAGCGACACCAGAGGAAATCCACACCCCGGCGACCGCTGCGTCCGCGTCGAGAGAACCGTGTCGCGCAGTGGCGATATTTGTGCAGGTTGAATTGCCTTCGCACAAAAACAATACCTTTCCCAGCACTTGGGTTCCCAGGTGCCCATTAGCCGAGACCTTTGGGGACGTAGTAAAATCTCCCGGGCTGGTCTTTCTGCCGCATGGAGTAAGTGGGTCATTAGACATGACACTAATGCATGATGCTGATTACCGGCCGCACGCTTCCCTGCCCACC
The DNA here is from genome assembly GCF_015846415.1 of Triplophysa dalaica. NCBI lineage: Eukaryota > Metazoa > Chordata > Actinopteri > Cypriniformes > Nemacheilidae > Triplophysa > Triplophysa dalaica. Next base: position 13,560,812 of record NC_079564.1, on the reverse strand, counting down.
GATCCTGACCACATGACACCTGACCTCTCCACCACTCCGCCTGCATTAGGGGTAAATGATGAGGAAAAAGACGTGACCTTTCTATGTGCGGCAGAGACGGGATGCGTCGGAGGACAGCATGTGTGAGCGTGTTCACCCTGCTGCACAATGAATGACTGTTCCGCACACTTTGTCTGGAGTTGCAACATTAGAGAATGTTTGAAATGTGTGAATTAATCAAATTTGCCTGGAAGTCGACATGAAACACTGCTGGCAGCCCATTTTCTCTCATTTCTGGTTTTATCCAGCGAAAATTGAGTGAGTCATGAAAAATGGGTGTTACATTTGTGAATAGAGATTGTGAAAAGGACTTTGATAAAAGTAATAATAACAAACTTTTTTTTATAATAATGTCAGATTATTCTTACAGAACAGGCAGAAATGTGAATTAAGAAACAAAAAGTGTGGTACATTTCGATTTAATGTTTTTGTTTTTTTCTTAAATCTGTGAAGATGTATTCACCCACATGTGATTCAAAACCTGTATTTGACACTTTCTTCTGTCGAACACATAAGAAGATATTTTGTTTAAAAAGTGGAAGTCAGAATATCTTCTTTTGTGTTCTGCACATGAAAGTCATAATGTGAAAAATTGTTGGTTCAACTTAAAAAATGAAGTAACCTGGTTGCCTTAAAATTTGGAGTAAATTCAACAAACAAATTTTTTATTTGAACCAACAAAAAGCGACAAATAATTGGCTTTGAAACAACATGAGGGTAAATGATACAAAGTATAGTTTTCTCTTTATCTCTTCAAGTAAAGTGTGTACTGTATATTTTTGTTCCACTGGAATTGCCGAAACTTTGACTGATTTAACCAAATACTTTTTCCATTTGCTATTTGATGGATAAACAAATTATTCCGCTCAAATCTCCAACCATCGAATCTATATTGGGCTGCTTGGGCTCTTCAAACAATATTTTAACACCTTTCAGGGGAATTCATTTACAAATAGTTTATTCATAGTTGTCTCTGTGTATTACCTGGAATAGGAAGAAGTTGTTTAACCTAGATAAAGTCACACACTTCCACTTTCAATAAAATCCTTTATTTCCATAGATATGTTTTTTTTTTGTTGAGGTGCGTGCATGCATAGTGAGTTTCTGTTGATGCACGTCACACCCACTGTGCAGTGGGTTTCTTGACCTGGCCTTGTATGCGTATGTCTGTCAGGAGAATGCAGTCAGACAGGTGATGTGGGTGAGTATTCCATTAGCCTGATACTGAATACCTTCCCAGCATGCTTCTGCCTGCATTCCAGCATCAGGCCTGTCAAAGCCAGGGACCACAGTGATGGAGCGCTCCCACTATGGTGCATGCCGCCCTGGTCCTCACCCGTGATCTACTGCTGGTGCGCCACCACTGGATGCAGTCCAGATGTACGCGTGTATTTGCACGTGCGGTGTGCGTTGTAGGATCATGGGAGCTCACCAACATCTACCTTTGGGTCAAGGGAGTGGTTGAAAGCAGATTATGATATTTCCCTTTTGTCCTTGACTGTGGGTCTCTGGGGTTCATCCGATTTCCATTACAGCTACAGCACTTACGCCAATTTTTCAAGCTGTCAGGCGGTAACATGTTGAGCCCCTGACCAGCCAAAACCGCCCCAGTGGAAGCTTGGACTGACCAATAAGCATTAAAGAAACTTTACAGGGCAAGCCTTCAAATCCTGATGGAGCTAGTTTGGTTATGCACACAAACACACACACATACATATCTGTTCTGTTCTTGCGAATGACAACCGCACACGATACTTCAAAGCCGTTATTGAAATACAAAGTGTGTTTAGCTTTTGTGCATTTAAAAGCTCCCAAGTTTATTTTGTGCAATTACTGCGATATTAGCGAGAGCGTTTCTCTACTAAATGAGGTGGAGCAGTTTTGTTTATGCTAAGGGAGAAATATTAATCTTTAATACTTCGCGTGGGATGGGGTTGGCAGATTGACCCAGTAAGAGTCGTGTTTGGGTGGGGGTGGGGGGTCTCCATGAGAGATAGAGCTGTGCTTTCTGACAGATGTAATAGTCGAAGTGATTTAGCCTCTAAGAAGACAACATACTCATTAGAGAGCCATCCCTCGAGACCGATTAGAGCGAGAGAGACACAATAGCAACTTCGGTAATTGATACCAACTTTGAGCTATGACACTTATTTAATGATTTTCCAGACTGTCGTAAGAAAAGAAACAGGTATAAAATGAAGTGCACAGTGAGATATTTTTCACACAGATGTTTGGAAATGAACTTTGTGGTATTAATACAATCAAAGAGATTGTCTTATCAGAGGGGTGTACCCTGGGAGAATATTGCATCTTAAAAATCATATTAGCCCCATTGTTAGCCTCATATTTGCACATTGCTAATTAAATGAGCAGGAAATAGGCAAGCTGTCATCTTTAGTTTTAGAACATTTTCTGGAAATTACATGGATTTTCCGATACAAGGTCATGAGATTGAAACAAACCGCATCGGCAACAACTACACTAGCAACAAACATCGCAGGGAAGTGTTGACATAGCCGAAAGCGATGTTAATACGTGGATTGCAATAAAACAGGAGGGAAGCATATTTACTTTTATTGCAGCATTAATACCTACATAAACTCATTATGCTTTAACATTTTGACGTTAAGATGCAGTTTATTCCACTTCATCAGCTATTATCATATGAACTTGCAAAAACGCTAGTACTCTTCAGTGAAATCTTCATAATGTGTGTAAGAAAGCATGACGTGAACTGCACTATGTCTGTGTCAGAGTATCGCATGACTTTAGTTGCGCTTGTTCTGTGCATGCTGGTGGTGAAAAGTGAAATCCTTCGTGCACAAACATAGTCCCAGTGTAGCATTATAAACTGAAGTAACCTGTAAAACTCAAGCAAATTTGGGAAGACATGAACCCACATTGTGTGTTGTAAATGAACCCACTCTTTGGTTCACTTAGGCTCTTAGATGTATACAGACTACCACGAAACTAATGAAGTAGTTCATCTACACAATGAAGTGAAGGGATTTACAGGTTTTTGTCTTTTGTGACGATGTAGGAGGCTAAAATGTGGCAATGGGATCTACACAGTCTCACGCGTTTGGGGGAAAGAGAGCATGACAAAGCTACAGTAAGACGGATGAAGCTTAATGGCAATCCATTTACATTAGATAAACACTAAAGCTGTCTTTTTGACTTCTCAACTTATTTGGTGAACAAATAGTCAAGTAGTAAAAAAGTGCAGTGTTGTTCTATCAATAGAACTGAATTATCCTCCACCATATCATCCTGTCTTTTGGTCAAGATCTATGTTATATGATAACAAGCAAGAAAAGAATCACATTAGTGTCATCCCTACTGGTGTGTTTGTCTTGGGGTAACCTACTTGAGAAAATCATCCCTTGTAGGCTCAAACCTACAACATTGTGGTTACTGGCCTAGATCCACTGCACAAGCCTTTATCCACAACAACCACATGTGGTCAATTATTCAGCAGTTGTGATAGTATGATAATTGGTTTATCGCCGTCAGCTTAGTTTGTCATATTAAAGCATTTGACACAAAGTCAAGTGTGTGTAGTATTCCAGGGCAGCGACGGACCCATTGAAGTTCTCTTTAGTATACTCATTGGGCACAGGGGAGAGGGTTCCCACAAGAAAAAAGTGTCCCTGGCCCCATGACATTTACTGAAAAATTCCACTGGCAGCAGAATGTCTTGGATTGCAGGATTACTTCATTTTATATACAATAATTTATATAAAGCCATGTTTTTCGGGGAATTGTTAATGACTTTTGTCTCAACATTTTTATTAAGACTGATATTTGTTGAAACTTCTATGTAAAATGTATTAACAAATTTTTAAGAGTTAAAAAGACATTTAGATGCAGGAGTGAATTCTCTAAATGATCTTAAACATTTTTCAACCCCAAATTTGCTGTGGGTGACAATAATCACAATGGTCTGGTACCATGCAGTCATTGAGGAATAAATATCAGGCCCACAATGGAACAAGTTTATTACTATTATTTTTTTAATTCAATATTTTTTTCAGCCATCTAGGATTCAATGAAAATATAATTTTCGGCTTTAAACTATAACCTCACCATCATTCTATTTATATTTATAATTTGAGTTTTATCTAGTTCATTTGTACATCTGGCAGTTTGGTTCTACAAAAAGCTAAGGGTCACAAATTTAGCTCCAGTGTGGAAAGGAAAGTAATTAGCACTTACATTATTGTCATCAAATGTTTAAAACTCCACTTTATTTACTGTCATAAACTAGAAAAAAGATAGATGATTCAACATGAAGAAATCATGTTGTGACCATTTTATTATATTGAATTAACTTTAGTAATTACAATAAGAACATTAGACAGGTAGCAAAATTCCTTTTTCCTTGTTAAGATTATGTTGGCAATGACTATAAAATATGTTTTTTTAGGATTGGTTGAGTTAGGGAAGCATCTTTGAAAACATTACTGTCAAGCTACTAATAAATAAAAATAATCACAAGCGTGTCTGCATTAAATAACATAAAGAACAAAAGCACTAAAAATCCGGCATAGCTATGAAAAACAGCAATACTTACCATTCATTTATTCGTTGGTTGAGGGTGAACTTGTGGAATGTTGACACCAACACAAATTCTGTGAACAGGGTGTAACCTGGACGGAAAAATGGTAGTTTATTTGTCAGCAAAAGTCAGCCGGACATGGTTTAAACCTGGTTTGGTTTGAACACTGAGGGACATTAAAGTGACATATGTTTTTATTTATCATTGTATATTGGATGGATTTCTCTCCCCATCCCACCTGGAAACTACATGCCCTCTGTCGAATGACACAAAAATCTGTCAAAACATACTTAACACTGTAACAACGCAACTTTAACTACTTTCTAATTCATGACTGTACGTTTTGTATGTGTCTCTTTCAGACTATATCTTCATTCCTGTTCCAAAAGTGAGCTCATCCTGCAGCATGTTTTTCCTCAATGTATATAATTATATTAATAAGTGTACTCTCCAAAATTAAAGCCACCCATATTACCATGTGTTCCCCTGGCAGGGTAAGCATTGGAGCTTATGCATTGGGATTTGGTACAGTTCTCACCGCAGCAGGAGACAGTGGCAATCCGGCTGGGTGGGTAATGATATCAGATGCCTCTCTTCACAACAACAGGTGCCTTGGCATGGCCACTCTCCACCTCCACGCTGGGGTAATGACATCAGCATCGAGCGCTGTTTAATTATAGTGCTCTAGAGCTCAACCCTGTAACACTTAGACATCGCAAAGTTCTGCTGTAATGACCTGCGGCTTTTAGCATGTGCTAAAGTATTAGCATGCTTTGTGCAGTGCTTGCATCTACCTGCTAATTTTGTTTCTTTATGAATAAGTACTTTTTACATCGAATTCTACCCAATTGATCACTATCTTTACTTTATTTGAGTTATACAGGTTATTAGTTAATATACAGGTAGTATACAGGTTATTACCTAGTAATAACAGAGTTACGCAGTAAAAACAAACACTGGTAAATAAAGTAAAACAAAGGGCTTCCATATTTGTAAAATTCTGAAATCACAGTTCCTGTTTGGATTTTATGCTTTGCCATTAAATGTGCAGTCTGCACCCCCTAGTGTTGGGGAATAACTAACTAGCTACTAACTTCATTTTTTCCACAGCTTGACAGTAACTTAGATGGTCTCTAAACAGGAGTCACTTCCCAGTATCAGCTCCATTTTTGGTGGTGTAGGATGACATTGCTGTTTTTAAAGTGAATGTAGGGATGTTGCAGCTCACATGTGGCATTCAGAGGCCAGTTTATTTCAAGTCAATCATTTTTGAAGTGGTCCAGAAACAATTGAATGGTTAGCAATTGGAACTAGCAATGACAAATTGCCAAGATGAGAACTAAAGCTACTAATGGCCCTTTTATAAAAAAATGGGCGAGCCATTATCCTACACTTCCTATTTCAATAGGAAAAATGTCAACACATAGAAGGAATCTGCACCTGCCAGTCAATTTTATAGAGTTTTTAATCACTATATAAATGTTGACTGCTTTTAAAATGTCAACCCTGAAAATACATTATTTTATTTACATACATAGTGTATAATATGGTTTCCTTTAAACTTGGTCTTTGGCCTCTTTCCATCCCATCTCCATTGTCTAACACCATTTTCTCTCTAATATTAGCTGGAAAGTGTGAGGCTGTTGTCCGGATGCACAGGAGAGAGTGTGACTGTCTGTCTGCATGCTGATGGCTGCTAATCCCTTCAAATAGGCCGGCATGGGCCAGACATGGCTGAGGGCTAAGACGGAGCCGTAATTACACACGACCTTCCATTATTGCAGCGATGCAGGCAATTACAGTAGCTGCTTCCTTTTTACATGCAAAAGAGCTCAAATGAGGGACAGAATGACAGCGGATGAGGCAGGCCCGCTGCACGGCTGGAGCATCGCCGCGCAAAGAATACAGCTTCGAGATTGTACAAGAAACTTACAGTACTTAGTGCTTAAAAATGTATTTGAGTTTTTTATTTTAGGAGAGAAGAATTATGTAAATTATGAAATGAATGGCACCGTCTCTAAATGCCAATGAACACACCTGTGACTGCACATTCCATATCAAAGTGGCAATTTGGTAAGCTAATTTCGACCGTAAATAATATTAATTGCGTTCAAACACAGCAAAAGTGTATCAGATTAGTTTTGCACTGCCTTCAATTGGTTCATTCAAAATAGATGGCAAATTAATTTAAAGTACAAATATTTCATGTAGTCTCTCTACTAATAGTTCATAAAAGCTGCGTGATTATTATAAAATAATTAGCGAATGCTGTTTAGATTGAGTTTAGCATGTCACACCGCAGGACATCTTTACAAAGTATTTCCTTAATTTTATAAAAGCGAGACATTACAGCGATTTCACGGTTAAGGGGGTTTTAGGTACAGCAGAACACCCCTTATATGTTGTAAAATTAATGTAACACACACGGCTCATCGCTTTATTAACCCTTCTCTTCATGATTTATTATATCCTGATAGAGATACCAATGCTAATTTCCTCAGCACTAAAACTGTGAGTTTACATAAAGAGGTATTACTGAGAAGCAAAATGACTTGATTTAGTAAATTTGCTGCACCGAGGAGGGAAGCGTGAGCACGTCTGTGTGTGTTTATGCGAATGTGCACGCGTGCGTGTGTATGTTTGTGTACGTGTGTATTTAGGCGAAGCATTTGGATGACCATATGGAACTCTTCGTGGCGCCAGGAGACCATGCGGCTTGGAAACCTGATCACCATCTCCCTGGTGACAGCTGGAGTCTTTACACCATCAGAACATTTGTAGACTTCTAATTTGTCATAACCACCTCCTGTGGCAAAGAAATATGCTGCAGAATTAGGTAAGATAGGCTGAAATTTAGAGCAGAAAGAGGGTACAGTGAGAGAAAGAAAAGTTAGGCGGAAATAATAAGTGCAGCGAGAGATAACACATGGATGATATTTAAAAAAAATTGTGCGAGTTGCGCCTCAAAAAAAGTCTCTAAAAAAACAAGCACTAAAAGATCGAATCAATTATTTAGACACAGATAGAAGCAAACAAGAGTAGAAGAAACAATAAAACTCCCCCCACCCACTGTCTCAGCCTGAAATCCAAAGCATGTCAGCTTACCTTATGTCAAACAAAGGGACCATGTAGCGTCCCCTAGAGAAACCGTTTCTCGAGGGGCGACATCTTCAAATTTTTGCCGGCTGGAATATTTATACAGAAAATAGTTCCTGGTCTGGTCATAATTTTACCCGCATGCCTCCCAACATCGTCCCCGATCGTCTATTCACGCAAACACACATGCACATTACCCTGGCAGACGTCATTCACATGTAAGCGTTCCCCCAGTGCAGAATGTTTTAGGCTAACATGTGTGTGAGTAAATATCAGATGAATATTTCATGTGGTGATGTTTTTTCCTAGCCGTTTCCCCGTGTGTAACATCGTGTACTTTCCATTTGTCTGAATGGAGCATGTAGCTCTTATTCTCATCAGCAAAAACACGTCTCGCTACTTCATGTTTCAAACCCCTGAAAGCCTGCGAACACACCGCTTTTGCTGTTGTTTTTAAGATTACGTTGGAGACAGTGTTAGGAATGGAATATCCAGGTACTCTGCGCTATATCAGGCTGTCTGTTGTTTTTAAAATAACAAAACAAGAATGCATTACAGATATGCGAGACATCTTAAATAGAGATGCACCGATATATCGGCAGATAAATGCACTATAGGCTTTAAACATCCGATATATCCTGCCAATCAAAAGTGGACAGAATAATGCAATGAATTTGTGCTCTGTATGTAGAAAATGTTATGAGACATCACCAGTTTGAAGAATCGGTATTAGGAGGAGAAAATTAGTATGTGCCTCTCTGATTTCGATGACTGCATCTAAGTTGGCGTCTTGTTATAGTCTTGAGAATTAAAGTGGTTATTTTGAACTTTTGTCTTATTTTAGATTTTAATTGTTACACTGGAAATGGGTGTGATCAGAGTGTCACAATCTAACGGCGATAAATATGTTGTGATATTTATAACTATAAATAAAATGATGTTGTGATAATACTACAAATATAATAACATTGTAATTAATACATTATATTATATGTACTAATGAAAACAAAATATGAATTTGAGTAACAGCAGTATTTTTAAAATATTTTCTTCCTGAAATGCATACATATCATGGTAATATCTCTACTGAGAAATCTTTTGGCTACAATAATTCTGACATTGTGGCGGTCCTAGGGAGTAAAGAGCAGTGCATTGTGGGATTGTGAGATACAGTAGCAATTCCGGGCAACCAATTTTGTGTACTATTTAAAACATGAATAGCTCAAATATTATGTTTGAACACAGGATATATTAGTATTGCAAATAATGGCCACAGATGTTGTTCTTTCCTCAAGACATTTTAACAAACTCAAGCCCAAAGAAAGTACTAAAACAACAATTGAAAGAGCTGCTGCTTCTTTAAATGCTTGCATAACTTTACAAAAAAGTTAAGTGGCATTTTTCAAGCACTTAAAGTAATCAACACTTAGAACTTGCCGCGTATAATAGAAATGACCCTGAAACATTTGCTTTAATGGACATGAACACAAAATGCCTTTTCTGAAACGTTTTCTCTGTGGTACCTTATTGTTGAGAGGAGAAAGGCTGGAGAGCGCTAGTAATGCTCTTTAATTCTGATGGTCTGAGCTCTGCGGGCAGTCTCTGTATACTCACGGCGACTCTTTGCTGAATTAAGTGTTGAAGAACCACCAGAGATGTCTGACTGACTATGCCATTACCTCACACAAAATGTTCCTTTGGCCAACAATGGCTTTCCAACTATTTCCTTCTCTTTCGTTGAATGTAATTGAGTTTTTATATTTATTATAAAAACGAGAATAAACAGAAGACACAATGGCACAGACAGCAGTCCAGGTTCTGTTTCGCAACATGGAGCAGGCAGCGGAAGCAGCTCATGAGACATCCGAGAGGTTTCTAACAGCCACGGCATCTCGCCAAAGTACTATGCAGAGATACAGATAAAGAAAGACTTGCGTTCGAAACCGCTCTTCTGCAGAGATAACTGACTTATTTGTGCTATTTTCTCCACAAGCCTTTTCTGTCTCCCACAAGGCTTCTGAGCTAAAATAAGGAAAGTTTGGCCCTTATGTTTTCTTCTACAGAGATAAAGAGTTAAAGCGCCACCGAAACGTCTTTTCATTGAAGAGACTATGGTTAAATCTTCAGGCTCTGTGGGAATCGTTCTCCAGTGGCTGTTTTTTTACTCTTCGTTTTCTTTCATACGTATTTCAAGGATAATCTCAATCAAATTTGTTGGAATTTGTGTGTAACAATTGCACTTTTTTTGTATTGTACATTTCCATAGCTATACAATAGCATATTTACGGCATCTAAAGCACAAATTGCTTCACAACAATTAAAAGAAATTGAGACATATGTTCTCTGACAGTTGGAACTAAAATTGGTGTAGGTGAATTTGTTTATTAATGATACATTTTAATTTATACAAAAAAATCAGATGGGAGTAATGACAGTAAATGCATATGCACTTTTTGCATGGCAAACTCAAAGAGTACAAATATATAAGATAACATAATAAATCTATCATAATCAAAAATACATCAATATTATGGTAAGGTGTTTCAAACCTTTTACCAATTTTTGTAAATGTTAATCGGTCAAAGTTACTGTCTTTAGAAATTACACAAAGCAAATAAAACAAATGTGGAATTGGGCAATTGGAATATAAATCGGATAACTTTGAGTTATACAAACAAAAAACAAAACCAATTAACCAATTCCTTGAAAAAATGTTTTCATAAAAAGAACACATTTATTAGTAAATATTCACATATGCAAAATCCATGCAAAAATAGTTCTTGCTAGAACCAGAAGAACATCTAAAAAATACGAATGAGATCACGCTAATATTCTAGTATAATGTGACTTGTTTTTAACTTCTCTGTTCAATCTCTCAGACTTCTGCGAATGACTGACTCCGGCACTCTGTTGCTGGGTAGAGTGCATTGTCAGTCTTTTAAAGAAAACGAAAAAAAAATACTAATGCTTCACTTTAGCTACAAACACAAAAGCCAGAAGGGAAAAGGCGTGAAAGAAAGGCTTTCTAAAGAAAACATTTGGCACTGAGAGGAGAGCCGAGCCGACTGTACCCGTGATATGTAATAGTGTAAGGAGAGAGAGAAAGACAGCTATGGATTTTAATCCATTCGTCGATAAAGGTCACTACTCCAAAGGGTTTTATTTCTCTGCCACACATCAAAGTGTAAATCCACTGATTGCCGGCGATGAATGGGGAGACAACAAGGCTGGGTTTGTGGGTCGTTTCTATGGCGCAGTGTGTGGGGAGAGGGCCCGTAATGCGCAGGTTTTCCATCAGGGCCCCCCAGATCAATGGGCAGCCTGACCTTTGCATTGTGTTCCCGGCTTTGCCCGTGATGTCATGCCATCTATCCGCAGCTCTTCTTAAAGGGCCGGGAGAATGGGAGGCACGGTCCCACACTGTCATCCCTCCACGAGGCTGAAAAGACGGCCGCGAGGCATTATCTGCAAATATAACCACCTGAAACAGCACAATCGCCTCATCTCTGTAGATTAAGAGTGACCAAGTGTTATGCGTCTTTTAAGGATTTACAGTTTACTGACATACTCCGACGTGTTTAGATGCGAACATCAAAATATTTCACCCTAATGATATGACAAGCATTGAGATATTAAGATGCAAAGTAAGGGTCTGAAAGCGCCTCGGCACAAGTCGTTAATCAAATAAGGCCAATGGCCTTTTTAAGATGTTTGTCAGGGATTGATCTGCCTTTTGAGTTAATATACGCCGGAGCAGAACTTAAGAGGATAAAAGGGGCGAGCTTCTTATTGTTCGGTGCTGAAAGCTCCTCTTTGTAGTTGCGAGGGCTGATGGCAGCTGGTAGGGTCCTCTCCGTTCATTGAAGATAGAGAACTTTCTCAGAGTAGCCAAGTGCATTGGAATGGAAATCTAAAGAGGTAGGCGTGAACCATTTGTTTAGCCATGTTTGTGTTTGCTGTCAACATGTCTGTCTGTTTTGTGAGGCCGCCGCATTCGGCTTCACAAAGCCAATGCGTGCGTGTCCACCCTTTTTAGTTTCAGACATAATCGAGGGGGATCCGGGCAGCGGCGCTGGAAAGGAAAGACTTCATCTGTGTCCTCTGTAATAGCGACAGATGTTGTAATTGCCAGCTGATGGATGGGCCGTGAAGGAGGTCATTAAGGCCCGGAGATCCAGGCTGCGATTGGACGGAAGGGTTAACGGATGACTCGGAAAAGAAGGAAAGGGCCTGTGCCACGGCTGGTCGGCAGGGCAGGTCAGTCTTCCCATCAGCTTTCTGGAAGTAGAGAGATTTGTAATGGCATCAGACACATGTTGAGGAGGGACAAGGTTTCGGCGGGGTGAGGAGACAGGTCACGGGATGGAGAAGGGTGCGTGATATGGTCAGCCCTTAAATTCGACACACCCTCCCCCTATTGTGCATGAGAATGCGCACAATGCCCGCGCAGTCTAGTTGCGCAGACAGCAATTATCACGCTCAAGAGTGCAATGACCGAAATTAAAAGCAGTTTGTTACTCTTGAAGCTTATATGTTTGAGACCCGGGGCTTGATTTGTGCCGGAACAAGCCGGAATTGAAGGCGGCACCTATTTTAATGGATCCCCACCTAATGTGGCTTATACTTGGAATTACTTTTGTCAAGCAAAATGACAAGTTTTTGTCAGGAATGATTTTATTTCAATTACCTTAATCCGAGGTATTGAGAAGCACCCCCATTGGAACTATATATCAAGGAGTATATACACAACGTCACAATCAAAACACATCCGATTACCAATGTGTACATCTATAGAATGTCCTTAAAGAAAGGATGTCATTTCTATGCCACTGTTCTCCCAAAACCAAATTCTGACAAAAATATGGCCCCGCCCAAAACGCATGCCATTTGTTGCGTCATTGATGCTGTGTTATGCTGGTTGGGATGCTCAAAACACAGCAATCTTTTATAAAAGCTAAAAAGATTGTGTCCATTAAAAAAAAGTGCAGCGATCAGTCTGAAGATTCATTGGCCTCCGATGGGCATCATTCACAATTACCAAAACGTCCAATAAAGAGAAGCATCTGTGTAAGCATCTGAGTCAATTCTACACTTATACTTCTCATCTTAAAAGAGCAAGAGAAAGCACAAGAGAGAGGGAGAGAGTGAGACAGGGAGGTCTATTCTCTAGGGGCACATTCAGGGTCATTTGAGTTTGTGTCACAGTTACACAGGGTGTCACTCCACACCAAAGTGAATTGTCAGTTTGTTTATACAAGCTGTGGGATTGCGTAAGATGTTTGCTCCCCCTGAACGCTCCCCAGAGGTCAATTAGGACAGATGAGCTTTTCTCCACACAAAGGAAACTGGTGGCCTTACAGCAGTTAGGGGAGGCACATAATTAACAGTTATAAAGTACTTTGGTTTGTTAATTGAATTAGTTAATCCTTTTTTCAGCGATCTTCAGCTGAAGGGGGGTATTATGGGAGCTCTCTTGTACTGTCACACGCGCGACGGCTCGTCTTCGCCGAGGAACGATCCAATGAAATCTGAGCTTTCCAGAACGCCATTCAAAGGCGAAGAAAGAAACTATTTGAAGGGAATAGAGACGATAGCAAAACATGAAAAGTCTTTGATTTCTTTAATTAAGAGGCTTAAGTGAAGATAATAGTATTGTTCAGGGGGTTTTCTCAAATGTTCCTTCTGAATTCCTTTACAGAAACAAGACGCACAAGAGATAATCGTTGAAATTTGGGAATAGCAGTAGAGCGTTATGTGAATAATTTGGTCCTGGAAGATCAGTAGAGGTCATGGATGTCTGTACTGTGATTACTGAGCACAGTTTGAGAAATAACTATGGTAAAAACTTCAGCAGTAAGAGAAACAGTCAATGAAACATATGGGCCAGTCCTTGATACCCATTGGGAATTGACAGGTCGATAAATGATACGTGGTCAGGATTTATGAAAAATAGGAGGGATTTATGATGTCAGTGTACAATATTAATGCTTACATAATAATAAATCAAGAATCAAGCCCTTCTGCATCTTTCCTCTATCTGGTTCTACCGGTATCGTAAGAGACAATGATTGTAACCCTACTGATCGACTCTGTTGAAATTATAACGAAAATAAAAATATATTTGAGTTGATCAAAACTAAAAGCTAATGTTAAGGGCACCATTTTGACGAAGGATTGGTACGAAAGAAAACTGAGCCATTCAAAATACGATCAGGAAATGCATAAATCGCATAAAATGAATAATAGTTTTAATGAAATAAGACTAGAGTTGATGGTAGAAAACGTGTAAAAAACATATATAAACGAAATCTTTAAACTCTAGTGTAAGAAAAAAACGTGAATTTACATTTTAGATACAGTACAGTATGTTATGGCAACCTGATCTCATGAGAATTCATAAGTTATAACTGTTTTATGAGGTGGCATAATCATATGAATGTACAGTATATGATGTGAATCATATGAAAACGTACGGTTATTAAAAAAGCAATACTCAAGTCCCACCCCTAAACCTAAAACATTACTGGCGCTAAAACGAATTGTACCAAAACAAACACATTCATACGAATGATCAACTTCATAAAATAGTTGAGTTGGGTGAATTCTGAATTCCCATGACATTCTGTTGTTTGTGGAGTCAGCTGCGATTTAAAATTATTTTTATTTAAGTTTTTTTGATCACATTGCATTTTGTTTTTTTCTGGTGGATTTAGTATTCTCTTAGTGATCAGATCATTTTGAATCATATGTTATCTTAATAACACGATCATTCATGTTTACGTGCCAAATATAACACCTATAATCCATAATTTGTACCAAAAATAAAATGGAGCAAGATATTTCGCCTCATATCACAAGAGGAACTGTAAAAGCAGGCCCTCATCTGGTGCCATGTTCCCCGTCCTTGCCTCCCTCGGTCCCTGTCTAGTGCACACCATCCCATCAAAAGCATTTCCCTGCAATCCCTTGACAATTTATTCAAATGTGCCTGCCTATCTACACACTTATTTCACAGGTCCACTTGAAGCACAGGCTCGAACAAGCGCTGAATTCTTTTATAATCTGTATTGTGGCCCCCTGGCCCCGCCGCACGTCTTCTGAACCTCAAGCGCTCACATTTGTAATCATCTTCCCACACGCTTGTATCCGAATCGCATTACATGAGTTTCACTGTACAGGCCGTGAGCTGGGCATCCATCAAGAGGCATGGCTGTCACGAGATTTTGTGGATTTAACTCTTGCCATAGAGTCAAGGATTTCTCTGACAAAAATGCCTTTAAAAATATGCATCAAAATATGTAAATAACATCACAGGGCTCCACAGGTCATCCAGGGCCGTTTTACAGTGCTGGATTTCATAGGGAGGCTCCAAAAAAATATCAACACCATTTGGCATGTCTTGCACCGTCTTGATGTCTATGTAAATATTTGCTTGTGGTATTCTTAGCACCTTTTTATTAGCTTTTCAGCACATTAAACACGCATCACAAGACCAATTCACTGTGTCTGACAATTGAGTGGCGAGGAAATTTGACATATTCACACTTCCTTTGCTTCTGCACCTCTGACAATTATGAAGTGTAATTTTGGGGTTTATTCATATGACAAAACACGTGTTTATGCCCTTAGCCATATTACATTACTTTCTCGTGTAACAAAGGCAATATCAGAAAAATTTTATATTCTGCATACACAAACATGTAGCTATATTCCGTTAAGGACATTTCAAAAAGAATAGCACAGTCCAAACAACAACATACATCATAATTAAAAAAAAAGACGAATGATATTGTTTCGATCAATTTTAAAGAGACTTTTTTTAGCTGATCAACAATAAGGTAAGACAACAATAAGAAATCCAATCATAATCAAAATAACATTTTAAAGGGACAGAGCATTTACTGAATGTTTATGAGGAAACATACTGTTATTGTCCATTGGTGTAAAAGCTACAGTATAAAAATATTTTTTTGTTGTTGGTTCAACTTAAAATGGTTGCTGTAAAATTTTAAGTTAACTCAACTTAAAAATACTAGTTCATTTGTCGAGTTGACTAATACTCTGAGTTGAATTAACAAAAAATGTAACCTTTTTTAATGTTGAACCAAATTTTTTTTTACAGTGTTATGTAGTTATTTCTCTTACAGTTAGCTTTTTGGCTTCGGCTTTTAGCTATTGGGTGAATTGGCCCTTAACAGTTTGCCAAAATTAAAGTACAAAGAAATTTAAAACAAAGGAATTGCAATTTTAAGAGTGTCGTCAAGTAATTTAAGCTTTAAACATGATATCCCAACATCACCCTCAGCTGAAGTGAGATGTTGTGATTGCCAAAAATGTATTAAAAACTAATAAAAACTTATAAACATAATGAATCATTATAAAAATTCTTAGACATCAAGAAGTCTTATAGGTCATCCATAGACATCCATAAAGCTACTGATATTCTTTAACTTGAGATAATCCAAAAATTAATACAATATTGAATAATGTTAGGATATTTAGATTTTGTTATTGAGTAGATTTTCAAATATGTTATTGTACTGGAAATCCCATTTAAAGGAATAGCCTTTATTTTCTCCCCCTCAGCTTGTTTCAAACCTGTATAAATGCATTTATTCTGCTGAACCCAAAGAAAGACATTTGGAAGAATGTCAGGAACCAAACAGATGTCACCCCCATTTACTGCCATAGTGGGAAAATAAATACTATGGGTGTCAACGGGGATGAGATCTGTTTGGTTATCGACATTCTTCCAAAAAAATTTTTTTGGTTTAGCAGAGCTAATACAGTAAATGTATACAGGTTTGGAACAACCTGAGGGGGAGTAAATAATGACACAAATTTCTTTTTTTGGGGGTGAACCATCCTTAAAAGTAAGCCTGTCATGTTTGGTTATACAGTAGGCCTACCTTCAGCGGCACAGCAGATTGTGTGTTCTCAGCACTCAACCGAGGAATGTTGCAGATTCTCCTGTCTTTGATCAACACGGAGGTTGTTTATTTGCTAAAAATGAAGAATGAGAGGAAAAAATAGCCTATTTATGATTGCACTGTAATCATGTGAGTTTTTCCCACTCACTCCTTGGTGGAATGGGTTAATTAGGCATAGCGTAAATCACAGGCACACCTGTTACACTGCTTGTGTTAATCTGGACTACACACACACATACATGCACACACGTTCATACGTACACACCCGTCCCTATAACAGGCCCAAATTAGACATCACGCAATTAAACCCACCTGTCTCACAGCACAGAACCTGCGTCTTCAAATGAGACACTCAAGAGCACTCGAGTGTCGCCTTGTTTATCAATGTCATCTTTTCCTACAACTGTACACAGATTGTACATTAGAGGTGCACAAGTTATTATTGACTAAAACTTTACTGTGTATTTTCTTCACTTCAAGCACTTTCTGACTGAAATGTTGTTTCTAAATGTTGTTAGGATAGTTGAACTATCCCTTTTGAAGCATCATGAATACATTTAGAATCTATTCCCTAATCACATGGCGCGTAAACAAGCAACAAAGTTTTGCGTCCAACTTGATTCTGCTTCTAATAAATCACATTTCCCTCTTTTCCAATGAGTCCGGGTGCCTTGTGTCAGGGATTTTCTGGACCCAAATGAGATGGCATGTGAAATGAGGGCCCCTCGGTGACTCCCACTGCGAGCAAAGATGGCAGACGGCAAGAGTCCTGAAAAATGTAATTAAACGAAGATAAGATTAATACAATCAGTGTGTGGAATGACAGAAAGGTGGTTGTCACAGTGGCGTTGCAGGGCCCCAGGCCTGAGTGGAGCTCGGGCCCAGCGATGGGGCAAGGGGTTTTGGGGTAGCGGAGGGCTGCTGGGATTGAGCGCCTTCAGGTTGAAGCAGTCCTGTGGTTTGAGGGTTTAAATTAGTGGTGAAAAGACAATCCCCATTAGGAAGGATTAGGGGCCTGCTGGCAGCTGACGGGGCCCAGGCACTGAAACTGGCAGGGGCATCTGTCGCACCGCACCCATGGCTACATGGCAAAAGTCAGTCACAGTCAGTCCCCTTTTGAAGCATATTATAGATAGACTTAAAATTGACATTGTTTTTGTCAGTGGAACATAGTTCTAATTGAGAATGTCACCTTAAAATGAAAAACGTTCATTATTTTCTAACAGAATGCTGTTAATTTTCATTGAAACCGTAAGAAAAATGTGCAATAAGAGCCATCTATATTTGATTTAAGAGCATAAATGTTCATTCGTCCCTCACACAAATCTATCGTATGGCGTCTATTTTGAAAAATATCTTATATTTGGGACAAGTTAAGCAAACTAAAATGCCACAAATTAACTAGCCAACTTATTTTCCGGTACCTTGACACTGGCTCAGCTTTATTTGATGCTTCAACTGTAGCAATATATGTCTTTTTTTTCAATAAGCAGCAGTGTAGCATAAAACAACATGGCTTTTAGACAATGTTTTCATTTAAAGTGACTTACAAATGAGATCAAAAGGAAGTTATTCATATATCATAAAGGAGTCATTGGTATTACAAGGTATTTGTACCTAATTCATATCAATTCATACAAGTTTGATTTAGATTCCTGTCGTTTGTTTAGTTTAAAGGTAGGTGTATAGCACCTGTTTACCTTGTATAATGCTATAATGCTATTTGCTTTCACTAATGACTAGCTTGGCAAGCTACAGTTAAGATAACTTAGAGAGGCATAGATAAAAAAATTCTCCACCGATACGATAGCCGATTATTCAGAGTGATACCTACCGATGCCGAAGATCAATATTTCTCCACTTTCTGAATGTTACTAATTCATATAATGGCTGTTTATATCGAACATCAAACTGGTGATGTTACTTAACATTTTCTATATACAGAGTATGCAAATAAAAATCCATTTTCTGTCCTCTTTTGATTATCATCATATATCGGCCATGATTATCAGCTGTTTTTAAACTATCGGCCAATACCGATTATTGGCCCATATATCGGTGCGCCTCTAGTTTAAAGGATTGATTTTTTTTATGTTTTGCTATGACTATACAATTTTGAACGCATCCTCTATTTTCGGTTTTGCCTTATTGTGAAAGAGAGAGCGTTCTGGTCCGGAGGTGAGCTGTGATGGTGAAGCTGCGCCCCTGCCGCGAGGGTTTCTCTAAGGCTCGGCACAAGAGAAAACCGCCTGGAGTTTCTCCGACACACTGCTGCCTAACAACGCTTCCTTTTTGTTCCCCGCTTGGTCCCGGGTTCGAAAGGCAGACGTGAGCAAAATGGCTTAAAAAAGTGCAATCCGATTAATACAATCTCCTTGTCTTTTGATTAACGTGTATTTGCATGATAATGAATGCGAGACGATAAGGCCGTGGTGGCTCAGGCCTTCTTTTTTGCCTTGTTTCATGCCTAAGATTTTCCCCGGTGCTTTTTTCCTCCTGGTGTTCCCAATGTGCCTGTCTCTCCGTCCAGCTGTGTGGATTGTCTTAAATGTGTTGTCTCTTGCACGGTAACTCGCTAACAGGAACTTTAAGAGGCACCTCCTGCCGTAGCGAGAACCTGGATCAACGCAGGAGGAGACAACAATATCTCCACGGAAACAGACCGATGACAGCCTCCGTGTCATGGGGAGATGGCGTTGAGCTTTAAAGATCATGCCGTGCACTCGGCTCCTCTGTCTACCCAACATGCATCTGTGCGCGAGAGTCCATTTCGAGCACTCGTAATGAAATGAACCAAAACCGCCACTTCATAACACTGTTCTTTATCACTACAGTGGCATTATAACGCCGCAAGTTTATGTAGCTATCAGAACAAAGCGCTTGTGGCACAGCAAGGGTGTGTGTATGTGTGTGTTTGTGTTGTTAGCTGAGAGACGAGCGACAGGGGATATCACCGCTTGGTATTTCTGCAAAGCTCCAGAGAGAAACATGCCTCAAGCAACCGTCATGTTACAGACAAATGAAGAAGGGCCAATGTGTGATCTCTGCAAATTTGCTCTCTCTCTCTCGTTCTATCACTTTCCCTTTTTTCTTTTCGTTCTTCGCTTCGCTCCCTCACCGCAATGCTTGACTCTCAAGTGGCACAGAAATCAAACAATTAGCAGGAGGGAAATAAAGGTCTTGCTTTGCCCTCTGGCACTTGTAAACATGGCAACCATGTTTGAAAATGTTGCCTTTATTATACAGGTTTTAACTCTCTCGCTCTCCCTTTCTCTGGTGGCTCTTTGTCTCTTCTTTGACTTTCATTTTTATTCTTGTATATCGTTTTATTTTATGATTTTATCTCAAAGCACAAAGAAAACTTGTATTACTGTGCATTCTCTCTGTGTGGTTCATGTATTTATTAAAATGTATTTAATAGAATTATTTTTATTTAAGCATTCTCGATCATGCAAGTGTGAAATGTAAACTTTTGTACGGTAAATGAAAATAATAAAATAATCCAAACAAATGAATAGTTGTGTGAAATATTCCGGAGTTGGGCTTTCGGGTTATAAAGTGTTTTGTTAGACTATAGAGAAGTCTGTCTAAGTGAGTTTTCTAACTCTGGGACCCCCTCACAGCGAGGAGGTAGCGTGTACATAAAAGAGCAGGTCAGCTCGGAAACATTGCACTCGGGACTTCAAACGGGCACCATTCAATGTTACACGCTACAAAATGGACCGAGACAAATATATATATACAATCACAAGAGCAGACAACATTTCTTACTATCAAAAATACATTTAGGTGAAGTTTATTTTTTCCATTGTTTGTTTCTGCTCATAAGGACGGAGATTTTAGGTGTAAAGTTATTCATAGTTCATGCTTTCAATTATGAAAAGGTTGTTTTTTCATTGTAATATATAATCTGAGTTACTGTATACCCCATTTATTGCTAAGGTGCTTACAAATATTTTTGTTGTTAAAAATGCTTCATGTAAAATATTGAACGTGTTTCAAATGATCAATAACGGAAAATATTATGCTTCATAGATTGCATTATATATTAATATCACAAGATACAATAACTGTTTAATCTTTAAATGTAAAGCCTGTGAAGAGGCATATATGAAATAAAGTAAAAATGTTTACCAACTACACAAAATCTAAAAAGCATAAAAATAAATAAATAAGACAAATAAATTAATAATAAAATCATTAAATTAAGGTGAAAAATATTTATTTTTGTTTAATATTTTATAGATTGTTTTTCATTGTTACCATAAAAAATTGTATATAAAAGTGACAGATATTACAGATTGTTTTCTATGTGTGTGTGTAAAATATATACTCAAAATATATATAAAAATATAAAAACGAATATAAAAACCTATTCAATTATGTCACATAAAAGCTAAAGGAAGGACATTTGAGGATCAAAGATCATTTTAATGATCCATACTAAACACACATATTGCTGAAATTAGATTTGGTGCGTAAAACATTCATATCATCTGATAAAGGACAGAGATGGAAGATTTACCGCCATGGCCACGTATAAGTAATTCAATACTGAACAGAGATAAACTAGGCTTTATATCTCAATTCATGGAATGACAGATTATCACACGCCAATGAATATGAGAGGATTTTCTGAGCGGGTCTTACAGCAGAAAGGTGTCCTCAGAATCATTGATCAGGGACGGTAACTCATTGTATTCGAGCTGCGTCTCAGTAAGGTTTTGAGGGATTATCCATTTTACATTCCGACTGGAGTAATAAACTGCTTGCACCTCTGCTGTGTTAGGTTCATTTTGTAATAGCTTTGATCTTTCCAAGTGCCATCCCGGAAAATACAGTTGGTCATAAAATTAGCATTTCGTGATTGCGGCTGGAGCTGCGGGAAATGCCATAAAAATGCAGATCCCTCCAATTCAAACGGCAAACTAAGACCCTTCTATAAATTTCAATGGAGAACAATTCTCAAAGAATGGTACATCAGAGAAACCTGCATGTTACAATGTCCCTCAAGTGAAAAAAATCCAGTGGACCCAAATGTTATAACCTATATCTTCACAGTTTATGTCGATAGTTTATTCAGCTACATCTAACCCGTTCACCGGCCTGACCTCTCCACAGTATCTCCAGCCTCTGGCACTACCACGAGAGGCCCATCGAGGGAGCACAATCATAGGAGCCGTAAGCTGATATATGGTCTGTGTTCTACTGCCCTCCAATGGCAGACGATATGCGTTTAGCTCGGGACACTTAGCAAGCGCAGTCAGCAGCAGGGTTGAGAGAGCTGCCCGCAGACGGCCGAGAGCGTGGCCCCCGCTCCTCTGAATCTGGTTGGGGGACTGCAATGTCAGACCTCGATGCCAAATACCAGGTTCCTAACGCACGTCAACTTTACTCCTGTGCTAAGAGGTCGCTTCCAACGGGAACGAGCGCACATTTTTTAACGGATGCTTGTGTGTGAAGAATGTCATAAAGCCAACTATTCATTTAGTTCCACATGCAAATACACACACGCTCACGCAGAAAGAAACTATTGCAGACAGTAAGCAGAGGCCCAGATGGCTGGTTCACAATGGCGGGGCAGGGCAGCCTTTGATAGGTTTGAGTGATTGATTTCAGGCTTGACTGGCTCTGATAGAGTCACCTCAGGAGGTGCCTGGCAACCACAGATTCTCTCCACAACTTTCCATTGAGGGCCCGGGGCCGGCAATCATGCTAGATGCCCAGCTGACTTGGAGCCATCCCCCTCTAAACTCAAAATGTGTCCAATCCCGCAACCGCTGGTCGCAAACCTCTGTGCTGTCTGTGCTACATGTGTGAATTCGGCACAAAGGATGTCATTCACTGCAAGGCTATTTTTTAGCATTAAATATAATATTTCGTTTGTGGAAAATATTTTGGATTGTCATTTTTTGCATCACAAATTACCATAGTAAAACAGTCACATTTGAATGAAGCAATCGTTCGGTATCGTAATATTATCCCTGTACTGTTTCTGGATCTTTGCGAAGGATTGCCGGTCCACGGTGTTTTAATTAAGAACGAGTAAATGAGTGAAAACATTGATTCTTCGTCTCCTCAGGTTGCTGCGCCTCCGAGGTGGTAATTGAAATGACATGGAGGCCGTTGGTTTCTTCTCTAACGGAGGGGTTTCGTATCCTGCGTGGCACCGTGGCGTGCTTCACCTGCCCGTATCCAGTCGTGGCTAACCCGCGGCGAGGGTGATGCGTTCAGAGAACACAATTCCCCCGCGGCTAACTCTCCCACGTCTTCATAGCCCTCTTTTTATTTCTCGCCGTGACACTCTTGACAACACTGTACAATCAATTAAGCACCACGAAACAGCCGTCTGAGCCCCGTTCAAGACAACGCCAGCGAGTCCTCTTCCGCCCCTAACAGGGGTTAAACTCGAGCATCACCCAGTAGCCCATCAGCTCAGATCACAAAGCAAGATGCATTGCGGCTCTAATTACATGCGTACGGGTCTTGAAAATCCAATTATGTTTGCACTTCTAATCACATAGTGTAATTGTACAAAGTAAATAAATCAAGGCCGTCCCTTGCCACTGCGATGGGATCACGGTACTAATAGCGGCGTATTAATCACCTTGATCACATCAATAGCAGGCAGGTAGAGTTCAGCCGCCTTCCTCATTTGAATAATTAACATCTTAAAACTGTTTCTCCGTTTCCCTCGACATAACGCTGCTTTTAATTGCCAGTTTATTTACGTGCCGAAGTTGAAGCCATGCATAATTTATCAGATAGTTTTACAAGCGTTTATGAAATTGTCTCGCCGAATTACAAATGCTGCGTTTATTTAGGATGAAATTTTAATGGCTCTCGCAATAGCGGAGATCGTCGACAAAATTGATTTGGATAATTGGGTCCTCCAGCTACGGCGCGGCGACGGAAGCCTGATTCTCCTCGAAGTCGTAGACGCGAAACGCTAAAAAAAGCAATTAACCTCTTCCTAAGAAACTCTCTAATAATGTGCTTTTCCAGTCATTGTTTGTAACCTCTCATTAACGGTAATCCAAACCAATGCCGATGAGATCATGACGGTGGCATGATGCTTGTTAGTGCGGTAGTTTTCAGCTGGTGGGTCATGACCCCGGAATGGATTGGAGGACAACTGGGTAAAAACAATGCTAAAAGCAAATAAGAAAATGAAGCTATATAGTCATGCATTATTGGGATAGCATAATAAACAAAGCTATTACATTGAGAGGAAAATATTGTTGAGATAAAAAAATGAATTGGTAGGAACTAGTCAGGTACCAAAATTGAATTGTTGTGTGAAAAGTTACTTATCTTTGATTTCATTTTCATCAAACAACTTTGTGCTGAAGACAGTGTGATTTGTTTGGTGCACTCTGTTTACCATGAAGTTGGTCTAAATCAAATCCAATATCACTATGTTCTTTAATCTTAATCTTTAACCATTTTTTGTTAAAATAAACAGCTACATCTCAGTTTGACAAAGTCTCTGGTTTGGGTTTGTTGTACCACGGACAGTTGCAAGAGTATATTATTGATTTCCAAGCGAGATATAGGAGGAATTCTCAGCGTGTATTTAAGAAATAGATGGAGAGATGGAAACATACATGTAGAGGTGAAGAAGGGGGCAGAACCGCTCTGCCCGCCTGCGGAGTTTGGCATGTGCCCTGCGAGTACACCCCGCCGATTGTGGGTCAAAGTAAATAACCAAAGGTACAACCCCCTCTCCCTTCGCTCTCATGGGGCTCATTTCAATACCCCGCCCCTGCACAGACCACACCCACTCACAGGCAACCACTTTATTTAGTCGTTTTTCAATGGCTTCTGTGCTCAAAAATAAAAAAATGTTTTTGATTAGGTTTTAACCATGGCGTGGTCTATATGAACTATTGCCTCACCGATCACATTTAATACACAAATCTAAGTGATTATGATATGAAAAGTAAGCAGCTTGCCGTTAAAAATCCAAAATGGACAAAGCAGCTATACTTCCCACATATGTCTGGAAGGCGGCAAAAATTTTACGGACAATAAAAAAACAACGGGTTGCGATTGTCCTCGCTGAGCAGAGCAAAAGAGGAACACATGATTTGCAATAGCAAAGTCAAGTGGTGCAACAATAAAAACAGCGCCCACATTTTTGTCATTGTGGTCTAACAACATTAAAAAAACTAGCATTGGGAGTGTAGGTTTTGTTAACTTAAATACAAAATGTAAGAAGAACTGGTTAGAAATAAAATCAGAATACAAACGTTCATAAAAAGGAGTTTTGAAATGATCTATGGAGGTCAACCCCCACATCTCGAACCCTCTCCTGCTCCCCCAAATCCTACAGCAAATATCAATTAAACTCTTTTGAAAACCGTTGTAGAAATGTGCATCCGTGGATTTCTCAGACATACGCACACACGGACACGCTAATGGCTACCCAGCGAGTGGTAGGGGTAGCGTTCCTCTTCCTCTGCAACCCCTTGGCCTCCCGCTGGAGGAATTCCCAGCCCTCTCTGCAGGTAGCCAGCCACAGCCGAGCCAGAGAACATGTGTTTTCCTCCCCTGGTTGGGTCAACGTGGGGTTGTTCATTCAGCGCCGGTGATATAGTGGCTGAACCGCGCGCTGATCACTTATCTGAAGTCTGGCCCGGGGAGAATCTGCTCATTGGACTTAGGCCTCTCCACACATGATGGATTCCACTCGCGCATGAGAGCAGATCAAGCCAACAGACTTCTGACGGGCCGGCCGCCTCCTCCCATTGACTGTGCAACTCAATCAGTGACATATGCCAACTTCTCAGCTCCAATACAATGTTGTTGCTCTTTTTCTTCAGCGCCTTCGTTCTCCAAAGGGTTTTGAACTTTAACCACAAAGTTATGAATTTTGGCTTAGAAGCAACAGGAGAACGTTGAGATGTTATGAAGAGGACTAACGGACACTTGATATTCCCCTGTTTACATTTTCAACCCGTATGAGGGAAATTGCCTCTTCCCATACGGCATTTCGAGTTTGTTTAAGGAGAGAAAACATTTTTACTGCGAAATGTAAAGACCGGCTCAGTTGAAAGAGCACTTGAAGTGATTCGAGCCATGCTGATCGCTATGGCTTCTGTTGTGGTTTTCAATTGAAATTGATTGGAATCCAAATATGTATTCAGTGTTTGTGCAACCAAGTCATAACATCTCCAGAGGAACTTTGGAAACTGGATCATTTTAGTCAAATAGAATCAGATTTTGTACAACAAACGTTTTCTTCACTTCTGGTTTGTGATTTGAACAATATGGATCCATGAATTATCAAAGACTTTAGGTT
This sequence comes from Triplophysa dalaica, assembly GCF_015846415.1. Taxonomy (NCBI): domain Eukaryota; kingdom Metazoa; phylum Chordata; class Actinopteri; order Cypriniformes; family Nemacheilidae; genus Triplophysa; species Triplophysa dalaica. Next base: position 13,534,885 of record NC_079564.1, on the reverse strand, counting down.
ATCGCTATGACTTTATATTATTATAAACATTTTAGAAATAAACACATGTTATTTGGTTTGTCAATATATATATTTTTTAAATATCCCAATTTTAAAACATGTAATGTTTTGAAACCTGATATTATTATAATAAATCATTATGGTTGACGGTAATAAATGTTCATCATCATGTTCATTCATCATTTATGCCCAGTTTTATGTTTTAAATGTAGCTTTCGGTAATATACACATACAATTACCCTATATGTCATACTATGTGTATATTAGTACATGCATTGTGAATTCACATGTGATTTAATAATTAATTATGTTAAAGTTTGGCAGTAGCTGAACAAGTGCTGGTCATAACACCTTGACAGGAGTAGATTTGTTTGGCGGTTTATTGATATCAATTTAATATCACAAATATAGTCTCTGTATATTACATCATCAGCTTTCTTTTTTCCGTCTTGAAAAACAAATATGGACTGCAAATGTGTCCTCATGCAAATATTCATACTATTAATATTTAGGGAAAAACGTGTTGTAATCCATTAGCTAACACGAACTAACAATGAACAATAGCAGCATTTATTAATTTGACCATTTGCTAAAACATTATTACAATCAAATGTTGTCACTGTTAATGCACCATGAATTATCATGAATAACAGTATTGACATGAACTAACATTAACAGGGATTAATACATGCTGAAAAAACTAAATTGTTTATTTTTTGCAAATGTTAGCTAATCCATGCACTGCTAGCACCTTATCCTTAAGTGTTACCATAATTTCTATATTATTATATTTTCTAAAGTACTTGAACTCCTTTAAACAATTTTGTAAGCTTTCAGTATGTCACATTATCACTATATTACAAGAGCCAAGGACCTCTAGATGGAAAGAGAAAGGGAGCAGGAACTGTGACATGGTGAAAAATTGATACATTTTAAACCTGGGTTATAAAAATATGCATAGAGACATAAAACTGCATCTAAATTATTGAATGGGGGAACCGACTTTAGATTTTAATATTACTTTGCACAATGTATATATTTATAGGTTTTCTTTTTTGTCCCAATAAAAAAAAATGTTAGTCATCTTTCTTCACCCTCATATCATTCAAAAAATATTTAGAGAAATGTCTCAGGGGTTTTGTGTTCATACAATGGAAGTCAACATTGTTTGGTTAACAAAATTCAAAATATCTTAATTTGTGTTCTGTAGTAGAAAGAATGTCATACAGGTTTTAAGAGACATAATGGCAAGTAAATTAGGAATTTTAGCTTTTGAGCTTTGTTAAAAGTTAACTTATCATTGTGTTCTACTTAATGCAAATGAAAAATAAAATCAAACAGTGATCGGTGGACCCCCTGCCGTACCCCAGCGGACCCCCAGTTGAAGACCCCTGGTCTGAATATTTCCGCATGAAACTACACAATATTACATTGAATCATCATAATACATTCCTTTATCAAAAGAGCTCAGCCATATGATCAGAGCGAGGAAACGGTCAAAGTCTTGTGCTTTAAAGGGAAATGTGAAAGTAAAGATGCATATAAAGGAATACCAGCCAGCAGAGATGTCATACTGATCAGATAAAGCACATTAGAAGCAACTTGTATCTCACATCTTTCATAAATGCGATGATACAAAGCAACCAGGCTTTACGCAGCCGTCACTGGCGACGTTGTGGCCGTGGGGTGAAGAAACTCAGAGGGACGTGTCAGAACCCCAACTGAGAGAGGACAGGAGAGAAAAAGAGCAGAAAAATAGAGAGGTGGAACACTATGTAAGAGCTAATGCTCTGCCACAATTGTCCTCTCTTTACAAAAGAGCCATGTGACATTTCTGTACCTGCAGCACCCTTAAAACCTGAAATGTGTCATACACACGCTCTCACGCACACACAGAGGCTCTCTTGTGACGGCGCCTATTTAGTGTTTATCAGGCGCGGCAGTGGGCCCGACGCCGCGCTGAGTAAGATTCCCAGCGGGTGGGCATCCTCTCGGGTCGCCACGATGTGGGGCACCCGTCGTCGCTGAAAAGGCGAGACAAGAGATTAAGGGGGACGAGTCGCATTTCACCCCATAAAGAGACTCTCTCTGGTTTTTCCTTCATTACCGCCAAGGAACAAAAAGGGGAAAGAGGAAGACAAAGTACTAATGGAGGCCCGTGCTCTCAGATGCACTCAGCCCCGGTTGTGGTGCGCGACCGATATGGTTACGACGTCCGAGGCATTTAGACGTATTCTGGTGCCGCGTGTGAAATGCGAGATAATAGGGAAAGAGGTGTAGAAAGGGATAGAGCCCTTCCTGCGAGGATTTAGGAAGGCAGCGGCGTATCCAGGGCTACTCAACGAGGGCCGCCCCACACTGTGAAAAGCGTATTTATCAACTTAATAGCAGGTGTCTGATTGAACAAGAGCACTGAGGCGAGTTTGATTAGAGAATGGTGTAATCCCTCACTCTTCCTATCCTCCTCCATACCTCCTTCATTCTTCTCTTTTCCCCCAAATGCTTCTTGAATTTTGAAAGATAAGGCATCAAAGCCAAAAATTGGGTAGCTGTTTTGAATGACATAGCTTGTAGTCTAGGAAACTACAGTTTCAAAGAAATTCAACTAGAATCAAACAATCAGACTTTAAGAAGAATTGGTCTATTAAGAAGGGAAGAGACCATATTAACAATTTGTAAAGAAACTAACATTTTTTTATTTTATTTTTATCTTATTTTGATTATGATTTTGTTCTCTGAATTTTAGATTTTTTTCTCCATGACATAAGTGAGATTAAATGGAAAGGAATGGGAACTTTGTCTCTCAACAAATCTCACAAATTCCTCAGCTGGCGTTTCTGAAGAGATCTCAACAAGGTTGCAAACTGAGCTCAGATTTTTCAAGTCTGCAATCAAAAGTCAATACTATTAAAGATCTCAATATGAACTTGAATTGATCATCAGATTTACCCATATTCAGATTATTCTATGTCAATATTTACATTTATTTTAAGCCTCCATACTCTCCATACCGTAGTTTAACAATTGTGTCTTTTGTTTCTTTTTTATTTCTTCCAGGCAAGTTTAGAAGGAATTAATGCCGGGACTATATACAATCGTTTTGCTCCTGTAATGTTAGCTGCGGTGTGATGTAACGACTGTGAACACAATACGACTCAGAATAAGTTTTTATTGTTTCACTATGGGTTCAATATAAACAAATGTGTACATACAACGTTTTATGTGATTATTTATAATTATCATTGAGAAATTGCTCAAGCACCATGTTATGAAGCTTTTAAGGTGGCACAGCACTAGATATAATTTCATTGCAACTTTCAAATATTGTTGAATTTATATCTTCACAGTATTTAAAAAAGAAGATTAACATTGTTTTGAAATAAAAGTAGATTGGATCTATATGTCCGTCACTTGCACAAAACCAGAATTTGTTCAATGCAATGATTTGAAATTGCTACGATTGTGTTGGTATTTTGAGAGAAAATTGACAGAATTAGGAAAAAGGGGTTTGGTAGAAACATGAGTACGGTTGATATGCTTCTATCAGCTGGCATTCTGATTGGTTACCGTATTGTTCCACGTGACAATCAACAGGGCAGCGTTCAGCCCCGACAAAACGTTGCAAAACATTTTTCAAACGGAAACGGTGGTGCGGTTGAATACCTTGTTGTGATGACGCAAAAGTCGAACTATCGCTGCTGGGAAGGCCATTGTTTCTTTGCTTTTTAAAGAATGTTCGGAGCCTCATAAAATTGGTATAATACATGTTGAATACTGCAAAACAATTCACAAATATCTTGAATTGTTGCGCAAACCGAGCTGCAGCAGACACATTAAAACGACTTTACTTGGACCAATTTTACGAGCTGCCTCTTTAATACCGCGTGGGTTATATACATGTTGCTGCTTATCAAACCCCGTTGCAAACCGTTTCCAGGAAACATGTCGTTCAACCGGTAAACCGTAGCAAAATGTTGCGCACCGGGTTAAGCTTGAACATGCCCCAGAGTTCTTGTGTATTGTCCTCGGGGTTTTCCCCACACATCAATTCAATATATTATATATAGGCCTACATGTTGAAAAGTTACGATTCGCGATTGGGGCGGCTCCGATGTTCTTCCGATCAGGTTCATTCACTCTTAACACACATCACACCACAGGAGGATCTGATAAGAGAATCTGCAGAGCCGTTTAATTGAAACACAACAGATAACATCAATTCCAATGAGCTATTTAAGCTTTGCAACCTCCGAGCAATAACAGTTACATCTGGGATGGAATTGCGATCTTTGTGGAATACTGACTGAAACTACACACTTTGTCTATCCAAAAAAAGCATATTATTTTACAAACATAACTCATAGAAGTTTAGGGACAGATTTACTAAGCAAATGGCTCTTTTGGCGTAAAAAACTACTGTCGGTATTTACTGAAACATGCAGTGAAAATAGCGCTGAAAAGCGTGGACACAGCTGTTTTTACGACTGATTTTATTGCATATGCATTTGTAAGAGCTTCCTCTTCAGATGCAAACTTTATGGGAAGAGAGTATTTAAATGACTCATTCAACGTGATTTAATAAGGTTTGCGCTCGTCATTGTACAGGTAGGTCTATTTAATAAAAAATGTTTAGCTTGCACCATTTGTGCTGCTCCAGGTAGATTGCGTTGGTCATTATGGTAATGAGATATTGCGTGTTTTTAATGTGCGTCTTGTTAGTAAATCACCCGCAGACATTTCCTCTCCCATCTGCGCTTTTTAAAAAAAAATGCACTCTCAAACTTTACACGGTTTAATACAGTAAATCTGACCCTTGTGATTTAAAGGTTTGGCTCCACTAACTTACCATAAAAGTCCTGAAAAAATATGTGTAATAGAGATGTCGCGATATCAGATTTTCACTGCGCATTTTACAGCTGATATTATCGCAACATTTATTGGATTATTTGGTCAACAAATTACATTCACAATACAAGTATATGGAGGCGGAGAGAGAGACTTCTTAGATCAGACAGCTCTGTGTTGTTTCCATGTGGACCGTTAAAAAGAGCGCGACACCCACGTCTCCCGGAAATCCTGTGAAATTCAACCAATCAGATGATGACTTTGAACGTGCAGAAGTGTTTCCAGAAAAATGTGCCTTATGCATCAGAGGTTTAGCCAAAGGTCAATGGGCTTGACATCTGAGGCTGAGACTATAACCACTCTAGCTCCTAAAGCAACATTTTGAATGGATGCTGAATAGTTTACGATATTACGATATGTGTACAATTAACACAATATCGACAATATTGGGGGTAAACCACGGTTGTTGTCAATATTGTGGAACCCCAAATAATAATTCACAATTTAGGTTTCAGATAGACTGATACAGCGAGACTGTCCGAAATCAGATTGGATCTTAAGATTTTATCTGTGTGTGCAATAAGCATTAGACATGAGCAGTGAGCTTGCCATCTGAGGCTGAGAAGAATGTCAACATTTTTACCTCTGTAATGGATTTCCAAATGAAACAAGATATTTAACAAGAACAAATGAAGGACACGGCTTCATTTTATCCTCGGAAAATTGATTGGATAGTAAAAAGTGCATTTCATTTCAGAACTAAGCCAGTTGGAATGATTCAAAAGAATGACACGAAAATGTCAAACCCTTTTCCCCATTTACAGTAACAAACACTGGTTAAATAACAATATACTAAAAAACACAATAGAACAAAGAGCAGCTAAATATTTTTTTTACACAAGAAGTGTAAAATACAGTGCAGTCACTGTTTCATTTACATAAACTGACTTCTCCATGCTTGAAATAAAAGCAACATCACGTTTGAAGTACGTAACCGTATTTTGAAGTGCACTTGCGATACAATACGACAAATAATAATTATTTTTATTGAGTCTTGTCACATTGTAAAAGTAATGTCACTACTTGTACTCCAGTTTCTCCCCAACAATGCCATGTGCTTTCCATTACAGTAACACAACAGTGTAGGTTCAAAAGACTCACACAAAAAGAAAAGGATCAGCTAAGAGACTAGAAAAAAAGACTAAGGAATGAGATGCAATATGCAAGAAAACAGAGGAAATAGTAGACTGATGAATAAGTCTGGTGATTCTCTCTTCACCGCCGTGTAAATGAGAGCCAATTAAAGCGGTAGTTCCTGCCCCGGTGCTCCCTACGGCCGCACACATACTGAGAGACGAGCCCGCTGGCAACTCCAGATATACACAGAGATAGAGAGAAAGAGACCCTCGCTGCTTTCATCACAGCAGTGATCCTGGAAGTTTCAGACAACAGTGGAGGGCAAACGGCGCGAGGGGACCGGACTCCTTGGGGCCGCTCGAGATATTCTGACCTTTGTCTATTACTTAGCATTAGCTCGACGGCTAAGTTTAGAAGAACACAATTTGCCTCTATTTTTCCTGGTAATGTTAAAGCTCATTCTAATGAATTGTAGGGCACTTCATCAATAGCCTTTGCAAAAACATGTTATTTGTGTACTGACCTTCAATTACGCAAACCCAACCTTGTGTGAAAGGCCTTTGTTAAACTACAGCCGGAGCGCAGAGTTTGGATTAGGCTGACAGGTTTGAGCTTTGTCTCAGCTGGGGTCCACAGGCACTGACTAATTTAGTCAATTAGACAAGGGCATGATTAAGGTGGCCAGATTGAGATAGAGCCTCCGTTGGACTTTAGCCAGGACTCTGGGGTTAGCACCCCTGCTACCGAGCTTAAAGAACTCTGAGATTCTCTAGTGACCAGCAGGTACAGTAATGACCGCAGAGAGAAAGTCCAAAGATGATCATCATGCGTCTCTCCTGTCCTTTACTGATATGATCATAATCTCAAAGGACAAAATAAATTAGCTAATGTTAATGAAACCACTGTCGATTAATAAAAGTTACCACACTTCCAACAACTGTAAATGTTATATTTTAAGATGTCAGGGTTTTGAGGGCTTTCTAACAAAATCTCATAGCAATTCGTAATGATAAGGAAGTGGCTGATTTTGTATGATAACATTGATAGTACATTCATTGAACAAAATTTTTAGTACAATCTGCTTCTCTTATGATGTTAGGTCCAGGGGTGGGTTTAGGGATTTAAAAGCTTAGTTTTACAGGATTTTACCGCTACTTTTTACAGATGTCATGTATAATCTCCCAAAAAATATTTTACAAAATTTTACAGATTTTTTATGTATTTTTTAAATACGGTCAAAAATTGTTAAACGTCAGTCAAGAACCTCAAATTTACAAGAAAAAAACCCAGAAAAAAACCCATGTAATTTATGGAAAAAATATTACTGGCTCCCCAGCGGCCAGAAAGAAAATGTTTTTTTCTTTACAGTCTATTTTTTTAAATACAGTCAAAAACTGTCAAGATAAACTAAGAAAACAATCCAATTTTACAAGGATTTTTTTCATGTATTTTTTTACTGAATATATTAACCTGTATTTTAACAAGACTTTTTTTACAGTGTACATTTTTGTTTTATATTGTACGAATTCATATGGAATCACAAAGTTACTATGAGATTCCTTACTAATAACATTTTTTTATAAACTTATTTTTCTGTCACATACAGAAGTACCTAACAAATGTTTAAACTTTGCTGAATATTTAATATGAAATGTGCATACATGTTCACAATGTTTAATTAGCTTTTTTACAATCCATTATGACAAATACATTTTAAAAACTACAAATATTCAATGTAGTCTCTTAATAAATAGAAAGTCATAAAACAAGCCTGACTGCATAGTAATATATTTTGAAATATCGTCACAGATAAAGTACAGTCAAGCAATTATTCTTGCAAATTAACCTTAAGTGATGATGCTGTTTGTGTTCATTACCTTGAAGGTGCTTTTTTACCAAAAAAATACAAAAAGTAAACAATTTTGGGGTTAAATAATTTTATTATGTGATAATATTGCAGTGTAAAACCGCTGTGTAGAAAATTGGTTGAATGGAACAATACAGTCTATTAGTTAATCATTTTACAGAAGATCGGAATCAAATGTCTCAGAGAGATGTGTGAAACGTTATAGCATGCAACATAGAAGATTATAAATAATCAGAGAGATTGTGCAAGTATGTATACTGTAGGTATGCAAGTGTGCATATTTCAAAGTCTACATAACCACTATGTGTTCACTGTGTGTACTCTAGCAAACATTTGGTGTAAATAATGCCAATAATAATATCTCTCCATAGGAAGCAGTAGATGTTATGATATACACCCTCCCTCTAATCATTGCCCAAATAGCAAAGATAATCGATTTAAAGGTGAATCCATGCTATTGAAATTGGTTATTCTTATTTTGATTCAACTTTAAATCATTTTATATTTGCTTATTATAGTTTTGGCCACTGTGGGGAAAAAATGTTATCAGACCATTAAAAAATTGGACCAAGTCTTGGTGACCTAAACAAAGAGCAAACGGAGCAGGTGGTAAACATTAATCTTCTACGCCTGGCGCTCACTCACCTGACTTTTAGCAAATGATGTCATCATAATATTGTTGTCTACTGTAAAAGAAACCCCTTCTGTCAGTTTTTCTTTGCAATAATGAACATATCACTTTACAAGTCCATGCCATCTATATACAAAGAAATACAGAATGAGGCAGGCGTGAATTGATTTTCTATGCATCAGAAACTCTGTGCGCTATTGATCCCTCCAGCACCTCATAGGATGGCACAATTACCTTCTCCTGTCGGAACGATCACGTTGTGTCAGCGAGTCCTCATGAATAATGAAAGGCTGACATTCTCTTACTCTGACCTGCCGCTTGTAACCAGTCAAACTGTAAAAGGTGTTTATCTGCGTGCGCTGCCACTCCAAATGTTAGATATAAAAAATTAATGGGCGTGATTAAGATACTTTGAAACCCTGGCAAATGGTATATTTAAATATTAAGTCACATGTAATTAAGATCAGAGAAATATTCTTCCCCGTAGTTACGGGCAATTATAACAATTTCCATCAAGGGATTTCCCAGCTTGACTTTTTTGTTCTGAGCTGTGGTGATTAACATTTAGGCTAATTGAAGTCGTTTTCTTAGACCGGGGTACTTCGTTCTTTCTTTTGTCCTGGAGGGAAACTTAGCACTCGGAGCGGAATTTCAATGGAAGATTTCCATTTTCAGCCTCACGAGTGGCCACGTTTAATTGTCTGTTAGAGTGTTTCCTCCCATTAGAAGGAGAGGTCAATCTCACATCGGGCGAGAGACTGCGGCCCGGAGGTTGAAAGTTCCTGGCCAACCAAATATCATCCCTCTCAAAAGCGCTCAGAAAGAAACATTAAAATCTCCCTTCAGTTTAAAGGGCTCAACATACTACATCCGAAAATGAATAACGACCGTCTGTTACCTGATTTCAAACAAAATCTGTTTGTAAACAAAAACTAGTTCACCTCAGCAAACCAAACAGAACTCTCCGGGAAAGTTTGTGTTGGCCGGTAAGCACCCTTGAGCCACCATTGGTCCATGGCCATTACGTAATAGGTGGGTGTGTTATGTAGTGCCACCAGGTCTGTGGGACATAACACGTCATTTTATTTAGCTGAGGCGAGGTCAGATAAGGTCTACATAAAAAAACAATAACATTTGAGCAGTATGAAGGCTTTTGAATGTCGCGTTACAGACATCTCTGTTGTTTTTGTGGCCACGTGCGCAGAAGCTATTTGCATACGTCATGTAAACCCCGCCTCTAGAAACAAAGGGGTGTTGGATTGTTCGAAAACACTACACCGTCTCTCAACGTTTTTGAGCTTCGGTTGACCCCAAAACGCAGAACGAAAGCGCAATTCGCATGGACTATGTCGAGCCCTTAAGCGTGCTGATTCGTGACCCCTAGAGACGGCCCAAAAGAGGAGGTATCACACATACAGTAGAATTACATACTTCGTATCTTCGAAGAGTCTTTAGTTCGATCAGATTTACAAAAGACAGCAACAGCTGTACGATTATTTCCAAAAACAGAAAAGCCCTGAAGGCATGGAGGGGGGCAGGAATACATCATGAGCACGCAATACATCATCGCATTATCCCTGCATAACTGTTGATTCCCAATTAATTTGTGTTGTGTAGTTTTTGCACATAGGCTGCGATTGCCAACAAAACACAGACATTCGACTCAGTTTCACTTACCTCGTGTGGTTCAAATCCAGCATCCTTTAGCGTTGGAACTGCGCCATCTATCAGTTTTAAATGATCTGCAAATCCAGCGTTATATCCCCCGTTTATATAACATTCATCACGCATATGCAGTGAACAAACAAACACAGCTGAACTTCGCAAACGCATTGCTCTCTCTCTCTTGCTCAAGCTGGTTGCATGCGCATGTTCCTTCTCCCGCTCTCCCTGGCTGACGCGCGGTGCATGATCTTTCATCTCATGGGTAGACGCCTGGGCGTGCTTTTCCAGGACAATTGTCAAATAAAGTACTAAGAAAAGTTGTAACGTAACATTTCATGTTAAAAAACTTTCCGAAACCTATAAGAACGCTGGGAGAGTGTATCGAGCACAGAAATAATATGTCATACGTCCAACTTGTTTTTGAACAACGCAAGCACGTTTAACATTGTAAAGAAGTCAGAAGGCTTGAAACACCATTACACATCCCCTTAAGTGACTAAATGTGAATAAATGTGGTTTTATGAAAAAGATTATAATTTACAGATACACTTATGCCCGTGGAAGAACGGGCATAATTCTGTGGAAGGAACTGCGCTAAAGCCAACCGCAGTGGCTCTAAGAGCTATGCATTTGGTGCTATGAATTTTCCAGATGACCACAGAATTGCAGTGTTAAAAGTGCCGTGTACAATAGAGTAATGTAAAGCTAAGCTAACCTTGAGCGACACCGTCAATCATTATGATATACCGTTCACCACTACTGGGATACCGTTTTTGGCCAGAACGTTGATCGCACTGTGAAACAAGTCCATTAAAGTTATGCATGATGTTTTCACAAGACATGCTGGGTAAAATACTGGGTGCGAGAGCGCGCGTGTGTGTAAATGTGTATTTAAGTTGTTTACTTAAGCCTAAAACCATCTCACCAATGGCGATGCCAGAAAGAATTTACTGTACTTTATTTCACAGCAAAACTGACCATTCTTTGAAATCAATACTTTGTGTGTGTGGAAGAGAGACAGGCATATTCAGCTGGCCCTTTACAGACGGACGCCAGCACCGCAGAATGAACCCAGCAGTTGTCCTCTTTCAGAATGTTATTACAGAAGGAGGCAAGGTCAGATTGCAAGGATGATACATGGGATGTGCTTTTGAAATAAGTAAGTCGCTTTTTTTTGCATGAGCGTTGTGTATTGACCTTGGCATTTCTGACAATAACATCCATCATGTACATGAACCCCATCCAAACACACAACGCCAGTCCACGGCGAGGCCAAATGAATCGGATTAAGGAATAACACCGGTGGTTAGATGCCTGGTATCCAGCGATAGTGGAATGAACTGTCGGTTTCTTGGGTCTACAATTGAGTCACTTTATGAAGCATTGGTATGACAGTAAAATTTTAGTAGCCTACATGCTATAATATAAGGCTCTTTGAAAACATATATTCTTGTAATTTATAATGTTATCATATCTTATAAAAGCACAGTGGTATCTTAAACAAGGCAAAAAATATCTATTGTGTAATATTACATAATGATGTTAAATTTATTCTCATTGAATAGAAAAGTTCACATATATCAGAAGATTAATTTTATAATTTGGAAAAATTATTATCTCTTATTTATAAATTACACAAGCTATATAAAATGTCTCCTTTTGTCCCTGCTAATTTAGTCACTAGTTAAATATTATAATGTAAAAATAGATATGGTTAAACCATACACCTATTAAAACAAGTTCCACTACTTCACATTTGTATTCATTTGGAGCACCGTTTTATTTTTGCCCCACGCTGAGTGTGTAAATATGTAAATGGACTCTGGTGATGTTAGAGGGTGTTGACAGCACATTGCCGTGTGTGTACAGTATGTTAGTGTAAACAACACAGCGATGGCTCCGTGCACTTTCTATGTGTGTCTCAGGAGAGCCGGGCTGGGATCAACCTCTCTCGCTGTGCAGTTTGGAAAAGTGCTAAAACTGAGCGAAGCATTGTGCTGGCAAACAGCTCTGGGCGTCTCTGGCTCATCTTCTGTGTGCTGGACTCAAGAGCACATCTTTGGCACAGATGACACGATTAAGCTATATTATTGTCTTTTGATCCACTCCTGTCAGAGTAAAGTTTACTTTAATTTATTTGACATATGTGCTTCTTTTTAAAAAGGAAAGAAATCTGTGTTTTGCCAACAAAATGAGAAATGGCTATGATTATCTTTCCAGCTTACCAAATTTCATATTTAAAATAAATAAATAATGCCACATTATTAATACTTATTTTGTAATTCCAATTTAGTATTTATGTAAATTTCATTTTATTTTAACACAGTGCTGTGATACTGAATGTTTTTGATGTCAACAGTTCTGTATAAATAAACTGTTATGTATTATACATATTGTACTTACATTTATATTATATTGTACTGTGTTTGTTACATTATTAATAAATAGGTAAATTACAAAATTAATGATACTTCATATTTAAATGTTTTATTTAAGTGTCATGAATTATTTGGTTATTTCAATTATTATTAATGTTGGATGAAGTGTCAGTCTAATGAAAACAGTTACTATGATCAGCATTATTTAGAATCAAATCAAAAAACATTAAAGAGGTAAAAAGGGTTTCACAGTAAAATGTTAATATTTAAATCTTCAACATAAATGAAATGTCCTAATTAAAAAATAATGAAAAAAATGTTATATGTAAATTTGACTTAATATTTATGATTTAAACACTACCATAATCATCACCCTAAACAATATGTTTTGTTCTTTTTTCTTTAATGTACTGTAATCCTGAAAATAATATAAAATAATATGAAATATAATTTATGTTTTATGAAAGTGCCATTCTAGTCCACACACACATCGGATAGGCTTCACAAACACATACACAACAAAAGATCCCTTCTAAATACATTCCTCTATGACAGTACAAATAGAACTCCAACTTATGTTAAGTCAGGAGTGTTTCATTTTGTGAAGCACCATGGAAGGTTTCCACACTTTCATCTCCAGCTAAAATGGAGAGTGGAAGCTCATTTTGTCTTTGAGTCAATGGAAGACAGCTTATAAGATGAAACATGGTTAGACAGTGCCCCCTAGCTGTAGGAGACAGTATATCAGCCCGTCTGGGAGCCAGGCCTTGACCTGCAGAATTTTAATAGAAACCAAGCATGAAAGGGAGAATTCTTTAAAGGCTTCATCAAGTGTGACCAACCAGCATCAGCAGTAACCCATGTTATACAGGCCACAGTTATGACCCCCTCAAAGGGATGCTTCGGAGAAGGCGGGCGACAGGGAGGGCCACTCGCCCTCAGAAGTTTCCCCCATCTCCCTTGAAGAACGGCCTGGCAAGCCCAGCAGGAGGCGCACAGGACCTGCTTTGAAAAATAACACCTTTGCGATCCCCTGTGTTCGGGACGGTGCGTGGTTTGCAGATGGCATAGAAAGAGCCACAACGCCAAAGTGTCTCTTGAACAGAAATACAAGAGAGAATGGCCTTTGAACTTATGCCAAACTATCATTCTCTTCAGAGCTGAGAGTGTCTGTTGTGAGTCTCCTGCTGGTTTCCTATGCAGACACTATCCTAATCTTTTACAATTGTTTTGAATTATTTATTATATTCCCTACAAAATAGCAACAAAAATTGAAATCATTATGATTCCAGCTACATACAGTTTTAAAATTGTATTTGTCTATAGAATTGTAACAGGCATGCTAAAAGGGCTGGGTTTCGATGTTATTTTTATTTATTTGTTTGTTATTATGCATGGATATATAAAGCTCATACAGTATATGTCGAAATCAAATAAATATAAATCAATGTAAATGCAAGATGTAAAAATTATTAATTGGGTTCAATTTAAACAAACTGATTTTATGTTTTTGACAATTATCTGTCCAAAAGTTTTCCAATTTATCTGAAATAACCCTCATTTTTAAAACAAGACCAGATACTGTGTATCAATAAAAATGCATTACTTCATAAAGTCTTATTTGTTTGAGTCTTTGTGTAAATGCGTGTTAAATTATTTTAGTGGCTGATAATTTAGCTCTTAGCATTTTGAGAGTGGCTTCCCAATAACTAAGAAACAAGCATAAATAAGCATAAGATGAGAGATATCAATTAATGATTTATTATATTACAAAAAGGTATTTTTGATAGTTCATTATTAGTTTAATTAGTTAATTTTAGTTCATTAGTCCATGTTTTTAGTGGTTTTTTACACATCCAGCAACGAAACGTGCACGCTGACTGTTAGCGTGACGTACACAGCACCAGCACGGGGGTCACCAAGATCTGAGGAAGAAACGAAAGCGGTGGGTTTGGGGAGCTAATGCAGAGTTGAATAAATCACTTCGGGGCTTGTGCTGGTGACAGGGCTTCCCCTCCATCCGCCTGAGACGGACGGGGAAAAGCAGAGCACTGAACTTCTAACCCCGTTTTCTGAAATCATTTTTAGCCGCGGCTGACAGTTGGTAACCACTTTTTGACAGCGCGCTCCTGACGCCCGCCGGCGCGTTCCCGTGCTGCTGCGGGTCCCCCGCTGTCGCAAAGCCCTGTGCAAAGGTGATCTGCTCTTGGCTTGTTTTCCTTTCCATTGGCTTTGGCAGGCATGTGTATTTTGATACTCTCTCCACTTCATTTATACCTGTCCTTGTGAATGGATTCTCCATTTCAACGTGTCGTTTTAAGCCAGCTATTTGTAATTTCCCTACAGTATGAGAACATAGTTGGAGAGGTTTCTTTAAAACAGCAGTCTACCAAGTTAAGTGCTACAGAGGTCGTCTTTTGTAGAAATAGTTAACATTGGCTACTAAACAATTTTAGATATCTACAACCATGAGGCTATTCGTGATCGTGATATACTTCGGTGTAGAGTTTGCCAGGCTGTAAATCTCATGCTCAATACAACATGTGTGTGCTCGGTTGCGTTACAGAAAGTGAAATCAAAGCTAAAATCACTCTATGAAAATTAACCATGGCTTACTTGTAAACCAAATGAAAATGCTGGGTTGTTTTAACACTGTAAAAAAACAGAGCTCAACTCAAATATTTTTTTTAATGCTAAGGTTCTATGCATTTGTGAAATGTTTAAAAAATTGAATTGGTAAAATAAATAAATGCAACAAGTCAATAGAAATTTTTGAATTGCAAATTACTGATTTTTCTTTTGAACACATACTTCAAGACTGTCTAGTACCACCACAATAACCATACCTATAACCAAAAAAAACACTACACCACTTTAAATAGCCTATCACAATATCTTATATTTTTAAAACCGGTTATTTTAAAGGAGTACAGTTCACTTTAAAATAAGCCCCCATTGACTTTCCATAGCAGGAATTAAAATGACTATGGAAAGTTATTTTAAAGTGAACTATTCCTTTAAGAGCATATTAAGTCATAGAGTTAAGTTATATGTTTTAAATATATATAGTTAAGTTAGTTCCGTTAATTACGTTTGATTACTCCCCAACACACGTGACATCCAAATAGGAATTCTTTACTATTTTCCCATCCCCGCAGCATAATATAAAATATGTTTCTGAGATGTGAGTGGTGCTTTCCCATTAAAACCTTTAGTGGTTGCTATGTTAATGGTAGGTTTTACCACATATTATGTATGTTTTATATTTCACTATGGTTTATTATGGCTTAACTACATAGTTAAAGGTACAGTATGTAATTTTTGCCGCTAGATGTCGCATATTCAAAACAATAATAAAGGTGTAGCTTAATGATGCTGTGACTTCATGCTGGATACAATTGCTAATGTCTCTGGATTTTATTATTGATGTAAACATTTGGGATAATGGATGTACAAAAAATATATTTATAGCATATAAATATAGCATATATTCCATATCTTGAACTTTGATTACTGTAGTAATACGAGGTTTATTTCTGTAAAGGCTAAGTTAAAAGATCCCACCCTCAAGTGTCTTTAATATTCTTGTCCCAAGACGGCCCAGAAACCTCCTTTAAGTCAGTATATGGAATTCTCTTTTCATTTTTATAGTCAGCCCATTCTGACTGCAAAAAAAGAAAAGCACGCATCTCAACATAACACATGACTCAAGGTATCATTTATCCACAGGCAATGTGGGCTAAATTGCATGCTAAAGTGGAATACTCGTGAGCAATGCCTACTACGAGCAACAGTAGTGATGCTGGCTTTAGCAAGCACCACCGATCATTTATCATTGACACGATCTTGACCTGTGTTCTCCATCAACTCAAACATTTAACGCAGCCTCATCGGAGCCTGCGACTTGTGCGTATACGCAGCTGTGAATACTGTCTTTGTACTGTTAGCGTTGTGTGTGTGTGTTTGGCGAGCCTGTTGGCCCCTGCTCCATTCAACAAACTTCACACCGATCTCAGCCTCTTCTCACCCGAGAGGGACTCCTCCTCACAGGGCATAAATTAACCCCACAAAAAAGCGGAGAGGAAAAAAGACCAGCCAGGAAGTCATTTTCATCTCCTATTAGCACGCTCTTTCATAACACAACGAGAAAACAGTTGGGCCATTGAAGTCAGAGGGGTTTGCGTGTTTTTCTCACACTGTAAAGATATTTTCGCGTTTGTGCATAGCAATAAAACATCGCTTGTTAATTCACCTGGGGACACTATATGTTATTTTAATGAGCATCGCTGGAGCCCTGGTTAATGCTTCTATGACTCTCGGAGCGTTTGGGCGGAAGAGGAACGTTTTACAGCGGAGGCGATACGACTTACAAGATGCTTCGTCAAACTAGCAGGCTGTCCCACTTCTCTAAAACATTACTCATGCAAATCGGCATACAACACGTTACCGTGCAAGTACAGAACGAAAGCTGTGAAGAGTTTGTAACCCTTTCGACACTTCATTTAGGTAAAGCGATATTTTAACCCAACATGGCCGATCATTAAAGCGCTTTGTGATGCTACATTTTAATTGTCTTTGAAAAACATCGTAAAAGGCGAGTCGGCGACGTTACGATTTCATTGTGCACGGGACCATATGGCTGCACACATATTTTCTCATTTCATACATGTTTCTTTCTTACATCAATAATTCCTTGGCATCCAGTAGCGTCTGGACCGCTTCCAAAGCAATTATAAAGTTGCCGTGGAAACCGAGGCCGCCTGCCAAAACGAACCATACTGTCTCCGCTCTGCGAAAAGAAGACACTGAGACAAAGGAAGTGGGGATACAATGCGAAGATGACAGCATATCTGCCTATCGTTGTTATAATTCCCGACTGTGCATAATGTTGTTTCACGAGACTCGCTAAGCTCGCACCGGCCCGACGCATTTGCACTTTTCTTCTTTAGGGCAGCGAGAGGTTGTTAGGGGTTAGAGTAATATATTGTAACCTTATGCTAAGCTAATGAACAGGAAGATGGCCCAGTAATGGATACATTTTTACATTCATCTTTTCCAGACTCATTATATGGGTTGGTGACAAGCTCGTTAGGACTGGCCGCCAGATTACCCAAGTGAATAAAGCACAGACCCCTCATATGCTCAAACAAACACGCATGCACACACGCGGCCTGTGTTGTGTGTACTCAGACATGCTCTTGTGCTTTTAAAGGTGCCGATGACTCTGTGTGTTTGTTGACTCTGTGTGTTTGTTCAATCGTTGTCCTGGCTTCATCTTCCATCTCGGAGATGTTGCATAATGTTGTTTGATCTTAATGTGACACAAAAGGGTGCACGCGAATCGTTCTCGATACCTTGACAGCTTAATTAAACATTTATAAGCTTGCATGGTCCCACGTTTATTTATGCACCTGTGAATACAAAATGGAATATGCTAAAATATTTAGTGGCACTTTGCATGAAAGTGTACATACAGTTATTGAATATGTTTTCATATGCTTATGGCTGTAGACCCAGCTCGAATCTCATTAGAGCTACATGGAGAGATCAATATTTGCATTCCCGGAAACCAGTCATCATTTAACACAACTTTAATGAGCTTGGAAGTTTCATTTACATATTTACACTCATATGGTGGAGTGAAGGTATCTTTATTGTGTGTGTGAGCGCAAGTGTAAATGTGGGTTTTTATGTATCTGTGTGAAGATTGTCGAAACTGCCTTTTCTCAGTTTTCTCGCTGACTGCTAATTTAAACATCTACATTTTTGCAAGGGTTTGTTTGCTTGTTACGGTTTCTGGTGCAGTCCCCATACTCCAGATGAATGTCGGCCAAATTAGTTTTTTTCCCTCATACGTGACATACAAACATGTAGGTGTGAACAACAAAAAGCTAATTGAATCTGACATTATCAAAACCGATATGAGCTTCTTTTGTACATGGAGACAAATTGGAGGCATAACTGATTGTTGCAATGTAATTTCAGTGTGAACTGTCAGGTTGCAACATTCATCAAAATTGCATGCTAGATTTAGCCTTCAAATGAAAAACATAGAAGACAGCAAAAACAGACACCATTGGGTTTCCTGTCAAAGAAATACAAAACATATCAATGTCATTTTGAACAACCTCAAGAAGAAACCTCAGAAGGATTATCAAGTAGCTAACAAATATTATCACAAGAGAGGTTCAGCATATGGTAAGTCCATCAATTTATGCTTTTTTTCTAGAGAGGCTTGTTGTTTCTACAGTTTTTGAATAAAACACATATTCACTGAAATGCCGTGGTTTGCGTTTTTGCTAGTAGGCCTAATATTGCACAAATATGCCCCAACAAAACCAATAGCTCCGCCAAAAATGAAAATTACTCAATCATTTACTCATTCACCCTTATGTCATTTTAAACCAAGTGTCTTTCTTCTTTAGAACACAAAAAAAGTTAATTAAAGAATGTTGGTAACCAAAAAACATTGAACCGCATTGACTTCCGCATTGAGACAATTCTCAAAATATTGTCTTTTGTGTTCCAAAGAAGAAGGACTCATACACAGGTTTTGAACAAAATGAGTGGCATGGTTGAACTACAGGCTACCTTTAATCTTAGATGAATTGGATCTAATAATGTTTTAGTAAAATTACTCTTTTGTTGACCCTTAAAGAACAGACATTAGCAGAAATACTTGTACACTTGATATATGGTCAGATACAATTGTCACATTCCATCCCTTAACTTCTAAAACTGTTGCCACTGCTTCCAAATGAGTAACAATTGTTCTCATTAACCGGAATTATGCTTTTGGTCTGAAAACCAGAACAGATTCAAATTTCTGCCATTTCTTGCACCTTTTTGCTAGATTATTTTTAGCCCACTTGCTCAGAACCAGAGGATACTTTTAGACAAGTTTTATCATAAGGCCTCACAGTGTCTGTTTGGTCACAAAATGTCTCTGACATCATACTTTTGAGAAGTTATCATGCCCTACTGAAGTAACCAAGAATTATGTAGGACAGATATTAGACGCTTATTGAATGAATCACAGTATCCGAAAGTGTCTACAGTTCGAGAATTCAACTATTGCATTCTTGTCATGGCAATAAATTAGATAAAAATTCACAGTGCTTATCGTTCTCGATACCTTAACAGCTCAAAAGAACTGCAGTTCTTAGTTCATATGTCTTCAGTTATAGATCTAAATTGAATCTTGGACTCACTAAAGTCTGTTACACACACAAACACGCTTAATTGTCTCAAGCTTTTTTCAAGGATAATGCCCTTAGCTACAGTGTTAGCTCAATACTGCCCTCTTGTGGCAACTACATGAATATAATCCATGTGTAAAAAATCCTTAAACAAGCAAAAAACTGTCATGAATTTGTCCTGGGTCATATGTAAAGCATATTTTTCTCAATATTAGCACATTTATATTTGAGATTTTTGTTTTACCATTTGAGATTTTTATCTCGTATGTATGTACAGAAAAGGGGTTTGACTTCGATATCTGACACAAGAAATGAGTTACGAACATGTCTATGGTTAAATGTGTCAGTGAATAATATACTTTAAGAATAAGTATGAAGAGTTTGACTGGAAAACGAGAAAACTCTGTTCTTAAAAATGTTCAAAAATCAAGTTTTTTATTATGTTATCATGTTTTTATTGTGTTTGATTGTGTTAGTTAGCTGTATTAATTCAGTTATTATGTCTTTATTATGGCTTAAATCAAAACAAAACAACTGCAGTTTGAGTGATATTAATTGGAATGCACATAAAAAAACTATCAAAAAAAGAACATTTTGAACACTTTTAAAAGTTATATATGAGTTACACATATATACACAGACACATTTACACAAAAATAAGTAAAAATGCATTGTTAAAGTATCCAAGAAAGGTTATAAATGCATATAAAAATGCATGTCTATAAAGTAAATTAAAAGTACTAAAAATAAACTTTATAGAATCCTGTCATTTTAATACATGCTTGTACAGTCCTGTCGTTTTGCCGTTACACTAGTTGCCCTTTCGCCATGGCAGAACTTGCACCAATGTGTTAGATTGTCGAGTTTCTTCCATAATAAATTATAGTTTGTGTTTTATTCTCTCAATTTGATTCAGGCTTTGTTTTGCAGTCTCATTTGTGTCACGTCGTGAACCGTTTGCAAATGGGCCTCACGTCCATATAGAATGCAATACTGTGGGTTCAACAATCGATTGGATAATGGATTGAGTACAATAAACTGTGTTAGGTTTGTTTTAGGTTTTGTAAAACTAACATCTCACACTTCCCAATTCGCTAGAACACAGAAGCTGTGTCCGAAATATACCCTTATATATTGAACTTTGTGAGGGGACATGTATTGTAAGGGGTGTCCGAATTCATAGTGTACATTATTGAGTGCATTATAATACAACCGATGTACACACGCGGCTAGCTGCTAACGTAGCCATCTATCATAATGCTCGCGCTGAATGAATTCCCGCGTCTTGGCAGAAGATGGCGCCCGCAGCATTTCCAGTGCATTGAGTATCCGAATCTAGTCACTTTTTTTACCCGCTCCTTAAAGTGAATTATGTTAGTGAATAAATTTAGGGAGTAGTGAATGAGGGTATAGTGGACGATTTCGAACACAGCCGTGTTTGAGTTATTAAAGCTAAGGTTTCCCCTCACTTTAAATATGAAACAATCCAATTAAATATATTTATGTTTCACCTCTTAAAAACACAACAAACAATGACCAAACTTTACTTTCATGTACTCACTTTTTGAGGTTTCTGTGACAACTGAAGGAGGAGAATATAAACTAGCATGTGCAGGCGGTATAAAAACCAAATGATAATCAATATTTCTAAACACGCCCTCGACACTAGTTTAACCAATCAACAAAGATAACAGTGCGAACGGCAAGTTACGTAATAAATATTCATGAGACAATTGTCTATAAGGATTTGTTTGTTCACTTCCGGGAACTCGACAAAAGCTCATGTAAAAGAAGCATCACACCACGTGAGAAGTATTTCAGCCTATCAGATGTGTTGTTTAATATGTGGCCGAGACTTCTAAACCCACCCGTTATTCTCCTTATCATAAGACGAAGCAGGTGAGTTTTATCTTATAAACAGATTCGCAAAGCAGATCTAACACGTTTTTCACTGTCATCGTGTTTATAAAACGTGCTTTTGCTGTGTGTAAGTGATGAATGGACCAGTTGTTATTGACAGATCAGCATTGGGCGCACTCACTGGATTAGACAAACTGTTGTGATCCTCCTGGATCTGCTCTCATTTCTACATACAGATTTCTGAGATTTCTTGTTCATAAATTATTTATTTAGGTTATTTCAAAACTTGTGGATATAGGATTTAACGTCATTTTTCGGATGTCGATAGATATAAACATAAGGGATTATATCTGATTTATTTTCTCTCAGTTGATGGGTGATTCTGGTTAAATATATTCTCCCATATTATGCCAATTGTTTTATATTCATGCTTTTAGTTGATGTTGATTCTTTTAAAGTGAATAGTGCATTTTATAAGTGATTTTGTAATGAACAAATAAAGGTTAGTGTGGGTAGTTTTACTGGTGGAACAAGTCTGTGCATCAGTCTGAGACACATCTGATAGGACAACACCCATAAATACAAACATGGACGAAGATACCAGCCTTTGTTTTATATTTTATGCCCTAGTCGACACAAGTCAGTGTCCGATACAGTCTGACCTGCTACACTTCATTTTAAAAGACTAAAATTGAAAATATAAATAATTTTAAAGGGGTCATATAACACGGCTAAAACAAATATTATATTTTGTTTTAGATTTAATGCAATGTGTATACTAGGGATGCAATGATTATAGATTCTGTTGGTAACATTATAGTCTGAGGAATAATCACGGTTGCACGATTATGACGATTATTATGCATACATTAATTTCTACATTCAAGTGGGCCTGACAAAACTTTTGCATGCCCGCCACAAAAAGTCATGAATTAATAGTCTAGTTATTAGTTTGTTTTCTACCTGCAATATTAATAAATACGCTCATAATACCATAAAACTAAAAAATAGTCAGTTAGTAATAAAATTAGAACAAATTATCAAATTATGAGCAATAGCACAAAAAAAAGTAATAAAGCAACCACACAAATAGAATTAACAGTGCTTTTCAGGTATTTATTGGACTAACTGTGGTTATTAGAGTCAAATGTAAAATAACACTTAATAGTCTTCACAGTATTCTGAAATGTGGATCAAACCATATTACAGTTATTAAAGTTGATCGGGCAGAAGCAGTGAGTATGTTTTGTCTTTGTTCGTTGTTGTTTGATGAGCATTAAAATAGATATATTTGTTATGCTGCTGTCCCTTTATGATCTAGCGCACACGGATCACATGCTTTTTTCCCTCACTGTTTGAGATTATAGCAAACTATAATGATTTTATCAACGTGATAAAGAGCCTTTTCGCTAAATAATAACATAAAATAAGTTAAATTGGTTCAGGAGTACACTTTTTTGAACTCGTACATACAAAATGTCTGCATCCTGTGAGGTATCCTCAACGGTTCTTGTCCGGTGTGCTACTCTGTTAACTTATCTTACATGCCACTATGTTTGTTTACGTTGCACTGAAAGCCAAAATGTCACCTTTACGGCATTGATTGTAAATGTACATGAAAGATTGGCTGTTTGGTCTCTTTGCCATAGTTAATCTAGTGTCTATCATGGCCTCCGTGTCTCTGATAAACACGGCTCTTTAAGCTGGTGCACTGCTGGTGTAACTTTGTTTTCATTTTGCCCAAGTTGCAACGTTTCCTTCCCGTGCAACATAAACGTGCGATGTAACAGAGCCTTTATGATAAATTAACCGTGACGTTTTTAAGCGCGGTTAATAGTGAACCTCGGTTATCGCTGCATCCCTAATGTATACTCGATTTATAGTTCAAGAACGCTATATTTTCCACATACCGAGCCTGTTTGTATCTCCTCCTCCCCACCTCTCTGAAATATGCAGATTTTTTACAAAGCTCATCTCTCTGAAAAGCGAGGTCTGCTATGATCGGCCAGTTAACCAGTGCGTAGCGATCGGTCGAATACTGCTAGTGTGTGACGGACATGTAACACCTCTTACCTTAAGCAATTGAACTGACAGGTACACACACCTTACTTGCTATACATTAGTCAAATCATACCATGAAATGAAAAACACGTATTCGCCACTTATGACCCCTTTAGATGACATTTTTGTCAGGACACCGGTCTATTTAGGTGAACCGCAAATAAAGAACGAAAGAAAAATATGTCAGTAGCCAGTTACATCAATTTAAATATTAAAAAAGAAAAGTTAAAATAATGTTCTAAAACTTATACATTTACTTGTGTCAACAGTGACTTTAAAAGGTGATTCGCTCATATACAGATTTATCTTTTCTTAAGGTGACCATGCAACCAATGAATATGTACATGGTTCCAAATACAGGGATACCTGGATGTCCACCTGGATTGGAATATTTAACACAGGTTAAATAACATCAATATCTCTAAAATCAGTACTCTATACATTATTTCATCTTTAAATGCTTTAACAATCCCAACAACCTACATTTAAATGTCGCAACATATCATTTTGTGTAACTAAAACCAATGTTTTCTCTCTCTATTAGGTAGATCAGCTTCTCATTAAACAGAAGGTAGAACTTATAGAAGGTACATATTCTATTTTTTACAGATGGACATATGATTTCCTTATAAGTATTTCTGTAAAATATCTCACATTAAACAGTAGCATCCTTTAGTTAAATCTGTGGGTTTTTGTACAGCATTGGTAGGCTTCGAGAGCAACAATAAATATGAGATCCGTAACTCTGTGGGTCAGAGTGTTTACTATGCTGTGGAGGAGAACGACTGCCTCACGCGTCAGTGCTGCGGCCCGATGCGATCTTTCACCATCCGTGTCATCGATAACTTTGGACAAGAAATCATCACAATCAACCGTCCACTGAAATGCATGTCCTGTTGCTTTCCATGCTGTCTGCAAGAGGTGATCTCAAAAGCATTTTTGCATTTAGATATTAAAATATCAAACCAAGAGAAGAAGCACATGGCATACTATTCCTGTAAGACATTTTAAATAGTTGCACATTGTTTGAGAGGTTTAAAATAACAAAACCTCTGACATCATATTAAACAAAAACAAAAAAAACCAACCCCAGTTGGTTAAAAGTCATATAGCTTAAAAGAGAGCTAAAGTCTGAGAGAAGCTCTGAAATCATTTGTTTGTTGGTCTGGTCACCCTGTCCTTCTTTCTGGATTCCTACCCACCAGATGGAGATTCAGGCTCCTCCAGGAAACACAGTTGGATATGTTCGGCAGCAGTGGCACCCTTTCCTCCCCAAGTTCACAGTAGAGAATGAGCGTAGAGAGCCGGTTCTCAAGCTCAAGGGACCGTTCTGTGGCTGGAGCTGCCTGCCGGACGTGGACTTTGAGGTATCTTTACTCAAACACTGTTTGATAGAAACCCAATCTGATGTTTTACAAGATGTTGCCTGAAGCTATTGTTGTGTAATAGTTGTTCCGTTTTGTAAATCGAAGTTCTGATTTCTTTATTTCGTTTAAATAATAATAATGATGATCGCCTGGCAACCTGTCCTGGGGTGTTTCCCTGCCCCAGCCAGAGATAGCTGGAAAAGGTTCCCAAGCAATAGTGAGTCTGTGACCCCAATTGGGACAAGCAGAGAATGGATGGATAATTCTTATATTTTGTATTATTGCAATTGTATATTAATTGTAAAAGTGTTTTGTAAACTATTTATACTGTTTGGTAGTCCTCTAAATGTTTTAGCAGGGGCTTTATTTCTAATAGATTATGATACAGGATGTCAGTCAGTTAACTTGACTTATAAACAAAGTTATTATAGTTTATTAAAATTTAAACTTTTCTCTTTATTGAAATCAAATAAAATGTTGGCCTCAAATTTACTGGAAAAACCTAAACTAAAACAAAAAATGTAATGTTGCCCTAGAAATAAACTGAAATAAGTTTAAGGCTTATTTTTTTATAAATTATAATTATACTAAACGCTGTGTATAAAATATATAATTCATGTCAAATTAATAAGAAAACTGAGCAATTCACCAACGATTATAATTCTGATAAGATTAATTGTCAGGATAGTGATTTTCAAAAAAATAAAAAGATAACGATCCAAAATATGTTGTTTTATGACATGGGCATTTCTTGTCTATAAATGCCCACAAGGGGGAACTGTTAACCAGCGTATACAACTATTGTAGGCCAAAAGGCATGTATTTTATCAATGGTTTATCAATGGATCTTGAAATGTTGTTTATCTTATGTGATGTCCTGTGAAAGATCTTGACTCTGGATGAAGTCAATATCGGGAAGATAAGCAAACAGTGGACAGGTCTTCTCCGAGAGGTCTTCACGGACTCAGACAACTTTGGGATCCAGTTCCCCATGGATCTTGATGTGAGAATGAAGGCAGTGATGATTGGGGCCTGCTTCCTCATTGTGAGTACAATAATATAGACAACAAGCCTTTATAGTATGTGAGACACATAGTTTAAGATTCCCTTACAAAACAAAAATATAGACGGTTTCCTCGGACGCACACTCCTGGCCCGAAGTAAACGTGGTCTGTGTTTTCTCATAATATATCTGTTACACAGTTCGAAGTTGTGAAGAAAGTAGGCGGGAACCAGTGGACATTTAAACAAACTTTAATCAAAATAAACAAACATTAACACGGAAGTAAAATGCCGGCAGCCACCTCACGGATGACTGCTGTCCACAAGAACATAAATACAAATGTAAACATATGTCCGGGCCCGGTCCTCTCTCATCAGCAGTCCTGTTGCTCGTCCTCTTATGCTCCTGATTTCCTCCGTGAGATATGTGGGACCGGTGTGCGCACATCTGATTCCAACTATCACTCACGCCACCGGCCCCACCTCACGGCTCTCGTCCCGCCTTCCTCACCAAAATCTCAATTTTTTTATAGATAATTTATAATAATATTATTATTGTATTGTATAATAATTGTATTAAATTAAAACTACTCGACAGCTATTGATTCTTTTCAGAGTTCTAACTGAACTTAAGTTTTGGCCACAAAACGTTTGTATACGTTGTTGCTGCTGAAACCATCTATATGGAAATATACTGGAAATATGCTATGTGTTATATAATACATTTCCATACAATGGAGCCAAGTGCTTATACTTTTCAAAATAGGAAACATGTACAGTATTATTCAATATATTGTAATGTATTAACAGTGTATTATTCTATATACATATACTATATATACTACTGCATATTTATATATTCTTAAAAAATATATTTAAGTTATTGAGAGTAAATATACTGTATATGGAAATACTTTTCTTTCTGCATGAGGGCATGTTTGAAATGTATCTTTTTGTTTTTCAGGACTTCATGTTTTTTGAGTCAAATAACTAACCTCTACGCGAAATATGGAGAGAATGGCATGATGTTTGGATCTGTATACTTATACACATTGTTCATCTGTGACATCAAATGATATGCATGTGAATTTAGTCTAGATAGTACTGGTTGTTCTGAATAAAGCGTATTGTTTATTTTTATATACATGTAACAGATTATTCTAAACCATAAATGGCTTTTTAAAGGAATAGCTCACCCAGACATTAAATATTTGCTCACCTTTATGAAACTGAGCGTAAATGTGACACTGTTTTCCATAAATTAAAAACCATACAGTGAACTGTCATATGATACCTTTAATGAACCTTAGTATACAGATATATTGTTAGCATCAGTAAAATTAACCTTTAGGATTATATATATTAAATGTTGCTGTAATAGTCGTTCTGAAAGACCTGAAATTTACAACAATAAAACACAAAATAAGCTTTACAGTTAAAACCAGTGCAAGAAGAAAGCATTTGTTATTTAAAACAGTGATATATAATATTATATCTATATTAGTATAATTGTGAAATAGCATTTTTTTGTCTTTTTTTAGTGTCAACATGTTTTTAACTAATTGTGAGATTTTCTGTGTTGTTTCTTTGTGAATTTTTAGTACTACTCCAGTGTCCAGTAGATGGCAATGTTTATCTATAAGTTTACGCAAATAATTAGTTCTTGTGTTTGGAAATTAACTGTTAAAAGTTATGACTCAGGTATAAGAAACACCAATGCTTGCAATTAAACCATTTCTATGAGCCTTTACAAATTGCTGTTTTACATTATTCATGTCTTTTAATAGAATGAATGCCAAGAAAAAAACTGCACTTAGTTCTGTATTTTAAATATTATTTTGTCACATTTCTGACGTTGAAGTTGTATTAAAATGGTCCATATACTGCTAAACATAGTTTTATAAATGACACATTCTTACTTATTTTGTCAAATTATTGTCATTATAATGCGAACCAACTAATATTTCTTTAACTTTTAGTTGTACCTCACCATGGGTTTAATACATTTGTCATGTTAACCTACAAGGCTTACATGAGATGGTATTTTTTAGGGGAAAATGCATAAAATCTTTGGATGGAATAAATCTGTATTTTTCCTGAAACTGTAGTCAAAAAGCTGGCTTCTTAATGAACTGTGAATTCGGAACAACACAAATAAGGGTAGGTCATATAAATACAATAACTGTTAATAGACATTAGAATGTGTTCGGTATGGCAGCTTTGTTCTGACCATGTATTGTGTTGAAGATTTAAAAAATGCCCCTTAACCAGGTTGAAAAAAACAGCATATGCTATGTTAGATGATTTGTGCAGGCTTAAAGGAGTAGTTCACTTTCAAAATAAGTGTTCATGATAATTTACTCAACCCCATGTTATCCAAGATGTTAATGTATTTTTTTCTTTAGTCAAAAAGAAATTAAGGATTTTGATGAAAATATTGCAGGGTTTTCCTAAATATGCTTATCTTCCTCTGTTCTGCGATGAGCGTTCATGATTTGACGACACTTACGTATTAAGTTAAAAATACGTATTATGTTAAAAACTTGCACTTTTACCTTGTAAACACTGACTCTGTACTAACATCAAGCGTGACCTTTACAATGTCATTACACGAGGTCATGAATGGAATTGCAGAACAGAGCAAGGGGAGCATTTGTGTTTATAAACCATATACTGTACATTTTTATTATTTTTAGAAAATGACCGATCGTTTCGCTAGATGATACCCTTATTCATCGTCTGGTATCCTTTAAAGCTCTTTGAAGCTTCACTGAAACTGTAATTTTGACCTTCAACCATTCGTAGTCCAGTATATGGAGAAAAATCTTTGTGAATGTTCTCATTAAAAACCTTATTATTTTTGTGACTAAAGAAACAAATACATAAACCTCTTGGATGACATGGGGGTGAGTAAATTATCATGAAAATGTGTTGTGAAAGTGAGCTACTCCTTAAAGCTGATCATATGCTGGTCCATTCAGTTCAGTTCTCGTGTGCACAGATAATTAGATCATTCATTTCCATTCATGTGTTCAATTCATGCATCAAAACAAACCCAGCACATATACCGTAGTAAATGTTTGTGAGGCCTATTTTAAATACAAAAAAATTATATTTTGGTCTGTACATAAGAACTTTACTGTAATATTATGTTATGGTGTATTGTTTTGTGCTAATGTAGTTTTAAGAGTCTGTTACATTTCTCGTATATTTTACATTTTCCATGCCTCTTTAAGGCTAGAGATATTATGTTTAGTTTTATGCATTTTAGAAATATTACAAAATATAGCGTTTCTCAGAATAGGGGCTAAAAAGACTGTGTCTCAAATATCAGACTTGTTATTGAAAGGAAGAAAAAATGCTTTATGGTGTCCTCAATATTACAAGAACGGACAGAGCCAAACCAATCTGCCGAGCAAGATGGTGATGTCATGGGATGCCGCTGTGAACTATGGGAAAAGCTTGGCTTGAGTACATTCTGGATAAGTCTGTAAAGAACCAACCTTTACAGGTCTGTTTTTTACGTCATTACTATTGCTTGTGTGACATTGTATTTATTTTTCCATGCTTTGCCACAAACCACTATAAGAAACAAACAAATAAAAGAATAGTAAATTATGCAAAAAGAGAATGATGCAACTGTGTACTTTTTGGTAATACTGGTTACATGGTTTGAAGAGTTAGCCAAGAAAAATGCAATGCAACTATGTCAAAGCCAGTATATAATCATGTGCGATGACCCATATTTTACAGTTTGAACATTTATCTTTTTGTGATTATGAGCAAACTAGCTCATTGCTTTTGAAGGAAAGAAAAACAATTCAATGCTGCACCGAGGGGCAACTTGTGCATTTCTTAAAGATTAAAATGGATCGAAGCAATGTATGTGTTCATGGTGAACGTCATTCTCATGTTTTCCATAAATGTTCAGTGTTATTCCGTATTTTTGCAAAATATGTCTTTAGATACATCTGAAGATGTCAAGTACAGCGAGTTCAAGGCTCTGGTTTAAATAATTTTTTGTGTAATAATAGTGAAAAAGAAATCTTGGTTCTGGTTCAGTTTCTTGTTTAACATTTCTGTCAGTATACCGCACCCCCACCCTAACAGTAACCAGAAGTTATCACCGAAATCAAAGGGGAAATAATAGGTTTGTACGCATTTTGGGTCACAGGCCCTAACACTTTCCTTATCTTTAAATTCTCATAGTAATATAAGGACCAACCTTACCCTTTCATCCAGAAGCATTTCCTGTATTGGCAAAACCAAGACAATAGTCAACAGTACATGAGATAATAAAATGTCCATGTTCAGCTAGAACCAAGCTTTAAAGTTTAACGTAAATAAAGTACAGTTAACTTTACACACATTTTTCCTATCAAATTCCAGAAGCCCTACGCATCGGGGGAGATGTGCATTACCTCAGTCCCAGATTGTGTGCTTGATGTATAGGGTTCAACTGAAGGACACATGTTAGTACGCACAATAGTTTTTTTGATTGGGTGTAATTCATTTCCTTATATCAAACTAACTGGCAGCTTTGTTTGAAAATGTACGAGACTTGTGATGATAGCAAATAAAACAATAAAGTTACCGGCTACATATGGAAGCTACAATGCCCTTACAAACAAATCATGTAATTTCCTGTGTCAGTGTGTGAGGACCACACAGCCAAACTGAGGTCTCACAGACAGCTGTGCAAACACAACAGTCCACAATGAGATGAGATAGTACGAACAGGCTCAAGATACAGCTGCAATGTTTAGGTTTTCACTCAGCGTGAGTTATTAGTTATTGTTTGGAGTTAGCACATACTCTGGTGAGACTCTCTTACTGGGTTTCATCCATAACATGATGTGCTCTCCTGAGATTTGTCTGTAGTTGAGCTGACCGCTAAATCTTGCTTATAATGCACATTCCACATGAGACTCGGCCTTGCCTGTCCACTGAAATGGTGATGGTCAGGGTTTATAAATACATCCGAACGTCTTATTTCAGACTGGCCTCTCTAATGATCACGTTTGGTATTACTCTAATGAGAGACTGCCCATAAGACTCATCCTGTATAATTAAGCTGAGGAGAAATCTCCCAAGAGGACCACTAAAGCTGTCCAATGAAGCCCCACCTTTGAGCCACCTAAAGTCTCCTTGCTTTATAAACATTTCACGATTATAGCGCCGTACTGTGGTGATGGCTTGTATTGTATAGTAGTTTCTTTAAAGGGACAGTCTAACCAAACATGACCATTTATTCATTTATTTACCCTCATGTGAATCAACAGAACACAGAAGAAGATATTTTGAAGAATGTTTGTAACCAAAAAACACTGACACCCACTGACTTCCACTGTATGAACACAAAACCCCAGAGGCATTTCTCAAAGTATCTTTTGTGTTTTGCCTGACTAAATGATGAGAATTGTCATTTTGGGTGAACTATCGTTTTAAGCAATATTCCTTGGAATTCTATCATTTAGTCATTCAAACTTCTTTCCAATTCCCTGATACTTTCTTCCTTGGAACTCAAATGAAATGTAGCAATGCAGGATCTTGCTGTTTTTTAGACATTCATCTTTATTAGTAACCACAGGCCATCAGGACAAAACCACAGGACAAAAAGCAGCTAAATCTAAAAAAAACGTTGGTTTGTATGATTCACATGCAAATTTACAAATATAATTTCTAGTGTCCTAGTATTGTTAGTTAATTATAAAATTGTCTTCTCAAAGCTTTTGGGAAAGTAAGATTATTTTGTCATGTTATTATACACCCGGCTTGTAAATTTGCCGTTTATTTCTGTAATTGAACCTTTTTGTACCACATTTTTAAAACATGTGAAAATTCTGTAAAATAATACTAAAAACATATGTTTTATAGTGCACTGTATATTGACATGTATTGGAAAAGCACAATATATACAGCTTTTCAACTGTCCCTTTATGCAAATTCAGTTTTAAAAAGTAACCATGGCCCTCATTGCGTGGCAAACTGACTCTATTTTCTATATTTTGCTAAAATTGTCCATGCCTAAAACGGTCTATCCCACAGTTTCAGCATTGCAAATGGCGCCATTCGGGCTGCATATATTGCACGTTGTACCACCCATATGAATGATGGGTTCTGGATGGATACTTTGTTATGGATAGTCTGACAAATGCATTTTCCTTGGTGGTCAAGTTGTCTTTGTGATTTTGTCTTAGCGTTCTGTAATTCCCTGTCCTCCAAACCTCTAACCTCATTCAAAACTCAGCACAGATGTGGAAATAAGGTGGTGAGGTTAACACCGGATGGTTTATCAGAGAGGCAATGGACTTCAATAGATTAAAGCTTGTAATTAACACAAAGTGGCATGATCATAGATATTTAAAATTGGGCAAGTTAGCTGTTATAGGAAGTATTTTTAGCATCATCAGATCTATGACAACATGGCGTCTTGGATGGATGAATCATCATTTTGATTGAGAAACCATTTGCCAGACCTTCCAGCGGCAAAATATAAAAAACATGGTACTGTATGATTTTTGTTTAGTTTCACCCTGTACTTGTGGAAGAACTAGGTGGGCTATATTTTACGATTGTCTCGCTTTGTGATTCAAGACAAAAGAGCCCAAAAGTCTGTTATAATGTTTAATATAGATCCAACCGTTGATTTAACCACAGCCCGATTCTTTCCCCTTCGTCAAACTTCAGAGTACTTCAGATGAATGGAAATAAAAGAGAAATCAGAGTTTTAAAGAGAGATTCATAACTGTCTTTATTGCCTGCAGACATCCGTGTCACCTCAAACTAATGGCTTTGCCTTTCAAGTACATTATAATAGGAGACACTTACATTTATAAAGTTCCTTTTATATAAAAATAAATAAATAATAAAATCAAATAAAATCAAACAAAACAAAATTAAATAATTAAAGCTCCAGTATAGAAGCCATAATACACAACGTTTTTATTCAATGAAAGGAGAAAAAAGGCTGTTCTGTGTTTTATATAATCCACTTCTAGGATAATATGTTCTTTTTCATGGGTTTTAACTTAGTCTTCATTGGCTGAGTTTTCATCCAAGCTTTATGCAAATTTTTGACAGATACGTAGTCATGTGGATTTAATGTTTGCTACATCAGGCTTTATTCAGCAAATGGGTTTCCATATCCATTATTTGCATAAACTGTTTTTCGGGGAAATAGAAAAAAAGCAAGAGTAAATTATTTTAATCTGGCATTTCCATCACTCGTTTCTGATGCAAACTTCAAAATGTGCATAAAACCAGTGATGGAATCGTGGATATTGTATCTTGTGGTCCCGTTCATTTGAGTTCTTCATTACTTTAACTACTCCTTGTTTGTTGCCATGGTTACTCATTGTGTTCTTAGTTTCCATAATCACTGAATAGTTGAACATGGGTCATTTTCTGTTGCCTTTTAGGTTTAGAGGCCGTTTTTCACAAGACCATTTTCAATTCAAAGAAAAAATACTTGTCAGAGCCAGTTTGTAAAAAGAAAGAAAGAGTTTACGTCCCTGTGTGAAATCTGAAGATGGCGTTTTCCGATAACTATGCTGTCGTACACATGTGTATTACATGTGAAGTCTGTAAGTATGTGCAAGTATTCCCTATACAAAAACTTTTTTGTTTTCTACTCTATCGTTGTGACTCACTTTTATTGATACTATATGGGCAGGCTAAAGATCATACTGATGGTGTTGTATTGATCACCATTATTACACGCCTCGTTTAAATGCTTCGTTCTGATTGGCCAGTCCTGACATTTGCGGTTCGTTATTCCCAGACAACAACCTCTCAAAACTAACACCACACCGTAAACCGGATGCATCAAATAATTTTTACAGATTTTTTCTTTTAATAACATATATGACATGATTTTTATAAATGATTAAACCAAATTGCCTGTTCGTGATATTTAAACGTCGTTTCCTACTTTAAAACCAAAAGTAAACAGCTTTTCCTCACGGAAGATATGCAATCAGCAAAAGTGAGCTAATAAAACATTTCAAATACAGATTTCATGTCCAGTTTTTTCTTATGTAGCAATTAGCTGCGTAATAACCGTAATAATGTACAAGCACCTGGTGTACTAGCAAAATAAGGCCCTTTTGTGTGATACAACTTCTGCGTTAACAACCGGCTGCTTGTACGTATCACTTACTTAGGGGATGTGTTGGGGTATTACCATGGCCCTTGTTGCGTGGCAAACTGACTCTATTTTCAGTATTTTGCTAAAAATGCCCGTTCCCATGTCCATCCCACAGTGAACTGCCTTTTTTAGCACTGCAAGTGGTGCCATTTGGGTTATATATACGCATGTTGTACCACCCAAATGAATGATGGGTTCTATGTGGATATTGTGATGGATAGTCTGACAAATGGATTTTCCCTAGTGGTCAAGCTGTCTTTGTGATTTTGTCTTAACATTATGCGATATGTTAAGGTACAGTACAACTTACTACCTCATAATGCAACACACACTGATATCCATGTCATGACGCCTCCCTTTCGAAGAACTACGGCAGTTGACATAGCACTAAGATGTAATCACGTTTTTGCTTTATTTACGAAACGTTCTCTGTAGAGCAGTTTGTCCGTTTAGGGCTACTGTAGAAACAGTGGACCCCCTGTGTATGTAGATCGAAAGCTCGTTCTTAGGTCATAAAAAATAACCCTTCATTATGTTAGGACTTTATAAAAATCTGAAGACAAAGTTATGTATATTATTTTGCATTTCTGTCAATAAATCCTCCAAAAAATACACATTGGACCTTTAAAGATAATGATTGTAAAAACCGCCGCTAGAGGGCACACGATCGAAACAACATCAATGGCATAGCTTGATGAAGCTGTGAATGAGCGTGGAATGATAGGATCTGTAAGTCTTCAAGTGCACCAATCAGACGGGAATGAGAAATCATGTTAGATGATGAGGTTATGTAATAAAGTTTTATACATTTTTCGTATAATTGTGGTACATTTAAAAGTGACTGCTCGAAACAAGCTAGAGGCTTGCTAGGCCCTAGACACTACTTCCACATTCGTCCACGACTCTGTTGTCATGCGGTTTCTATGTCAGTAAAGGCGGTAACAAAGGGTAAAGAGGATATGACGCCATTTGCAAGCGACTTCACAGGCCCGTGTCACTGTTTATAATGGCTATTTTCTCACGATTTTCAAGTAGTTGGAAACATTTGAGATATTTTAAGTGTTATATGTTTTGTTCTGCGGAGTAATGGTTTTTGGATATTTTACTGCAGAATTGTTACAAACTGTACCTTTAACATGAACTTTTCTGTTTGTACGTTCTTTTGCTTTTGACAATGAAGAAATACATGAACAACTCTGTTCATTTACTCTTTAGTTGTATTTTATTATACTGTAAAGCCATTTAATACATTTATCTGCCACCAGACAATGCTTGTAATTTAAACATACATGTTCACATATAACTGACACTCTTCCAACAAATCACGAACAGATGTGGCAGACAATCAGAACTAGTTTAATGAGTTTCTCACTGTATAATACAAGTGATTTCAGCTGTTCATGATTTAGTGGCGCACAACGCACATTCTTAATACCCACATCTGTATAGTCCCCGACTGCCTGCAAATCCTACTCTCTCAGAAACCTGTGAAATGTCATGGGATATGGGGACAACAGTTGTGTTCTTATTGATCATCTCTGGCATTATTTATATCTACACTCTTGCACAGAGAGTTCTGAAACGTTGTCCACCTGCAGTGACAAAGTTTGCAACAAGACATTTTTTAAAGGTTCACAGTGAAACAACCTTTGCTGAACTCAAGACTGGAGGATTTGTTCTGCTTTGAGTGAAATCGTGTAAAAATGTAAATGTTGACCTCAATGACACCAATCAGGGGTTTGGACATGAACCAGATTACCTCATTATAAAAATTTGTTAACCACACCATATGTTTGAAATCTTGAGAGCACAATACAAATGCAATACTAGTAACCATTTCACGTTTTGAGGATTTGTCTTTTAAAGGTATTGCAATGTTTAACACAGTTGTAGTCAATATGGGCCATTCTACAAAATTACTGTTGGAAACATCTTGAAAAAAGTGTTTTTCTCCAGTTTTGTTATATATATGCAAATTGTAAAATATCAAAGGTATATTCTAGTAATTGTGCAGTTAATTTTCATATTGTACTTTTCAGATTCAGTTTTGGAAAATTCTTCCTCTGCACAAATTTTGTCACTACCGAAACAAAATAATATGTAATTTAATAAGAAGGATTATATTTACACATTAATATTTTGTTTAAAATCTACTAATGAAATTGTTGTAAAAAAAAGTTTCCACCCGTGAATCAATAAATTAACAATATTTCAAGTGTAATTTATGCGATTTGTTGTATTTTGAATTTAATCTTTTTTTGTTAAAGGCATAACATTGATCACACCGATTTCAAAGTTAAGGATTAATTAGTTTACATATACATTAGAAACACTATCATAACATCTTTGTTGATAATTTAATCAACTTTTTTTGATATTTGATAAATTTGATAAAACATCCCATGTTTCGGTCGTGACACATACATGTTCAGTAGTGATGGTAATGTTTTGGTAGTGATCACAATATTTAATTTACACAGCTGAATCAGACTTTCAACATTTTATGTTGCACATATTCAGCCAGCACATATAGCAGACACACATCTGCCAGTAAATATCTAATAGAAAACCTACAGCTCACATACTATATCACTACTAAAACATTCTAAAATACTAATGATTTGCATAACTGCACAGAGTTTTGTTTGTTTCCCCAAATAAAGGATTAAGTGTTCCTTTTACTCACTACAGAAAAAATGTGTCACTACCGAAACAATGATACATTTCGGTTGTGACTGTTTCTGTAGGTGACAATTTTTGAATACTTTTCAGCTAGCTCAAAGATGATAATCAGAATGTGGTTTGCAAGCACTGTTTTGAACAAATGTACACACATAACAAATCAATTTAATGGAATAATGCCCCCCAAAAATTGCTTAAATGCAGAAAAAATATTTTTGGTAGTGATGTTCTAGTTGCACAGACTATTGAACAAATTTACTTCCAAATGATAAGACAAATCTACTCACCATGTAGCTTATTAGAGAGAGGGACACAGTTAAGATCCTTGATAACAAATGTAGGGGTGTGGCTTAAATCAGTCTCAGCCAATGGACTAAAACATACACTGTTTCGGTAGTGACCTGAAAATCCATGACACATTTTTTACATGAAGTTTAATAATTTAAAATTAAAATATATTTAAATATATTAAAAAAAAAATGGAAAAACACGTAACTTTTTTATATGATTTTCATAAATTGAAATTGAGGGGTTTGGGTTCAGAACACCCAATCCTCCAATTGAAAGTACCCAATAAATGATGATTTTAT
This sequence comes from Triplophysa dalaica, assembly GCF_015846415.1. Taxonomy (NCBI): domain Eukaryota; kingdom Metazoa; phylum Chordata; class Actinopteri; order Cypriniformes; family Nemacheilidae; genus Triplophysa; species Triplophysa dalaica. The sequence goes on along the minus strand of NC_079564.1, from coordinate 13,497,452 downwards.
TAAGCTCACTGATATTTTAAATATTATTGTGGGTTTCGAAAGATGATAGCAGTTTTTCACGAATTCTGTAGAATGGCCCATATACACTTCGGACTAATACTTTTAAATATCGTTGTAGTATAGTGTTTATGTAGTATCCAGATTCAGACAATTCCATCACCAACCAAGAGCAAAGTGACCATCTAACTATTCCAGCTCCAGCTCAGTCAAATCCATCCCCAACCAAGAGCAAAGACAGACTACTTGTCATATTAATCCAACATTTACAATGCTTAGTATTTAACACTAAACGTACATCATCAGCATGACAGCAGTTTGAAATTATAGCCACACTCAGTTACATTATGCCATTACTATTCTCCCTGCTTATAAGATTCCTCTGTTGTCTGATGTCGATCACAAAATAAGACAAAATTAGACCTAAACTTTTTCTACAAATGAAATTTCCTAAATCACAACAAACAAGCTCTCCTTATTTTTCATAAGCATTAACTCAGTAACGTTTGATCAAAGTCTCTAAGTGTAGATGAGATGAGGGCACCCGTTCCTCTCGACTGAGACTGGTTTCTCCCAAGGTTTTTTTTCCTCAATTTATTTATCATTGGGGTTTGGGTTATCATTGGGCCCCTCGCCACAGGGCCTGCTCACTGGGAGCCTGAATTTATTCAATATTATGAATTATTTATTAGCATGATCTTGCTTGCTATATAAACACCGTGTAAATACCTTTTTTGTGTTTTTGTGTTTTTCTTTTTTTCTCCAATCTGCTTTGGAACAATGCATATCGGGAAAAGCGCTATATGAAAAAATTGAATAGAATATCCATTGAACTATGAATTTAATCCTATATACTTTATATGACATTGTAGTATAGTAAATGTTTTATAAATAAAATTAAAAAAGTTTTATAAACACAAAAGCATTTTAAATCTTCACCTAAGGTACCGTTTTTGATTTATTTTATAAGTTTTTATTTTGTTGTAAATTATTTAAACTGTTTTGTAAGTTCAGGGAAATACCCAGCAAACAGTAATAATAAAGAATGGTAAATGAGAGATGACCACAGGTGACTTGAAATTACTTTTTTTGGGAAGTATTATTTAAATCCAAAGTTGTCCTACCAGAACAGACTCTTTCAGTAATTTCTTTTGCTCAGTGAGAAAGTTGTGTTGCATTCGGGTGTAAATGAGGGCGGTGCAGGGGGGCATTATTTGAGTTCAGCACTGGAGGAAGGGCAGCGGAGAGGGCGGAGGACTGCGCTCAAACACAGCTGTACTTGTTAAATCAAACACACTCTCTCTCTCACACACACGCGCACTCCTGTCACCCTGTCTGGGGTAGATCACCGTAAGCACACCGGTCGCTTGTTCTTTAGACACAATTCTCACCAGTGATATTAAAAGAGAAATTCCTTCACGTTGATGCTTTCCGAGAAAATATTTCATAATCGACCCCCGTGCTGTGCGGACAGACCCTCAGAGTCGCAGAAACTTCTCGAACTTGTTCATTCACACGGTCTCTGAGGACTTGCTGAAGGCGGCCATGGAGTGCCCACGGTGCTTTCATCTTTTTATTCTGACGCTGATGTTTTGTGTTTATTATACACAGAGCATGGAGACTAAGCAAGAGATTTCACCAGGTAAGACACCGTTACATTGTGACTGCGCGTTCTGCTGACTGATGTCTCAGACACATTGAAGGTGACGCGAAGACGCAACGCACCTAGAACGCTCTTCCAAAAGTGGAAGAGTTGTAGTTGCGTCGCTGAGCAATGCATTTCTCATCAATACATGCGTATCAGTGTGTGGAAAATGTAAAATATAAATACATTAAAGGACCGAAGATACATTAAATTCATCATAAATGTAACTTTGATTATTGCATTCTAGCATAGTAAATGAACGTTTTTATTTTTTGTCGGTTTTGAATGAATATCATGGTTTGTTAGACATGTTTAAAACATTTGTTAATGATTTTAATGTAGGTTATTTAAAGGTGATTCATTTTAAACCTCACACCTTGCATGGTGCTTTTTGAACTTGACGGATGTAGGTAGACTCGCTTTTTTTCACACAAGCATGCTATGTGGGGATGTGAGAGACACAGTGGGGTCCAAAGACTGACATCACATTTTTAGTCTGTAATCATTATTATTTCCATCAATGAAAACGTTTCAAAACAGACACAGTATTAAGGAAAAAAAGACTCTTCTCTGTAAGCTAACCCTGTTATAAAAACCAGCATGTGCTGGTTTGCTGGTTTGTGCTGGTTTAAACTGAGCATGTGCTGGTTTAAGCTGATCATGTGCTGGTTTGAGATAGTCCTTAGCTGGTCCATAGTTTAAGCTGGTCAAACCAGCATCGAAACATACCTAGCCCAGCATATGCTGTTTTTTCAACAGGGAATAATTAAACTAAAGCACATTTAAGATATTGGTGGGGTAAAGTCCTTTTTTAAAATGTCACATTTTCCTTCTTCCATTAAAACACGCATGATGCTTAAAAATGTATTGGTTGACATGAAACATTAGATTTTGCACACATTTGCTTATAGGAATTTATGCACATAGAGTGTATAGTAATTGGAGTGCTGGTGGGCAGTAAGACATTCAAAATAATATATGATAAAATAATAAAAGAATTACATTGAATTAGTATGATTTTTTAATGAAAGATGTTCAATCATGGTCTCAGACAATTGGACCAAATATTAAAACTGTAAGAATACGTGTTCTAGTGCAATTTATGCACACAAAATAGAAAAGCACACAATAAATGGGCTGAACGTTTCTTTGAAACATTGAAAGTTTTTTCAATTACTTTCTGGATGCTATTTGTTTTAACTGTAATTCGTTTGTGATGGTAAAAGTTTACAGTCTTGTAAAAATAATTCAAACTTTCAGATGTTTTGCCTAATCCCTTTCTTTAAATTACACTACAGGAATATAAAGTTGCTCTGTCGAATGCTGAACAAGCCAGAGGGAAAATTATGCCCCACACAGTTTTCATTCATTTTGGCGCACATCATTTCCAAGCCACATGACTAAACCAATCTTTACTCTTGGGCTACATTTACATTGTATACAAGGAAACTAAACTAACAATCCATCACACCAGTTCTGGAAGTGATGGGTGCTTATGGAGACAATTTATTGCTTAGAAAAATACCAAGCATATTATAAACAATACAGTGTACTGGGATCCTTTAAGAAAAAAGGGAAGCAATTGTACAAGTCATGCAGAATATTTGCATGTTTGGACAGTGAGCTTTTTGGTGAGAATTTTATATGTTAAGAATGTTAATGTCTTCTATAAAGAATATTGAAAGAACAAAATCCCAAAATGCAGCATTATGTAAGTATTTCTGTGACTTCATGTCCAATGGTGGGTTTGACATAGTTTAGTAGAACATTACTCATACTGTTTTATGTTAAAGCTTCTTTACAGCCGTTCCTTAAAGGGATACACACTCTTAAGAATAAAGGCGCTCAAAAGGTTCTTCACAGCAATGCCATAGGAGAACCATTTTTGGTTCCACAAAGAACCATTCAGTCAAAGGTTCTTTAAAGAACCATCTCTTTCTTACTGTTTTATTCATTTTTTCACCACAAATAACCTTTTGAGACACAGAAAAGTTCTTCAGATGTTGAAGGTTCTCTCTTAAAAAGTGCCCTCTTAAAAAAAAGGTGCTTCAAAAGTTTATTTTTAATTCCAAAGAGGAACCTTTTGGTTCCATAAAGAACCAATAACATCTGAAGAACCTTCCTGTTTTACAAAAGGTGAAAAATAGCCTACAGATTAGAAAAAAGTAAGAAAGAGTTGGTTCTTTAAAGAACCTTTGAATGTTGAAAAAGTGGTTATTCTATGGCATCGCTGTGAAGAACCTTTAAGCACCTTTTTATAAATAGTGTATTTCATCCAAAATAAAAATTCTGCATTCATTCACCTTCATTTCATTCAAAACCTGCATGACATTCTTTATTCTGTGGCTCACAAAAGAAGATCTTTTGAGAAATATCTCAGTGGTTTTGTGTTCATTAAATGGAAGTCAAATGTTGTTTAGTTACCAACATTCTTCAAAATATCTTCTTTTATGTTCTGCAGAAGAAAGAAAGCCATTCAGCTTTGAAATTAAATGGGGGTGAGTAAATGATACAATTTAATTTTTGGCTGGACTATCCCATTTAATCGTAAATGTTCCAGATTATTTGACTACTAAATTCATAGTTTACCCATTACTTTCTAACATTGAATACTTGCCATCATGTCATTACAACCCCATTTCTTTTATTCCTAAGTGGAACAACCCAAAAAATATTTTGAACAATGTCACTGCTGCTATTTCCTTCACTACGAAAACATATATTTAACTTTGCTATACCTCTCAAATCTCATTTGCACAAATGCCTACACATATCCACTAAAATGGATTGTTTTTATAGTGGAAAGTAGGCATTACATACTACATACTTGGCAATTTGAGGGGAGGGGTTGAAGTGAAAGAAATGTGTGACATCATCGCAAAATGAATTACATTTCAGAGATGGAGCAAGTTATTACATTTAATGAACGAGTATGATGGATATTTTGGGAGTAGTGTGCGCTGATGAATCATGCCCAACAGGACCAGTATTGTGCATTAAGATAATACGCTCAATTTTAATTTGATGTTGATTTCAAACCACTGGCACATTCCAACACAAACTCCTAGTTGCAACTTTCCAAATGTATGCTGCCCAGCAGTAGATAGCAATCAAAATGGGTGCCTTAATTGCCTCAGATTTAAAGTTTCGGTCATTAAAAGTTACTGGAATCTGAATGACTCAGGCAATTTGGGTTGTTAACCTAAACACAGTAGAATATAGGAACTGCTTTAAATAGAGAGAGAGGTGCGAGAAACCCCTGGCTATTGAATAATGATGTCGCACCTCAGTCTGTTAACCCATCCGTCAGCCTGTGTGTCTGAACAGTCCAGCCTGATGTCATCTCTCATGGAATGCCTGTGGAAAACTGTCACCCCCAGTGTGATCTCAGCATCCTCCCACGTTTAGACCTCACACTCCTATTCACGAGGAAATAATTCCCTTTAGGCCGGACTGCAGTGCAGATTTATGACTTCCGAGTCCAACTGAGTCATACATTAACTAAAGAGAATGTATATGTTTGCGTGCAGCGCTGACCGCTAGAGCTGGCAGGACTAGCCTGCAATTGGGTTTGTGCAACATTGTGTCAGTCAACCGCATTCTTGATTAAAGAAGTCTGGTTTACATAAACAATTTCACTGATGCAGATGTGTTTGTCAAAACCTGAAATTATCGTCTTTGACAATCGTTTTTTGCTTGAGCCAAAAAAAACATAAACATAGGAATATAGTGATGTCAGATCAGCTTTGGCAATATCTAGTGTTTCTCTGCCTGTGGCTTTTATTTGATGTCGATTATGAGGTCTGTGGACCACGTCTGCACATTTGTTCAAAGAGCAAATAAAGAGTGTAGTAAACAGGCCTCAGTAACACCTCCTGAAATGACTGTGAGAGAATAATTACCTTATCTCATAAACTTTCAAAAGATTTTAACAGCTCTTCCTTTTATTACATGACATATCAGTAACATTTTACAATAAGGTTGTTTTTGTTAACATGGGTACTATAATAACTAATATGAACTAACAATGAGCAATAACGTTTTATGCTTGTTAAAACTGTCGGAGCCCATTTTTAGCCTACACATGAAAACGTATGTTGGAACTAAGATGGAGATAACTCATGAATTCTTTGGAATACAGACTTACGGTTGGTCTCGTTTGAAAAAAGAAAAGTAGCTGATTATTGTTAATGAAAAAATCACACACACACTAACAAAATTAAAGGTATGTTGTTAGGCTTATTGTAAAAAATAAAAAGTTTAAGTTTGATTAACTTTGATTAAAAATACATTAAAAAAATTCGGGTCGCAAAAGGATAACATAAAATCTAAGCACACTCTTTATAAAAAGAATAAATTACTCTCCCTACATAATTTTTTTCTAAAAACACCAAAGAAATCTGTATTCTAGAGCCTTAGACCTTTCCAATGATATATAGATTTACCATGATTCGATTAAAAATTACATGCACAATATTTACACAGGGGGCACGGTGGCTTAGTGGTTAGCACGTTCGCCTCACACCTCCAGGGTTAGGGGTTCGATTCCCGCTTCCCGCTTCCGACTTGTGTGTGTGGAGTTTGCATGTTCTCCCCGTGCCTCGGGGGTTTCCTCCCCTGGTCCAAAGACATGCATGGTAGGTTGATTGGCATCTCTGGAAAAATTGTCCGTAGGGTGTGAGTGTGTGCGTGAATGAGTGAGTGTGTGTGCCCTGCAATGGGTTGGCACTCCATCCAGGGTTTATCCTACCTTGATGCCCGATGACTTCTGAGATAGGCACAGGCTCCCCGTGACCCGAGGTAGTTCAGATAAGCGGTAAAAAATGGAATGGAATGGGAAAAAAATGGAATATTGACACAAACTTAGGTGTCCCGTATACGGAACGGGTAACAGTTAACAGGCTACTGCCAATGGGCTCTGTCATTTACTTGGCGCAATGCGGCACCAACCATGACGTACGCAAGTGATTTTGCTAAATTCAGCTCAACGCAGTATTTATTTTCATGTCCTGTGCAACATTGTTTAAATAGCAAATGCATTTACTGCACGTGCTGGTCTGAAAACGAGGTGTGTTCCGGCGCATTGTGGATGGGTTGCTATTTTGAGGCAACTGAAATAGACTTCCCCACTGACCACCTGAAACCTGGTTTAAAGTCAACGGTTTTAGTTTGTTTGCAATGTATTCATTATTTAAAGAGCATGCTAGTAATATGCGCCTAGGCGGGTGCAAAGCGAGTGTACATTCTGCTAATTACACACAGAGGGACGCGCAGCAGCACACAAACCTGCCAAATATAAAAAATTAGTGGATTACAATGTAAAATATTATTATTGTGTACATAAAGATACAAAATCTGCCTTGTCCTGTAGATGGTCTGCTAACGACTTTAACCTTGCGCACGAGCAGATGCGTTTCCTCTCAGGAGAAGCGTCCAGTTTTGCTCTTGGAAATTCCGCTGTGTAAATATGGAATCTGCCATGGCGCGAAAGAAACTGACTCCTAAAGGGAATGGGAGATGAGACTCAAGCTGTGTCTGAATTCGCCCCCTATCTCCTATAGGCTATAGTGTACTATATTGGGGTGTCTGCCATTTTTTAGTGTTGTCCAAATTCTGAGTAAACAAATCATTCCCAACATTTGTTCTGACTTTTTACCCACAATGGATTCTGATTGATGCAGGGTATATTACGTCACTGTCCGAAATTGTTCACTCATTTTCATTCACTTCTTTCCCACATAGTGGACTATTTCGCTATATAGGGAATAGTGAATGAGTGAACAAGTGGATGAAATCAGGCGCAGCTTCTGATTGGTTTACTGCACGTTTGGACTAAAACACAGCCATGACTCATTAAGAGAATAAGGACAAGCCTTTTAGACCATGCGCAGGGCGTGCTAAACGATTTTCCCGTCCGTAGCCTGTTAACTGTCACCCGTTCCGTATACGGGACACCTAAGTTTGTGTCAATATTGTGCATGTAATTTCTAATCGAATCATGACAAACTATGTATTATTGGAAAGGTCTAAGACTCTAGAATATAGATTTTCTTTTATAATTTATGTAGGGAGAGTTACGATTATTTTTATAAAGAGTGTGCTGTTTTGTTATCCTTTTGCGACCTGTATTATTTTAATGTATTTTTGAATCAAAGAAAAATCTTTTAATCTATTTTTTACAATAAACCTAACAGTATACCTTCAATTTTTTTGGTGTGTGTGATTTTTTTCTTTGTTGAAATAAGCAGCTACTTTTCTTATTTCAAACGGGACCAACCCTAAGTCTGTATTCCATAGAATTCATGAGTTACCGCCATTTTAGTTCCAACATGCATTTTTATGTGTAGGCTCAAAAAGGGATCCGACAATTAACAGGTACTAACAGAGGTGGATTCGAACACACCCTAAGTGCAAGTGCGCCCTGCGCTTTAGACTATGCGCTTAGATCGTTAAAATAGAGCCCAATGTTCAATGGCAATTTGTTTGTGATAGTTCAGTATGTTTTAACTATTGTTAACAGTTAAACCTTTTGATTCTCATAAAATATTAGTAAATGCAAAAATGGCCATGAAAAAAGCTGTAAATGGATTTTGCTAGGACATGCTAGCTAATGCATTAACCGATACTAACAAATAGGCTAAAACGTTATTGTAAAGTGTCACAGGAAATGCTAATGTTTGTCTATTACCGTACAAAAATATATTTTTTACACTTTCTGTAACAAATGGGAGTGATATTGACCCTTCAAAACTAGAAGCAACGTTATATGGATTATTCTGGATATGGCATGGCTTGTCTGACAACTCTCCATCACACTTTGCTCTGTTTGTGGTATCATTTATCTAAAAAATGGTGCACAATGAGTTACAGACTACATTTTAATCCAACAGATTTAAGAACACTTAATCTTAAACGTGAGCAATGGTACACTGATGGGTGCCAATTGTATGTAGCCATTTGTTATTAAAGCCATGTGCTGTCTTTACACGTAAAATACCCATAAAAGGTTATGAGAATTTCCACAACCAAACAGAAGCGGTTCCCCTTTTATATCTAATTGATTTGGCCAATAAAACATTTAGTCTCCATGGCAACGTTCAAATTACAGGAAGCGACTACAGCAGTTGCGCGCATTAGGCCACCATAGGCAAGATTTTGGCAATGTCAGGCAATCGACCCTGATTTGTTCTCTTCTTGAATGGATTGTTTTACCAGCTAGGGAAAATAAACATGTGTTACGGCTTAGTTCAAGCTCCAAAGTGACTTTGTGTTCAACCATGTTAAACCAGACGCTGATGATGTCATGTAATGTTCCATTCAGGAGGCATTTATAACTTTGGAGTGATGCGATTGAAAGCTGAGCCCCTCCGCCAGCGCACTACATGGTTATAGACACGGATGCATGTTAAAACAATCAAGAAAATTTCCAGGCCCCGATAGAGAGAAAGTTTTTCTATTTTAGTTGTGGACTGTTGAAATAATGTCTGTCTACCTCACTTGACGATTTTCTTCAAATTAGATTTCTCACCTCCAAGTAAAAGCACATGTGGGAGCCACCTTACTAATGTTTTACTAATGTAAAGATGTGAATATATGTGCATTTACATACAAGTTAATACTGTATCATTGGTATTCATGGATTGATGGTGAATTTGGTTGCCATTGTGTTTACATCCTTATGTTGTGTGTGGAGAGAACACACCGAACACTTAACACCAGTTTCGGAAGGTCTGTTGGAGAGAAACAGTGGCATACCTCTGGTATAAATGAACGTGTACTGTGGTGTAGTCTGGCTCTTGATGGATCGGACTGTTTAATAAGGCCAGAAATGCGACTCAGGAGAATGTTTCCCAGAACTCTCTGCAGTGAGATCAGCCCTGTTACTGACCTGAATCTGACTTTATAGCAGAAAGTGATGATGAATTACAGCCTCATACCTAATACTTTATAAGATGCTTGGGAAGTTATTGCATTCTATTACTTTAGAAATGTTGCGTTCATAGTAGGCAACTGCCTAAAAAGCTAAGTCATGATCCTTTCAATTTTAGAGTCATACATCATCAGTCAGAGAAAAATGTCACCTGTCCAAGCATCTACTCCGTAAGGGCTGTTTAATGATCATGATTAATTGGATTCAGAATAAAAGTTTGTTTTTATATAATATTTGTCTGTGCACTGTTCATATTTATTTTGTATTTATAAACACATACAAAAATACATGCATATGCTTAGAAAATATTTCCATGTATATATTTATAATTTAGAATATATATAACCATTATTAATATACATTTATTTATACATTTTTCTTATATGTATACATGTATGTGTTTATAAATACAAAATGAATATGCACAGTACACAGACATAAATTATTGTAAACACAAACTTTTATTTTGGATGCAATTAATCATGTAACAGCCCTGATGTGATTGTATGATGTCACGTCATAAATTACTGAAATTGGTTTCATGCGAGGTCACACCTGGTTAGGACACAGTAAAGATTAACAGATAAATCTATTGTTAATTCGTTTTTGGACACCTTTAAAATATATTTAAAGTGCAATAATTGTTGGAGCAGTGCCCCTGAAGCAATCTAGGGTTCAGCATTGCCTCAGATGTGAAAAGTAATTGTTATCTCAGCAATTCTTTAGTACATAAATAGAGTTAACTTTTGTGTTATCAGTCCAGATCGCTTGACCATTGACAAAACCTTTGTATTTCCCCTGTAAAAAATAAATATTAACAGCATTTCTGATTTATATGAAATGGTATAAAATACTGGGATGTTCAAAGTAAACTCGAATTATTGCTGCATTTTGACCATAAAAAGCCTTCAAGCAGGAGCCTTTATGAAACATTTTCCAAATGGTATTTCATGTTTTCTTTGCTCATACAAATTTGCACAAAAATTGCAATACAGCATGTTAATTGAGTGTGTTATATGTATATAAACGTATTATGACAAATTTTCACTAATGAAAATGAAAACTAGAAAGTGCTCACTCTTTGGCCACTCTTAGGCCTTAAAGTCCTCTTGAACCGGAAGTTGCGATCATGTTAACATCCAAATTCTAATGCATTTTCGAGTGAAAGGGAATTTCGAATGAAAAAGATTTGTGGGTGTGACTTTCATGGCTATTTAGATGTATAAAAACAGCCATTGCATTTTGTAATGGAACTAGGAGCAGACTGACAGTTGAAGGGGAGGAGTTAACAGATGCTCCTCCCAAGCCGTCTAACATAAGTCATTTAAGATGCATAGTGTCTACATGATGGAACTGCATTTTCAGGTTTTGAGGGCACATTCCTTTTAACAAGAGAAGGACCCACATTAGTATGCGATTTCCAATAAACACTGCAATATTTCATGATAAATTTGAAATTGTTATTTTAAATTTCACTGGGACTTTAACATGGAGGTTCAACTTTGGGCCATTTTAAGGTTTACTCATCTGATGTATGTTGACCCAATATGAGACCAGTCAAAAATGTGTGAAAAGTTCTTGTTATTGTAGGCTGAGAGCTTTCTTAAACACACTCAGTCTCCGGGGCATAGCCATTGCTTGGAAGACAAACTCAGAATGCCAAAGAGAAAATAGACTGTGTGTTCTTTAGCTTCCCAGTAATATCCTTCAGAAAGAAACCTAGCCTACTTTAAGGCAGCAATCTTTTCATGTATTTTGAAAATACAGACCCTGTCTCTCCTACTGAGACTTGAAAGTTCTCTGAGTATATCAAGGTGCAGTGTGAAAGTTTACACAGACGGCTCTGGACTGTGTGCAGGAACGCTGTCTAAAACATTACTTTGAACCACAGCACTGATCTAACTCAGGTTGGTCCAGACTATGCTCTACATTCAAAAATAGCTCTTCTAAATCTTCTGAAGCTCCACGCCCACAGTGTTTAGCCTAAGCTTCACCCAAAAACAGCTTGCTACATCAAGGGTGGAAAATTTCATTCCTTTCAGTATTCGGACAGTGACCTCTCCTTCTGTCCTGTAGGTCTGCTTGCAGAGCTTTAAGGACTGCCTGTGCACTCCATTAACACACATTATTTCCCTGAAGGGTGAAAACTCACATAATAATATGTAATATATTATATGACTTGTCTGTTTTCGTCATTTTTACTCTAGGCTACATGAATCATGGAAGGAATATCTAGAGTGACTTCAGATGATTAAAGCGACTGGACAATGTGTGCTGGCTTGGTTTGAGAAGATATCTTAGAAGGCCCTGTATAGTTAATTATTATTTTTCAGTCCATCCATATGCCATATATCTCAGGATTAAAGACACTGATTGAATACACATCATTCATTACAGACTAAGTGATCTGACCTAAAAAAACTTTCAGTGAAGTAAGTTACCAGGACCCATCAAGCGAGCACATGTCATTTAGACGTGGAGATGGGCTTTTTGACCCCCCAAAAGCCCTAGCAACCCTACTGAAAGCATACGCTAGCATAACGCTAACAAAGTAGTTTTGCATTGGGAAATATCAGATGGTAGCATTATTGCGTGAGGCTTGGGAGTCGTCAGCCTACTGCATGATTTCTCAGCAAATCTTGTATTTGAAGGGTGTGGAATGTGTAGGTCACCTGGTTAGCTTCACATCTTCACAGACGGTGCTATTCAGCAGCAGCTGTGTGTCATCACATCCCCGTGTCTGTTTATTTAGCGTCATGGAAACCCAGTCTCTCCAAATTTGTTGAGCTCGTCTTGAGATCCAGCAGGGCACAAAAGAAGAGGGCACCCACTGTAAACTAATCTGGCTGCTGTGACCATTTGTGTTTTGCTGTTGTCTTAAGGGATCAGGGGGAGGTTAGGTCAAGCGAAGGTCAGAGCAATTGGTGTTTATTTGCCGGCCTTAGGGAAAGACAAGAGAGGGAATCTAACAACCCCCCAGAAACCCCTCTTGGACAATATGTAAGTGTTTTAAGATGCTGACTTGAGAATGATGCTGTCGACTTTCTGGTTGGACCTTTCGGCATACTCTAGCCATAGTGGTACATACAGTGTGGTATCCCACACATGTGTAGCTTCGCTTTAAAGCGATTCAGGACCAATCTGAGAGGAACTTTGAGCCAGGAAACGACTAAAACTTGTATCTATGACTAGATACTAGACTATGATTGGTTGGCTGGCCAAGAAGGAAAAAGGGCGCTGCTAAGTATGGGGCCGTTAGTTTGAAATTGCATTAATACTTTTTTTCAGTTTTACCATACTTACACATGCACTATATATACAGTATGTGTGTGCGTGTGTATATATATATTTTCCAGGCTGTTAATATCAACGTATTTGATAGAAAATGAAAAGTGACACAGTAAGTTTCTGTAAGTGCTGTTATTGTTTGTGTGTTCAGATTGTGACCGTTGTGACAGAACCGAATCATCTCTGCTGCATAGTTGCATTTCTCCAGTTGCCAAATATGTAAATATGATTACTTTTATTTCTGACGCTATGTCATTTTCTTGCAGATGTTAGATTGTCTCTACTAGGATCGGTCACAAACATGAACCCTGCATGATCTAAATTTAAGATTTAAATGGGATATATGGCGTGAATACGTGTTTTTCTGTGTCTTTGGTGTGTTATAAGTTGCCCATGCATGTATTAGACGCGAAAAAATTACAAAAATGAAAGTGTAGGAATAAAAGATGCATTCTATCTAGGAGTGAATGATAACCCAGACCTGCCTGAAACGCCTTGTGTAACCACAACCCAACAAATCTACGTCACTTGGTGGTATGAGTTGTCTAAGACCGCCCAAATTTATACGCAAGTAAGGTGGGCGTACCTGTCAGTACAAGTGCTTTGGAACCTGATGTTCCTAATATGGCCAGAGGCGATACATATCCGTCACACGCTTTCAGTGTTTGACCAATCACTACGCACTGGTTAACTGGCCAACACACCTCGCTTTTCAGAGCGATGCGCTTTGTGAAAAATGTGCACGTTTCAGAGAGGCGGGGCAAAGAGGAGAATCAAACATGCATGGTATGTGTAAAATACCTTAAATCATGTATACGCATTGCATTACATCTAAAACAAACGATACTATTTGTTTTAGCTGTGTCATATGACTCCTGTAATAATAATTTGCATTGCATCAAAGCAGCTGTACAAGAAAACCAAAACCAAGAAAACCAAAAGTTGAACACACAAAAAATTATAAAAATAAAAAAATCTGATAAACCTTAAAAGTAATCAACACATTTCATCTCACTTTTTGTGTTTCGTTCGTTTTCTCAGACGCTAAAGAAATTATTAATTATCTTAAAAGTCCTCCTAGTAACTCCTAAACTTTTTGACCTTAAGAGAGCTTTTCATGGTTAAGATGCTTTATGAAATAACTTTTTTTTACGAGGATATTTTTTGTAATTTGAATTTTCTTTGGAAATGTGGGTTTAGAATAGAAAAAGTTGATCTGTTTCCTTAGAATTTTGTCACTGGGAGCACCTCTTTGCACAATGATTTTTCATGAATACGGTACCATATGTTTTCCCAAAAGTCTTTTTCTCAGATGTTGACTGTAGTGGAGTAGGCGGGGCAAGATCGTGAGTCGAGGCCGGGGAGTGAAGTGTTAATGAGCGTCAGCTATGCACGCACCGGTCTCGTATCACGTAGGAGAGCGGGAGCATAAGAGAACGAGCGACCGGACCGTTGACGAGAGAGGACCGGGCCCGGTCCTCTCTCGCCACCTTCTCGAAGGGCCACCTTCGCGGTGCCTTGCGGTGGCCCTGGGCCCTCGGTGGACGGCTCGACGGTGGCTCCTCCTTTAGCAGGGAGTTGGGGCGTGTTCCCCGTCCCCTGCTCCTCCCCCTTGGCCAGACGGACGCAGGCTCCGGCCTCTGGCAGGTGGTGGCCGCACTCGGCACTCCCGCCCCCTGCTCCTCCCCCTCGGGGACGGACCCAGGGTCCGGCCTCTGGCGGACGGCGGCAACTCCCCCGCTCCCGCTTGGACGATAGCCACCCCACCTCGACCTAGGGGCGCGGCAGCAAATGTCGCCGTTCCACCGAAGCTTTCACAGTGGCCTCACTGTGGACTTCCGTTTCCCCAGAGCCACCGCTTCAGGTAGCCACTGGCGGACCTCACAGTGACTGCCGAACACAAGAACATACGTACAAACATAAAACATGTTTGGGCCCGGTCCTCTCTCGACGACGGTCCGGTCAGTCGTTCTCTTACGCTCCTGCTCTCCTACGTGATATGAGACCGGTAGCCGCACAGCTGGCGCTCATTAACAATTACTCAACGGTCTCGAAACACGGTCTCGCCTCGCCTACTCCATTACATTGACATACTGTACAGTAAGACTATAGAGCTGGCTGTTAAAGAATTTCATGATAAATGTTTGGGTTCATGTTAAGACCTCAGAGGCTTAACTTGGGTATTTGAGTTGAGTCTATATCAGGAAACCATAATCTTGAAAAACAGCAAGAAAGAGTTCATGTTTCCATCTTATATGTGTATTGTACATTGATTAAAGAGTTGATCTGTTTTGCCTCAACATGACCTGTATTAAAAGTTGACCATCACATTGAATGAAAAAAACAGAACAGGATGTCTGGCAAATATCACATTTTAACCGAAGTAGCTGATTTCCTGACTCAAGTGTAATTGATTTACTGATACTTTAAACCCAGACATCCCTGTTGAAAAAAAACAGCATATGCTGGTTTGGTTTGTTTTGATGCTTGTTTGTGCTGGTTTGAGCTGGTCATGTGCCGGTTTAAACTGGTCGTGTGCTGGTTTAAGCTGGTCCTTAGCTGGTCATCTGCTGGTCCATAGCTTGTTTAAGATGGTCAAACCAGAATCAAAACATACCTAACCCAGCATATGCTGATATTTTCAACAGGGATGACTCTGCAGAAAAGACCCTTTTTAGACAAATTGAGACTCAATGGGAACTAGACCTATGAAGTATGCCTCAAACCAGCACTATTTTTGTCTGGTTCAGAATCTGTTGCCTCTAAAATAACCGTATATTAGCCTTATCTAAAGACCTATCTGTACAGATTCCTAAAACATGATTTAAATGGCATCAAAGATAAAAATCACATCTCTGATACAGTGAGATTGTCTCCAGGAACTCCAGGTTTTCTTGAGAAGTCCTCGCCCCTTTTTAAAATGGATTAATGTGTCGTTCTATATTTTTGGCTAGTTTCTTGAGCTATGAGTCATGAGTAAAATCATAGCGTCTGCACACAATTTCCAGGCAGAACGTTTCTACACTGGTGGTGGGAAATCCACATAATTATTTAATTTGTTTGCAATACATGTCAATCAAAAGACCTGAGCCTTATGAACCCCCAGAGAGCAAGCATAAAGCAAAAGTGGCGAATGTATTTCAGAAATAAACCTTGAGAGGAAACAGAATAACTTTGTATGTCTTTTATTTGGGTTACTGTCCTGCCTCAGAAGGTTTTAGATAGAAATAACCCTGAAATATTAAAGAGTTGATTTAGATTATTATTTCAAGTGAGACCTGCGCCCATATTCCTAAAGCTTCTAAGCATCCTCTAAGAACGCTCTTAATTTACCGTAAAAGCTTCTACGTAGTAGTCTTTGCTTAAAAATGGTCCAGGACCAATCTGAGAGAAACTCTGTGCAAGGAAGAGACAAAAACATTCATCTTAGTGAGGAGACGGGGCTGACCCCGTTGCTATGTATGACACAGTCTTTTAAAGACTGTGATTGGTTGACCAAGAAGGAAAAAAGGGCGCTGTTAAGTATAGGGTCATTAGTTTGAAATTGCACATGTCTTTTTTACTGTTTTACCGTACTCATGCACGCACACACACACGCACTATATATATATATAGATAAATATTCTTTCTTAATTTTATTTTATAGCGTTTTTACAATTTGAATTGCATCGAATCAGCTATACAATAAACCAAACCCAAGATAATCAAATGTTGAACACAAACACACCCAAAATAAAAATAAAAAAACTGGCAAACCTTAACATTTATATAGAAATTGTCTTGGATTGCAACATATTTCTTCTCACTTTTCTGGTTTAGTCCATTTTCTCTGCTTCTTAAGAAACTCTTAAGTCTCTTAAAAGTACTCCTCGCAATTCCTAAACTTTTGGACCTTAAAAGCTCTTTTAAGGGTTAAGATGCTTTATGAAATACTTTTTTCTTTACTAGAATCTTTTCTGTTATTCTAATGGGAAACGCTCATATTTCTTAGAATTTTCGTAGAATTTTGTCATTTGGAGCATCTTTTTCTCTAAGATTTTTCATGAATATGGGCCCTAATCCTAAAGTTTGACAGTGTTAAACTTGTAGAATAAAGTTTTATGCAACTTACATCTATATTTCCAAGTTTGGCTTAACACCTCCGGCAGCGATCAGGCAGTCTAAGCTGAAAGGACACAGTTGAGCCATTACATGAGCTGAGAAATCTGGTTGCTCCTGCCATAATTCCTCGTTTCACAGCTGAATATGAAATTTTTACTTTCTGAACTGAAGGAGGCAAAGACCAAATGTGACAACTTTTAAGACCCAACCAGACTGTTGCTACTTTAGTGAATACCTTTAGAGGAGCAATTTGAAAACATTTCAAGAAAAGTGAGTGTGTGGTATTTTTTTATTTTATGTCCCAGTTTAATGTGCAGGGACATATTTGGGTGATTTCCTCATAAACGTGTAAACACTGTGTCTCTGCGGTGCTTTCACAACATTACTCTGTTTATATGAGCAGCTTGACATGGTAGTATCAACCAATAGCATCATTCTGAGGTAAAATTGAATGCTCAATCCAACCAATGTGAGACAGCCATAGTGTTTGGAAAACGGTTTGATGTTTTGTTTTGTTTGTTTAGTGAACTGTTAGATTGGCGTGGCCTAACATTTTTTCAAAGATCACATCAGCACATACAATAACAAATGATGTTTTATTCCCACTGTGTGTCATCTGAACACTAGCTGTAAATCTTGCCTCTACTGCTACATATGACGAACATGCATCCAGTTTTTTCTACAATGTTTTCCTAAGATTTCTCTGGGGCTGTTTTCCAAACACCAGAGATGACGGACGATTGAAGTTAGCCATTGCTTCGCACCCCATGCCGGAATTTATTTTCTCACACAGGAGGGTCTGTCTCTGCTCCGCAGCACGTCCACCGGAAATGTAGCGGCTGCTTAAGAAACTAAAACGTATTCTGCTAACTAACCATCAGCACCACGTTAGCCACTGCCGTATGCAACACTATTACTCATTATACACAGGATTCTGCCAAAAACACTTCTAGCATGTATTTATCCTCACAAGAGGAGGTGATGAACTTTCAGACTCAGTCTTACAAGTGTTGACATAGGTTTGAGGTTTGGTTGAGCTTGGTTTGGAGTAACTAGATACCCACTACTTCATACACTAGGCAAAAAACAACATATACGCTTTGGTAAAGAAGCTCTTTTGCAAACGGCATGGTTTTGGAAGCTGAAGATTGCAAATGGTTTACATTAAAAAGCCTATTTGAGTAAACATTTCAAACCTCAGTTCACCACAGTCACAAATCTGTCATGTTTCTTTACTTTGTGATTATGTCATGCTTGACTTCCTCTTTCTTAATGATATTTGTTTACTCTATATTCTTCTGTCTACAGATAAACTGCTTGTACTTACTGTTGCCACAGAAGAGACAGATGGCTACCTCCGATTTTTGCTGTCAGCAAACTACTTCAACTACACTGTAAAGGTCAGATTTTCTTTATCATTCTATTTTATATTCTATTTGAACTGAATGATCAACTGCTAAATTGTACAATTTACTGAATTTCAATACTTAACTGCGCCAGTTTTATGTATCACGTGTTTGTTTTTTAAATAATGCAATAAATTGAACGTCTGTCAAATTGAATGTTTCTATCCATCTTGTTTACTTGTCCATTATTGCCAAATAAATCCTTTTGGGCCTTTTTAGTATGTACTGTATCGACTCACTGAGTACACATAAGACCGGATGTATGTTTTATTGAACTTGAGATATTGTCAGCTAACAGTGAAAAATTCTAACACAGGTGCTGGGAATGGGGGAGACTTGGAAGGGAGGAGATGTTGGTCGTTCCATTGGTGGTGGTCAGAAGGTTCGGTTGCTGAAGGAGGCAATGGAGTCTTTGGCTGACCAAGAGGACCTGGTGATTCTTTTTGTGGACAGGTAGGCTCAGAATCAAGGGTTTATGTATTGAATTAGCAAATGATCATTGTGCTTCAGCTAGTTTTTCGTCTGGTTGCCTGTTAAATACAACTCTCAAGGCAGTTTATGGCTTTGGAAATTTGGAATCTATTGATTCGTGTTCATCGTCACGAATTTCCCCCTTTTTTTGTGTCAGTCAGGACAACCCTTTTTCTTGTCACTCAGCACAACGTTCACTTTAACCTAATATCAAAAGAAGTTGTATCAAAAGAAATTCCTCATCTCAAACCCTAAAATCAAAATCTCAAAGGCTAATTTAGCTATAAACGTGAGTTTCACGAGGTAGCAAAGCAACGATAATGGCTACCCTAACCCTGCCCCTAAAACTAATGTTACAAGGGAAAAGTCGGTCACACTCTATTTTAAGGTCAAATTTTTGGTATTTATAAACCATTTACTACCACTTTTGCGTCAGTAAACGTCTAATTTGTTGCTTATTAATAGTTTGTAAAGTAGTTGTTAGGTTAAGGTATTGGGTAGAATTAGGGAAGTAGAATTTGGTCATGTTGAATTATGTGCTTTATAAGTACTAATAAACAGCAAATATGAGTATAATAGGCATGCTAATAAGCAACTAGTTAATAGTGAGAATTGGTCCCTATAATAAAGTGTTACCGAAAAGTCAAATCATAACAAAAATACGAATGAGATCGTAGAAAATATGAATTCACATTATTGAGCCACCTTGAAAAATAGATAGGAATTCCCATCAGATTGCGTTGATATATACTCACACGTGTAAGATATTGCGTCTAAAAATATGTTTGATTGAAAGTAGTGCAGGGTGACACAAAAAAGTTGTGCTGACTGTCAAAAATATAGAGGGAAATTCATGTTGATGAACACAAATGAATAGGTTACAGTATGTGACAATGTCATGAATTCCTGTGAGACTGTGTTGGTTAAAAACAGATCTAATAAGATGCTTTGCTTCTTAGTACAAATCAACTTATAACATTTATTTATGCGGGGAGTGGCTGTCCTATGAATAAAGTTGAATTTGAAACAAATTGCTTTTTAGTAAGCTGCACAAACTGCTCAAATGTAGCTTTTCAGTTGACTATAACAAATATGACATTAGTGTCTTAACTTCCTCAGCAGGAGAAATCTTGCAGCACTGTAAATTTAATGGAACCCAGCAAGACTTTGTGTGAGGGAAAAATGGATGGGCATTCGTTCAACAACTTTGTAGGCCTACCTATAAAACCCCATTTTTGGGGCTCGATTTATGGTAATCAGACATAATAAATGGCCTGTAATTTAATCTCATCATTCATGGGAAATTACAGCATGTCATTTTATAATGAAAGTGTGGTAATCTTTCCCGTGCCGTGCAGGTCTGGGTGTGTTCTATTGAAAAGCCATTATTATGATCACAGAGCAGAAAAGACCGCCGTTTGGAGTTAACTTCATGCTTACCTGCCACATGCTATGCAGTTTTGTTTATGAGGGGGTAATTTATATAAAACCCCTTCATATTAAATGCCTCAAATCAATTTAAGCCCACATTACAGAACTCTGGAACAATTTATGCACAGCCATATCTGGAATTAGAGATATTTCTAGGTCACCTAAACCACTCAGAGTTTAGAATAACTACATTCAGGGCCATACGTCAGTGAATAGCTTGCCTTGTGTCTAACCTTAACATTTAGGTTACTCCCATGCTGCTAAAATTTCTTCTGAAATACAGTATTTTTCTAAGTAATATTTTATTCACAGGTACGGTCGAGACCGTTTTGCCACATTGAGGATGCGTCATGTATTCCAGAGATGAATGTTGTGTCGTGTAGGGAAAAGGAAAGCGATTTGTGTGCACAGGTGTTCTCCAGATGAAACCTTGGTTCTTCCCCCACAGTTCATTTCCTATGATGACATTTATAGTTACTCCCATTTCCAGGCATATTAATAGTGTCTGTAATGCAAAACCTAAACGCCAGTGAAATGCCCCCCAATCCAGTGTTCAGTGAAAACAGACACAGCTGATTAAATAAACTAGAGGCAGATTAGCAAATATTGTTTGTACAACTGTTTTAGAACTTCTTAAAGGTGAAAATATGACTAACTGCGGATCAGATGATGAATTGATAGCTAAAGTGAGCAGGATAACAGCATTTATTTGTCTTTTCCCCTCAGTTATGACCTCATCTTTGCTGGAGGACCTCAAGAGATTCTTAAAAAGTTCCAACAGTCCAATCACAAGGTGGTGCTCGCTGCCGAGGGTGTTATCTGGCCAGATTCACGCCTGGCTGAGAAGTACCCTTCTGTCCGCAGTGGGAAACGCTTTCTTAACTCTGGAGGTGTGTAAAAGGCATGCATACTAAGTTGGAAATAATGGGAAATGCCATGTTTGGATGTGTTTTTAGCATCAAATGTCTTTTTTACTTTTCAAATGTTTATTTAAAATGATTGAAGACAAAGCAACGAGGTATAGAGACACAGATATGAGGACACTCCAATGCAGTGTTCGAGACAAAGTCTGCATTGGGAATAGCCACGTTTGAATGTTCCACTTCCCACCTCAATGCATTCCAGACAAACAAGGTCAAGCTACATTAAAATGTGCTAAAACCGTATTTATTGTTTGAATTTAGTCATTAAACTAAATATACATTGTTTCAGCATTTTGTGCTGTGGGTTTATGTGGAAAGAGCTCCGTGCTATTTGTAGCATCCTGGACATGATGTCAGATACCTCATATCAATGAACCCTGACCTCAGGAAGATGAGTTCACATTTCCTACTTCAAGCACCATTCCAGGTGTAAGTTCCTAGTAGGAGAAGGTAATATGAGTTGTCACGAACTCGCCACGAGTAGGCTATGTGAATGCAAAAGTTTGCATGTGCATATTCGTCCAAATTATTATTCTTATTTTGCTTATTGTTTAGTTTATCAATGTTTTAATTATTCATTTTTTCATTATTCATTTATGAGGCCATCTTGAAGACTTTAAGCCAGCAATGACTGGCATACTTTCTGCACACAAGGTCATGACCGACACTCATTTGAGCCATATCATCCAAACTGATCTTGCCTTGAATGCTTCTTCTGTGGGTTTGTTTGGTCTAGTAGGGGTTAGAACAATTCAAAGCGATTATAGAGAGCATAGAAAAACAGTACGATTTTATTATCTGCATTCGACGATAGAGAAAATGTTTTCTTTGTGAACCGTCAAGCAGAGGCCAGTCACACTGTGGAATTTCCTTTGGCATAGTGCTCTTTTCATGCAAAAGCCCAGGTAAATGGAGCATTCATGTGAGAGTATGCATGTGTCCGTCCGTCTTGCCAAACTCTCGTTGAAGAACGGTCACATCCGCCTTCATTATACATAAACCCTGTGGTCATGGCTCGTCTTAACACCGTAGTCTTGATACAGGCTATTTTAATCTGGTGAATTACTGCTTTGAATGTGGTGGTCACTTGTCTGGTATATTGTCATGTCAGGGCGTTGAGTCTGTGTGATTAACAAGCTTATTTGTTTTGGATTTCCTATCCGATACTGTTCACAATCCAAATTGATGGTTTGGTTTTGTCCCGTAGGCTGCCCAGTAGATTGCGGTGTCCACTGTTTTGTTTCAGTTAGATGAGGAATGTCATATCCACTAGCTTGTGGAAACAAAAAAGACTTGGGAGATTTGGAGCACTGTATTTCAACATCAGTCTTATTTGCTAACCACTAGAAGTCCAGTTTGACCATTTAAAAAAATCTGAATTTGGGACTGGATCACATTTGAGCAAAGGTGTTCAGGCTCAGCTTCATATGATAATCTGTTGCATCATCCATAACCTGATACTCATGACCAAAATTTTGGATGGAGATTTGCGTTCAGCCAAAAGTTTGTGGGCATTTTTGCAACATCACTTGATTCATTTTACTATTCATTTAGTCAAATGAAAAAAGCTATTCAGTTTACTTGCTGTCTGCAGGTGTAATACATTCGTAGTGAATTCCTCCAGGTGTTTACACATGTAACATAGCTTATCTCGTTAAGATCATCCTTTGTTGCCAATATTCAACATCTTTGTTGGTAGCAGGGTTTCATTCAATGGGAAAATACCTTCTGCATTCTAGATTAAAACCACATGTCATAATCCCTTACATCTGGATTTAGCCAGAACCTGGGCATTATGTCAAGGGTTTAACTTTACTGCAGTGTAATAAAACAAAATCCATGCCACCACATCTGAGTCGACATCGTTTACATTAAGATGATAAACTAATTTACAAAATTCATTGACAAGTGAATGGTTTTTGTATGGTTTATCGTTTTTGGCTTTTGGTGGATTGAAGCTTCCTTGAAATCCTCAGTGTCTAAATTTCTTTATAAGAATTTATCAAATTCCAACTACAGCCATTGAAAGAAGCAGTAGTATTTGTCTTAAATGCCTGATTTTCTTAAGGGTATGAATGCTTCTGAAGAGTAAAAAAGGGTGACATAGGGTGGAAATTGAACATAGGCTGATGTGAAAGCCAAACCCTACAATTTCCAAGTCTGGTCAGGGAAAAGATGATAAATATGCACCCGGGTTACTATAGAATCCCTAACAACCAGCTGAGGCCCTACTGTACACTATATCTAGGGTAACTACAGAATGTCTTTCCTGTCTGAGGTTACTCAACTTCTTGGTTTCTACCCGATTTCCCAGTATTTTGAGGGTTTGAGGAATCACACTTTTTTATCCACGGTTGCATATGGTCATAAGTAAGCACAGTGCGTAACTTTATACTGTCTGCCGCTGTGTTCTATGTTTAATTTTTGCATTATGATATACACTCACCTAAAGGATTATTAGGAACACCTGTTCAATTTCTCATTAATGCAATTATGGTGGTGGTGTAATGGTGTGGGGGATGTTTTCTTGGTACACTTTAGGCCCCTTTGTGCCATTTGGGCATCGTTTAAATGCCATGGCCTACCTGAACATTGTTTCTGACCATGTCCATCCCTTTATGACCACCATGTACCCATCCTCTACTGGCTACTTCCAGCAGGACAATGCACCATGTCACAAAGCTCGAATCATTTCAAATTGGTTTCTTGAACATGACAATGAGTTCACTGTACTAAAATGGCCCCCACAGTCACCAGATCTCAACCCAATAGAGCATCTTTGGGATGTGGTGGAACGGGAGCTTCGTGCATCCCACAAATCTCCATCAACTGCAAGATGCTATCCTATCAATATGGGCCAACATTTCTAAAGAATGCTTTCAGCACCTTGTTGAATCAATGCCACGTAGAATTAGGGCAGTTCTGTCGGCAAAAGAGGGTCAAACACAGTATTAGTATGGTGTTCCTAATAATCCTTTAGGTGAGTGTATGCTTACACTTTGTACAGCACTTTGGTCAACAGCTGTTGTTTTTTATAAAAAAATATGACTGCCTGACACACTGTTATTGGGATGGATATTGAAATATTTATTATCGAGAAAATTGGAATGAGAACCTTCATATCTGGGCATCCAATAATGTCAACCATTCACACACCTATTTACAGCTTAAGCTTACTCTTACAATAAATGGATCATAAAACCCAGTTGTGTTGTTTTTTTCACAGGCTTTATTGGCTATGCTCCATACATACACAAGATTGTGAACCAGTGGAACCTTCACGACAACGATGACGATCAGCTATTCTACACAAAGATTTACGTGGACCCACTTCAAAGGGTTAGTGAACAAAGTTTGCCACTCTCTGAGAACATATAAACTTACTCATAACTTAACCATGTCCTCATAAACTGCTACCAAATGCATCACAGCGCTCAAATGCTAGAAAACAGCTGAAAAATACACAACCAAACTTTGAACAGAGATCATATTGTTACATTTTTACACAAACTATAACATGCACTCTTCTTTATTTTAGGAAAGGCTTAATATGACTTTGGACCACAAGTGTGAGATTTTCCAAAACCTAAATGGAGCAGTGGGTGAGTTTGTTGAAGATGGTGTCTGACATTGTCAACTTTGGTAGGAAACACAGTTATTGATTCTGTGAACAGTGCATTAAAAAATGCATCTATATGACTAAATGGTTCTTCAAGTATATTAGTGTCCTTACTTTTCTTTTTGAATAGACATTTATCTCTTAAGTATTATATTTTGGAATGTAACATTTCCAGTGTTGTTTGTGTTGGAAGCCAAAATTATAATTATGCTGTTTGTTTAGGAAGCAGACTAGCAGGTGATTAAAAGTACAAAACCATAGACTTGCATGGAAGGGGATACCCAAGTCACATCCTGCAATAATACTAGAGCTTGAGGGTGGTCTCTTTTTAGGCCAGTAAGCACCACCTAACAATTGTCCAAAACGGCCTAAGAACTGCAGAATTGTGTTACAACCAATTTGAATGTGACACATTTTTCATTATTTTGCATTTAGATGAAGTCCTTCTGAAGTTTGGGACTGAGCGAGTGCGAGTGAGGAACACAGTCTACAACAGCCTGCCGACCGTAATACATGGAAATGTGAACTCCAAGGTAAATGTCTTTATTTCTACAGACACAGACATAAACAGTTAATGCAAATTCTCTATTAAACATCCATGAAACGAAATATGGAGTTTAGTGGCTTTGAATGTACAATTTGTAATTTTTTGCCTAGATGCCACTAAATTTCATACACTGCACTTTTAAGTCTGTTTAAGTTAAGTCTTATTAGCCTTGAGCCTTTTCATCTCAGAAGATACCCATAAAAGTTGCCATGTTTGTTAGTGTCAAAATGTACAGCCTGTAACAGAAAAACAACATATTACAATCAGATGTATTCATTTTTTGCTCTCAATAACCCCAGGTTGACCACCACTTAGTATACACATATATTTTACAGAATACTACAATACTAGCAAATAGCATACTGCTCCTCGGCCTTAAGTCTTTAAGACACTGATATCCAACAAATCCTGCAAGTCTTCAAAATAGGTGTCAGGGATTACTAGACAGTTCTCTGGCAACAATATGAGCATCACTCCCCTATTCTCAGGGTCCAGCTGTTGAGTATGACAGTAAAACATTCACTGCATATCTGGATGATAGCATAATCTCAACCACAGAGCGAGATGAGATTTTCCTGCTACTCTTCTCTGAAACATTAAATAAACCAAGACTCTCTGTTGAGTCATCTTCTCCTGGTTCTTAACCATCTGTGCTGTTTCTAATGAATAATCATTCATCCAGAACTCACCCTCATGCTTTATGGTCCAGACAGCCCCGTGTCGGTCAGTGGAAATCTTCTGTGAAATATTTATCAGACCCTGGGGAATCCAGATGTTCCCATAAACACAAATACAAGGACCAATTAAAGTAACAAGGCTTGAGAATATAGTAGCTGACGGCTAGAAGCTAGTGGCTTTCGGTTTATAAAGACCGGACATCTCATAATTTATGTCCGCAGAGTTTAACCAACTGACCCGAGAGCGCCAGAGGTCAAGACCTGAGTGTACAAGATTTGTCTGCATTGTTGCCACATTTGATGTCGAATGACCTACCACTATCTCAAATTGATGAACACAGAACGTATTAGACAGACTGCATCTGGAGACCATCTGTGGTGGAGGCTGGTTTGAATTGTAGATCCCATCCTTAGTTGTACTTTCTAACTTCTTGTAATTGAAAGCAGCATGTCAAGAGTGTGCAAGGCTCTTATTCCAGAATCTGCATCCAACAACTTGTGAGCAACTGAAGTAAGATTAAAAGCTTCTCTAACAGAAGAAACTCAAAGTTGGTTTTCTCTAAGTACAGCCAATGGGCAGTTTGTTAGAGTGTTTGGTTTATACGTTTAATTGAGTTCATTGAGACATGCTGTTACATTGTAATAAAGGGTTTAGTATAATTTAGCTATTATCATATATACATTAAGTATATTAATATGTCTCATTTTCCACATTTGCCTTTAACTTTTTGTACAACACTGGTTTACTCTTGTCTTTGGGTTTGCAGGACTGCAGTAATTGCTATGTGAGGTTGCTTTGGATAGAAGCAGGTTTATCAAAGTTAAAACTATTGAAACATTTCTGTTAATTAAAACAAAATTTGGCTTGAACATTATTTGCAAAACTTAAAGCAACAACGAAATATAAGTTTAAGTTGAGGCACTTATGATATTAACTGAAAGAATTAAAAACTGAAATAACCATGAGTTAAACTTATATAGCAATATCCAAAATGGACAGTACAAATAATGAAAACCATAAATGTTGGCAGTCTATCAGATTTCATGTATTTTATTATCTTACTACAGTAGCTTTGTCTATGAATACAGTTTAGGGCTGGAACAAACAGATTACACACTATAACATACATCAGGACGTTAGAGGGCCCCTACCCAGCAACGGGCCTTGTTGTCCTCCCTCTGACCACAGCCATGTTGGGTTACAAATATACATAGGACACTTATTAGACTGGGTTCTGTGTAGCTACTAGTAGAAAGCAAATATTTATTAATGTAAATAGCATTTGCGTCCGTTTGGCTGGCTAGAGGGTTGAGCTTTGGAAAGCATAGGCACCTTTATCGCACAAATCAACAACCACTAAAGATAAATATTTAGCGCTTTCTGTAAAGTTTAGGCTTAAGCTGTTTATGCTATTGGGAAAAATTGTTTCAGCATTCAAATTTTAGATAAACACAAATAACTCCCATATACCTGAATCTCCATTTACAATTTCAATATGAAACGACCAGCAGATGTGAAGTTTCCATCTATGCGATGCTATCCTAGAAATTTCCATTGATAATTTACAATCACTGTCATATATTGTTTGATGTGTGTTCTGCTGTAAATCTAAATTCAAAATTCCAACAATAATAACAGTTCAGTTGAAATTTATTTCATGAGAATTGAATGGCAGGAATCCTTTTTGGTTTAACGTTCCAACCAAAACTACCATGGGTTGGCCCGTAGAAAGAATAGACATTTCCCATCCTTGCTGAAACATAAATCACTTTAACCACATATTTTTAGACCAAAAAGTACATTTCTTAAATTCACGTTCATAGTGCATTCAAGCTAATAGCACATGGGACTTGAACCCATGACCTTGATGTTCCTACAGTGCCACGCGGTACCAGTTCAACAACAGGAACACTGAGTTTAACTCTTCTTTTTATTCCAGATATACTTGAATTACTTGGCCAACTACATCCCAAATGCGTGGAACTATGAGCGAGGCTGTACCATCTGTGACCATGACATGGTGGATTTGTCCCAGCTTAAAGTAAGTCATCGAGCGACCGCCACAGTGGGATTTATCATTTCTTTTCCCTCTCAGAATCCTAAAACTCATCCAGACCTACTAATAATACACAACTCTATATGTAAGAACTGGTTGTTCTGTTTCGGGTTTCACTTTGTGATAATCCAGGAGAAGTCAAGCTTGAGACTCATGAATGTGTTATCCAACAATAGCAAGCATCTTGCCCGACGTCTCCCCAGGCTTTCATTAAAGCTGTATAAATGCCCACGAGGAGCCACTTGAGGAAGAGGAAGTTGTGCTCTGCTGTGGTGCAGGAAATGGCTTTTGGTTTTTAGACAGTTTCACTTACTGGGGTGTTGCTGTCAACCAAACCTGTCTTTAGAGGGTAGTGTAGTATGGAGTTTTATCCACAGGGTAACTTATAGTGGTTATCCTGAAAATTTGACACAGGGTTCAGCTAAGGCTGCCAAGAACAACAACCCTGGGTAGTAGCTAATACATTGCTTAGGGGGGTCTGGGGGCTCTGTGTCAAAACAGCCCACCCCAAGTGTCTTACATTCTGATCCTTAGAAATGGGTTGAATCTTGTTGTCATGCTGGTAAATCGTAAACTAATAATTTAGAGAATCCACTTAATTCATGTCTTAATTCATGTCTAATGCAAAAATTATGGATTATGAGTTACGCTTCAAAATGTAAAACTAAGGGTCAGAGGTTTGCTTAAGTTCTTCACCATCAAATACTGACTGGGAAACCACACGGAAAAGAGCAACTTTCCTAAAGGCTGTCGGGAGAATTTCATTCACTTTGACATTTTTATTCTAATTACAAAACACATTGTTGGGCTAAATGGAACCCAAATGAATAACTATGCTTGTCTCTTGCTACTCAGACATTTCTTCTTAGAAATAGACCCAACAATGAGTCTTAAGATCTCAACAATGTCTCAAACTGTGACAGGGTTTTTCTGCCAGCAGCTAAATCATCTTGACTTTTTGATGATTCAAGGTTTTTTGAAGGATCAATGTTCAGCCCACTTTCCGAAGTTTGTTGTTTCTCGGGGTGAAGCAGTGGCCGGGTCACACAACCTTCATCTGCTTTGTGGTTTTTGGTTGTTTGTTGAAAAATGGACGAGAGTTCAGATTCTCACACTGTCTATGCTTAGGTCGAAATGGGCCCAGTTAAAAGAAACTGTCCCGGTCTAGACTCTTCAAAATCCTCTGTGTCTCCTGTTTAGTCCCTGGTCCTCTGTCAGTAACAATTTGCAGACCTCTGGCTCGATTCTTGGACACTCCCTTCAGAAACACAGAGCCAGGGTCAGAACGGAAAATTACATGGTGCCAGTTAGGCCCCGTTTCATCTAGTGAGCTGTGAAGACCGGTCACGAACCACAAAAGTAGTGACCGATCCATGTACCCTTAAGCTCAATTTCATGGGAAAGAAACCTCGACATTCTCTAAGACCTCCAGCAGAGCTCTGGGAAAACTATGGCCAACCAGTTGTTTGCAATGTATTATTTGTTTACCTACCAGTAAGCAACCCTTTAAATTATTTAATTTTAAAAATGAAGAAAAAGATGAAAGCATGGAGTTTAGTTGTTACAGTGTATATGTAAAAGATAAATAAAAGTTTATCTGAACTATACACTTTATTTTGTGTTTATTGTATGTTTCCGCTTGTTTTAGACAATGAATCAAACTCAGAATATGAGGCAGTGTAAGACAAATAGAGAATTTGTGACTCTCATATCCAATTTCGAAAAGAATATTGAATTATTCACAAAATTATAACAATAACACTATATTTTTAATGAAGTTTTGAATATCATGGTTATTGCCCATACTAATTAATTTATTTGTTTGTTTTCCACAATGTTAAATAAGATTAAGCATGATTATTTGTAAAACATTATATTTAAAGCATACAACATACTCTATATAATATAGGGTTTTGGTCTACCTAAAACATGTGAATTTCTTCATCGCATGATAAAGTGCTCTCCATTAACGTTTGACAACTTTTCTCTTTATGTAAACAGGAGTTTTCAAGAGTGACTGTTGGTGTATATATTGAACAGCCAACTCCATTCCTGCCAGAGTTCCTCCAGAGGCTCCTCACACTCGATTATCCCAAAGATAAACTTGATGTCTTTGTTCATAACAGTGTGAGTGTCTGGCCGAGAAGGTAATGATAAACATTTGACCTTTTGAATATCAGGCTATTCGTGAACCTTTTTTTCATTTTGTGTTCTTCAGGAGGTTTACCATGAGAAGCACATACAGAAATTCTGGGAGGAAAACAAGGATGTGTTCCATAGCTTTAAGGTTGTGGGACCCGAAGAAAACTTGAGTCAAGGAGAAGCACGAGACATGGGCATGTAAGTGTCTCCTTAATGTTACTTCATGTCTGTGTTTGGAGTTGGTGTCTGCTGTCATGGTGATCTCAGTCAAGTTGTTTGTCTTAATTGTTAGGGCCAGAAATGTTTGTTTAAGCAGCCAACGCAGATGTTAAAAGATGGGTTTTTTTCAGACACCTGTGTTTTAGAGTGTAGGTTTTTAGGAATATTTTAAACCACAAATTAAAACATTTGTTCAGCATGATAACCTGAAGATTTTTGACTGCGTATAAGCTCTTTTAGCCCGGGAGACCAAGTGATTCACAAACAAACTCTTCATACTGTATGTTTTTACATTATACTTGAAAAATCTGAATAAAATGAAAGTTAAATTATGTAAAATGGCATTTTTGCAGTGCTTAAAACAACCATACAACATTACAAACAATAAGTCATTCTTTACTACTACACATTCGTCTTACTATTTGTAATAAAAATAATTATAGGCACCACTTTTTCTGCCGGTAATAATTGATACATTGCATATAAAACATCTAAAATCAGTCAGCATATGTTGTGAATTATTAAAAAACAGCTGATTTTTGTATTGTACATAGTATAGAAATGTACTTATATTATTAACTAACACAAAATCTCTTTTTTCAACAGGGATTTGTGCAGAAAGGATCCTTTATGTGACTACTACTTCAGCATTGATGCAGATGTAATGCTCACCAATCGACAAACTCTCAAACTCCTCATGGAGCAAAACAGGTGATTTTTACTGTTATGCCATATATTTAATTCCTCTGGAATCTTCCAAAGTAACCGTTTGTCCCTCAAGCTCCTCAAAAATCTCACGGTGGACTGAACGCACATCCCTCGCAGTATAAAAATATGCCTGGGTGGCTTCCTGTTTTCCCATGGTGCATGGAAAGAGTCAGCGGCGTATTGCATGAAGTTCCACAATAAACAGAGCTAAAATGAGCTGCATTTACCATGTGACAGCGCTTAACACTCTTTTGCATGACTCTGGAGGATGCCAGCCTCAGATATTTAAAGAAGCCTTGGGAAATCTCTCTTGTGACCTCTGGGTTGTGGTGTGAAATCGTAACTCGGAACTGTGGACATGTGGAATTTTACTTTCTTGCTTTCACATTGTTGACCAACACTATAATTTCCACTAATGTGAATGACATGTTTACGTCAGTCAAGTGATATTTGGTATGCTTGCAACGTTTATTGGTCAGAATGGAGTTGAAGTGCCCAACTGTGTGACTTTAGAAGCTCAGGCGGTTTCACGAGCCGATGCCCTCTTCAGAACTTCACGCAAGAAAATATGCTCATATTCATCATTGGAATGACACATTTTTATTCTATGCTTTTTACTTTACAAGTCGTTATCCAATCGTTTTTGGTTCAATGAAATCAATGGGTTTCAATGTTGTTCAGACACCAACATTCTTCTACAATATCTTCGTTTGTGTTCTTCGGAAGAAGGAAATCCAGACAGGTTTGAAATGCCATTTGGGTGAACAAATAATGAAAGATTTTTCATTTGGGTTCATGTTTATATGCTCATTTAATATAATCATTATATTAATAATTATTAATTATTTCTCCTGTTATTTAATATAATTATTATATTAATAATTATTAATTATTTCTCCTGTTATGACCTTTTTTTGAACACTTGACTGTCAGCAGAGATGCTCACATGTTAACGTCATTGAACTTTTCCATAATCCTGTTTTCCCGTCAGAAAAATAATTGGGCCGCTTGTCACCCGTCATGGAAAACTGTGGTCCAATTTTTGGGGAGCCCTAAGCCTGGATGGTTACTATGCAAGATCAGAGGACTACATTGACATTGTGCAGGGAAAGCGTGTGTGAGTATCTTCTCCTGCTCTGATCTATGCTTGAATCATTTTTTTAGACTAAATCAAAGCCCGTACTTGAGGTTTTTTACCAAAAATAGATGACTAATTCTAGATTTTAAAATATCTAAATTTACATGTACAGTTCCTTCCATGATTTACTTGAATTTCATCTCTTTCATGATCATCATACAGCGCATTTATACGATCCCATGCTTGTATGTTTAAAGACGTGTTCATGTCCTGAGCCGACCTTTTGTTTCGTGTTAACAGTGGTGTGTGGAATATCCCCTTCATGGCCCACGTCTACCTGATAAAGGGCCAGACTCTGAGGAATGAGCTTAAAGAAAAGAATGTTTTTGTCCTGGAGAAGCTGGACCCTGACCTGGCAATGTGCAGGAATGCCAGAGAGCTGGTATGACCAAACAAAGAGCTGTACAGTAACCACAAATACAGTGTCCTAGATCAACATCTCTTGCTGTCTTTTAATAATATTAAATAATGTGAAATAAAGTCTAAGCCTAAATTTATATATAGTTTATTGTTATTATATAAACAATTATTTTTCAATGCTTTTAAACATCTGCTGTTCCGCTGTGATCAGGATGTAACTGGCAAGTATACCGAGTATTTGATGTGCTGTTTGTGTTGAAAGCATGAATTTTCTATGTCTTCATAGCAGCTGTGCATTTTCAGTTTCATGTCTCATCGTCCTCTCCCCTTGTTACATCTATCCCATCACGTTTAATAGAAATGGGAAAGTCTGGTTGGCTGCTATGTTGTTTCTCAAGGAACCCTACTAACAACTGCTTTTTTCCACCTAAAAGGCTTCATGTCTACTAAACTAACTGTTATTGACAACCTAAAGCTTCGCATAAGTGCTGACCAGAAAGTTGGCCACCTTAAAAACTCAGGGATTTTTGCTGCACACGCATTTCAAAAGCTCCTTCCTGGCAAGGTTTTATATACAGTATACAGTATATGTGGCGGGTCCATTTCTTCCCTCATGCTCTCCTTCTGTTTTACGTTTTTTCCTCATTAAATAATTCACATGGTGCTTTTCCTTCATTTTAGACAATACAAAGAGAAAGAGAATCTCCTTCCCCGGAATCATTCCATATGCTCAGATCCCCAAAGGTTCCTCTTGTTTTACTTATTCTTTACTGTAAAATACAAATAAATGTTTTACAGCTAGCTCCAATCTCTTTCCCAAAGGCTGAGCAAGCAATAATCCAACCATTACTAATTGTAGTATTTAATGTTAATAGTAGATAAACAATATGCACTAAAATTTAATATTTCATATATACTGTAATTTTTAATGATCGAACAGCAAACATTTATTTAAAATCTAACATCTGAGATAAATTACCCAATATGCATGAGGAAAATAAATCCACATTTTACGTTCAATGTGGTTTTGACATGGTTTCCATAAACGTATATGCATGTATTTGTACGCATTCAGATATTTGATTATATAAATATTTTATGAATATTTGAAGCGCAATTTGAAACGCATCTTCCTCAGACAGATGTGTTCAGTAAACAAGCCAAGCCTTTTGGGAAAGTGATGTTGCTGTTTTGAGTTTGATAATCCACACCTGCTCTTTGATGGAGAAAACCTGGAGAGAAAGCACCACATATTACACAAAACCATCAACTCCTGCCCCTTGCGTGAAGTGGTGGAAAGGCTTATGAAGGCGGTGATAAAGATCCCACTCATTAGAGTAGACCATTTCCTTCCAAAAAACACAGCCGTAACATGAAGCTTACCCTCGCAAGCTCCTTGACTTATCTCAGTCTGGGCATGTCCTGTGTGAAGCCCATCCAGCAATCCAACAATGACAGTGTCAGTGAATGATCACTGTTGCCGGTATCTTATTAAAAAGCCTTGACTGAGAGTAAATCAAGTTCTAAACCCTTGTCCCTGCTTCTAGAATAGTAAACAGGAATTTTGGTTCCTGGAATTGCTCTATTCCCATATCTCCCCGAGTTCCCGTTCTGTCCCTACTCACATCCCTCCTCAATATCTGTCCTCGTGTATTATCCCACACTGTTTGGTTGTGGAATAATCCAACGTCAGATATGATTTATTACTTATTTTACATTTACAATTTCACATGGATTGTCAATGTTGGATATTTTCCTTGAATGTACAGGCTCTTATGTCATTTTCTTTGTCGGAAACAGGGAGTTTTCATGTACATTACGAATCGGCATGAGTTCGGAAGGCTCATTTCAACGGCCAACTACAACACATCTCATTATAACAATGACTTGTGGCAAATATTCGAAAACCCACAGGTGAGTAGTTACATGACCATATTTTTTATAAGTGTTTGATACAAAAACAACTGTGTATCAGAATCCAGAAGTTATTTTCATTAAGAGACACGTTTGTCATGGATAATGAAGTGGAGTGCTGAAAGAGTAAACATAATGTGATGACCTCCATCTGGCCTGGTTTTAGTCCATCTGTTGAATGAACCCAGAGGGACTGGGCGCTGTTTGGATAAATACAGAGAAGAAATACTGTAATCCTCTTTCTTCTCCACAGGACTGGAGAGAGAAATACATCCACCCCAACTACACACAGATTTTCACTGAAAATCTCTTGGAGCAGGTAGAAACAATTTACGTTAAAGCAGCAACATTTTGATACCCTACATGGCACGGTTTTGTCTTTGCACTGTGTCCAAGTGAATTAAGAGATGACCGGGTGATATTAAGCACCTGTTTATATTTCTGCAGCCCTGCACAGATGTCTTCTGGTTCCCTGTGCTCTCCGAGAAAGCCTGCAATGAGCTGGTGGAGGAGATGGAAAACTATGGGTCATGGTCTGGTGGAAAACACCAGGTCAGATAAACCCGCCGGCTTCAAAACAGCCTGCACACTTTGCACAGAAATCACACCCATTAAAGACTCAAAGATTAGCACATGAAAAGAAAATTCTGTCATTTACTTGCCCAAAGCTGAATAACTTTCTTTTTTTTGTGAAACAAAAATAGAGTCATTTTCAAGCAATGATCCTTTCCTCCAGTGAGCTGCTAAATTGGTTAGCTGAAGTCTGATTCGTGATCAAATTCTTTGGATTTATAAATAAATCATTCTGTTGGATTTGTGAACTGGATCAAGCGGTTCATAAAAAAACTGATTCCATAATTCGATTGCAGTCACGTTCATATTCAATATTAAAGTGGCCGCAACTCAGAACGTTTCTAAATATCTCACGCTTATGTTGAGTACTTACTGAATAGTATCGTACCCTTCAAATATCCGTAGAGTCTTTAGTTTTATCACATTTATATAAGACAGATACAGCTGTACGATTATTTCCGAAAACAAGCGGAACTAAAGCACGGAACTAAAGCATGTGCGCATCAGTTGCCAACAAAACACAGACTCGGTTTGATTTATTGCATGTGGTTCATGTCCGGCATCTTTTAGAGCTGGAAATGCTCCATCTATCAGTTTCAAATGATCTCCAAATCCAGCATTATATCCATCGTTTATATAACATCTATCACTGAAATGGCGTGAACAAACAAACACATCTCAACTTCTCTCACTATTGCAAGAGTAACGAGATGTAATTGCTGGCCCACTGCGCAGCCAATCATGATGGTAAGCGGGTCCTCCTATTGCTCGTCGGTTGATGCGTGGGCAGGCTTTTTCTTTCGCCTTGCCATGGGTGTGCTTTCCAGGTGAATTGCCCAATAAGGGACTAAGAAAAGTTGTTATGTAACGGTTTTTCATGTTTGAAAAACAATTTCCGAAACCTGTATGAACCTCAGGGGAGTGTATCGAGCACAGAAATACTATGTGATATAACCAACTCGTTTTTCGACAAGTTGACCATGTCAAGCATGAGAAGACAGTACGTTTAACATTGTAAAGAAGTCCGAATGCAAGAAACGCTTTTGCACTTCCCCTTTAAAGACATGAAGGTATTTAAAAAAAATCAGGGGAAATTCTTTAAATTACTGTCGGATAACATTTACTGTTTATCATTGACTGTATGTCAAAAGTCTTCTGTTTTCTATCCTCAGGACAAGCGAATCACTGGAGGCTACGAGACTGTCCCGACGGATGACATACATATGAAACAGATCGATTTTGATAACGAGTGGCTTCACTTTATCAGAGAATTCATCTCTCCTGTGACTCTCAAGGTCTTCTCCGGCTATTACACCAAGGTGAGTCGGTCTGTCTGGGCTTGGACCAAATCATCTGTTAAATCTGTACGTCTTAGCTTGTGTTGAAGAATGTCTGTCCTACATATCTTCTCTTCTCTCTATCTCTGTTGTCCTCTGAGGCACTTTGTCCTCTACTGTTTGCTTGAGTTTGATGGACACTGTTTGGAAGAACCTTCATAAGCCTCTCAAGAAAATGTGAAGGACCTACCACAAAGCTAAATATTAAGACATTTCGCATAACAAATATTTTAATTATTTTTTTACCCTGTAAAGTCTGTACTGTAATGAGTAGGCCTTATTTTCAGTTTTGGCTGCGTTTGTCAGATTTTATGTGGTTTTCATATACTCCCACTATAATACAGTGTTGTTTATTTTATTAACGGAATATACAAAACAATGTACATTATGCAGAACATATTTGACAATATATATTTCATAACACGTACAACAAGAACAAAAAGTCCAATGTCCATTAGTCAAATATGGTATATTCATGAAAAATATTAGAATTGTCAAGTCTTCATTGATTTAGTTTATGAACCTTGTTTTTCCAAACAGCTGTCCTTTGTCTCTTGAAAAAAAATGTGAAATTTATTTTTAATGCTGTCCATTTTATATAATACAATAAACAAACAAACCATCTGTTCCAATCATTTTTTGCTTAAAGTTTTGGCTTATACCAAAAGTCAACTACAAAAATTTCAGATCCAGCTATATGATGGCTTTGGCTGACTTGACTCATGGAATGAGTAAAGTCATCTCTCTCTCTCACTCTCGTATCTTTTGGGATGGAGGGGGTGGGGGAGGTATTTGTCTACGTTTCACTCAATGAGCACTTTAGGTCTCTGGTTGATTTGACTTGTGGAATGTGAACTATAGTTGGCACCAGTTGTTATGAATGACTCAAGAGTCAAATGCAGGAGAAGGTAGGTTTATTTCGACCCAGCACAAAATGCTCGTACAGAGAATAATAATCACATAGACAGTGAATTTGAACGTCAAGGCAGCAATAGTCAATAAAGGCACGAGCGCTCGGCCGGGAGAATCAGGGGACTGCACCGAGAGGTGCGTATACCAGCGGGAAAAAAATAATAATAATTGTCCAGGAGTCAACTCCCAAAAACAAACGAGTCCGCCCAGCGAGCACCATGTAAAAGTCCACCTGCTGCAGGCAGGTCAAAAACACTCAATTCCACCTTGCAAGGGCCGAGGAAAAATCCACTTGATGACGACGGTTCAACTGGTGTGATTCCTTCCAGAGAGACTCGAGCCGATCTGCTATAGCCACTTCGAGCTGAAGACGATGAACATAACCCTTGTACTCCCGTTTGTTTGACAGTCAAAGTCCGTAACCTCAATCCCAACAACCCACTGTCGGCTGAGAATCAAGGGGTAGAATGTCAGGACGGCAATCACACGTGCAGCAAACCAGAGGATTCCCCAGGCAACTGGAGGTAGCAGCGACATCCCTCGAGCAGAGGTAATGGCAGTCGGAGATTCTTGAGTAAGCAGAGAGCAAGGCAAGGGTAGATTCCGGTAGAAGACTAACAGTTCTGGAGCCTGGACAAGACAAGGTGATATCAAACAGGGTTTGCAATCGCAAGACTGGCCTGGCGTGGCCTGCCGTGGCGTGGCCTGGCGTGGCCTGGCGTGGCATGGACAACCTTCGGGTAATTAAACCAAACAGACTCACATTGGACAAGAGGAGACATAGGGAATATAAGGGAAAGTGAGCTGGAAGAAAACAAGGAACAGCTGGAGAAAGAGCCGGAAAATCGGAAAATCAAGGTGAAGAGTATAAACTAATAATGGAGTAAACAAGGAAACGAGGGGAGTGGGTGAAACGTGGGAGTGGGTTCAGACACTGAACAAGTGACAAACTAGGAATAACAAAACCCACGTGCCCGACAACCCTAACAAGACAACAAGACGCTAGACCAGAGACCTGACACCAGTTGGATTCAAGAGAGGCAGTTAAAACTCAACTTTATAGAACATACAACAGTATTTACCACATAAATGAGGCAATCGAAACACAAGTCTATTACTGTAAATCTGTTCAGGTTTAGAGGTACTTTTGGGGTTTTCATTTTGCCTGTTTAAATTTTTTCAGGGCTATTCTATTATGAACTTTGTGGTGAAGTATACACCAGACAGACAGGCCTATCTGAGACCACATCACGATTCCTCAACATTTACCATCAATGTTGCTCTGAACAACAAAGGCATAGACTTTCAGGTGAGCTTGCGTTACATATCTAAAACAAAATTTGTTTTTTGAGCAATTTAACCACCAACATAACACATTCAACAAAAAAAGTAATCATGTTCCCTTCTGTTTTAGGGTGGAGGATGTCGATTTCACAGATATAACTGCTCCATAGAGTCTCCTAGAAAAGGCTGGAGCTTTATGCATCCAGGTCGACTCACTCATCTCCATGAAGGACTGCCTACCACCGGAGGCACACGCTACATTGCGGTGTCCTTCATAGATCCATAGGCATGCACACACCCTGCTGAAAACTAGCCTAAAGTGGTCTCCCAGTTTGGCCAACCTGTTAAAACTAGTCTGTTTTGCTGGATTTAGAGGGGGTCCGGGTCAGGTTTGAAGATCATCTGGCCGAAAGGCAAAACAAGGTTAAGACAGACATCCACTTCCGGCTGGTTTCATCTTTTTTTGCCTTTTTTAAATTGAAATTTGTGTATTGTCAACTGCTTGGTTGTGTTTGTTTTTGCTGGATCATTCCTGGTATGTCTGTCTTGTGGCTGTTTGTATTCGCTGTCTTCAAAAATATTTACTACTGTCTCGAGAGGAGGAAAAATGCTGTTAGAAAGAAGTTTATTAAAGGTCGCTGCACACATAGACACACAGGCAGAAATACAAACTTTGCTGAGAGATTTGACTGTAACTCTACTGTAACGTGGCCAGACATCAGGTCTGTAACTTTGGTTTGGGGTGTTTAGTGTTAGGACTCAATCGTTGTTGCTGCCTTTAAGTCCTCTTGGGAAGGTCTCTTATAATTTAAGAAATGATTATGACAATGTGCTTTCAAGTTATTTTGGGTGGAAATCAAATAGTCGCTATGGACTATTTCACATTTCTTTCTCACTTGTTCACAAACAGACGAAAAGGATTAATATTAGTGCATTTATGTGTTTTTGTAATGTCCTAAATACAATAATTCTGACATGACTTTAAAAGCAGCATTATTTTACTGTTAGCCACCCCTCAAGCTGAAAAAGTAAAAAAAAGAGTTAATTTTAAGTTGGAAAGAATGAGTTTACTGTCAATGTACTGTAAATCTGGCTCTTTTTATTTTGCTGAATTGTTAGTTCTGATGCAATAACACACGCTTTCAACAGTTCTTCTGTTTACAGAAATAATATACAGTTATTGCTAAAGTTACATGTCTTTACAGCAACTGAATTGTGGATATATTGTCAAACAAGTACGACCAGCTTCAACAAAGATATGTACGACAAAGAAATATAATTTTGTATCTTTGCACAACAAGAAACAACAGGGGTGAAAACAAATCCTGGTGGAAGTTTTTGAGACAAATGTTTGTTGGTGTTTTACTGTAAAATACAAGGTAACACGTATTTGAAACTGATAATGTCTCAGAGATGTTAATTTTTTTACTTTCTCTGAAAGTTGTTCTTTATAAATGTCTCACCCAGGTCAATTAACTTATTTTGAAATTTCTGAAATAATAAAACAATTTTTTGAAGGATTCTTTTATCTTCAGTTGACAATAACGGCTTTGTGGAGAAAATGTTAAATGACAAAATGCTGAACTATGTGTGACAAAATAAGTTACAATTCATTAAATGTTCTTCGGAACAAAGTATGGCCGTTCTACAGTGAAATTTCACATAAACATTGAAAAACACATTTAGTTAACCAGTCATGCAAAGCACATTATTTCACACATTTTAATGTATTTTCACTACATTCTAAAAATGTGGGATATTTTTAATCCAATGTTGGGTCAAAAAGTGACAAACTCGACCGTTGGGTTAAATAAACCCCCCCGAAATAGTACTTTGACTAACAATGGGTTAAAACAACCTATTTAGAGTCCAGATGATAGATTAAATGGTAATCTATGTTATGGTTAACCTGCATGTTATACTCCACCTTATACGGAATAAAAACACTACTTCATACACCATTCATTTTAAATGACTCAAAATGTCATGACAAACCTTAAAAATGTAATGCTATTGTGTTACAATGTTTGTGAGAGCACCACTTTGGCTGTGACCTGTAATATACTAGTCTGATAATAGTTTAGCTCAGATGAGAAATGATTGATAGTTGATACTGGTCAAAGGACAGCTCTTACATTAATATTAGTAACATTCTTGAAAATCCTGACGCAATCGCTGTTATAGGGTCGGTCAGTGACACTTACTTGAACTTGAGTGTTGAGAAAGATGGATGATCAGTTAGAATGTACAATTATGAGGACCGTGTGGGAGTATTTCCTCCATACATGCAGCTGGATCATTTTAACTGGAATTATACTTTGCTTGTTTTTCATTAAACCCATACAGATGGGTCAGTATGCTTATCCTTTAACAACCCACTAAAATATGTCAGACATGTTAGCACCCTGACAAAATGTACAGTATCATTCACTATTATTGGCACCCTTGGTAAATATGAGCAAAGATGGCTGTAAAAATAAATCTGCATTGTTTTCATTAGGTCATTGTGGGTTAAAAGTTAAAGGTTTAACTACATCTTTTTCAGACGTCATCTGAACATCTGATATTGATGTCCAGGGGATCACATACAAACTTATAAAAATCAGACGAATTTCAGACGAATAAGGAAATTGAGTTCAATGATCTACATGAAGCAAGACTGTTTATTTACCCTGATAGCAAGCAGGGGATGTATTTTCAACGTCGGCAAAGACTTAGAAAAGACGTCTTCAGGTGGACAGGAATCAGATGACTTAAACTGTACTGTCTTCACCTCAGCTGGTGTCTGCCACATCGTGTAACTGCTAATTTGCGTGATTTTAAACTCCACCCATCTTTTTCAAGCCCCCAAATAGAGTACGCCAGCTCTCATTGAAAACCGCTGTCAATGTGAACATGCCTGGAGTGTAAACACAGTGTGGCGAACAAAAGAAAGGTCGAAAGTTGTCACGCCGATGGATAGCGGTGAAACCGAGACGTGAGAGCTTTTTCCTTCCTTTCGTCTTCTGGTTGGGGTTTTCTGGGAAGAGCTCCTTGACTTGTTCAATGTTTCCGTCTGGCAACGAGAGAGCGGCATGTAGGTCAGAGACAGCTGCCCTGCAGCAGCCTACAGAAAGACCCCTTTGTGTCCGCTTTCTCCCCTCTGCTCACGGCTCTGAAAGATGACATTGATGCAGAGCAGCGGCACAGGAAACCGGCGAGGCTATTAAACCAACAGGTTTGCTGAGCATGGCTTATCAAACAGAGCTGAGAGGGAATTCTGTAGTCGAGAAGATCCCAATGTGTGAGGTCAAAACACACAGTAAGCGAGAAGTCAGATCAGGCCACGTAGCAAAAAGTTGTCTGTGTCGCAGATTGTTATTACATTTATACAGCCATCATGTCTATTTAAGGTCAAATGAACTCATGGTTTGTAAAGGGAATAGTTAAGAGTCCCTGCTGAATGTGTAAGCGAATATGACGTGTCAGGTAGTGATTACATAGTGCCGTCCTGACCACATCGGGCAACCCGTCTGTTTATGTCCTTTCTATTTCTTTAATTAAACTCACACACATTCATTGTGGGGGCATGGTGGACCGACTGGTCCCACCCTGTTTACTGCGGCATAAGGGTGGAGTCACTTGTTTAGCAGCAGGCAGAATTAAAGCTGGATCCCGTAAAGCAGTGGCAGGGTTATCCGGCACAGCATTGCCAAACAGCCCTGTTTGCCCACTGGCTGAAGTCTAGGTATTGAAATTATTTGGTTTTAGAGGACAGTCATACTCTTATTTAGAGGGGAAAATTCTCAACATTCCCTGTGTAAAAGATGCACACACACAGACACACACAAAAAGTGCTGAATGCAAGTCGCATGTCAACTCAATTCAACAGGTTACAGATTAGGCTGTGAAGAACCTCTGGTTGAACTGAATTGGTGGTGGTGGTTAGCAGTACGTAAGTGCGTACATTTTTAGTAGAATGTGTTTCTCATGCATTCCTTTTACTAACCGAATGGATTTTGTGACCCTGGTTGGGTCTATTCAGTCTTAGAAAGTTTAGTCAGAAAGCAGATGAGATCATTCAGGATTTCCCGGTATGGATTGGAATATTTAAAGTACGAAATTGAGTCATGACATCAAGTCTAGATGAAGACCAGTGTAGACGTTTCAAATCTTCTGAGAAATGTTACTCTCTCATCATGGCAATGAGCTCTGAATTCAAGAGTGATCAGAAGGCCTACAGAGCCATTATAATGAGAGAGACATTAACCACAGAGAAATTAGGACAGAGTGCTCAGTGGAATAGATGAATGAGCGAGTCAGGCCCTGTTTTGACAAGTGGAAAAGTACTGATGGAGAAAATAATGAGAGAGAAAGACAGCAGAAGAGAGAAAATGAGAGGTATCGTCCTCTGTAATGACAGTGATGTGTTGGCATGCTAATATTCCCATCGAATGAGTATGGATTTAGTCATTTCAATTTAGTGAAAAATATATGTGGTTGTACTGCTTCAGACTCCTGCAATCAATGTTTTTCTTTAATAAAATGACTCACTGGGCAATTTCATGTCTATAAAAGCAATAAGCACCAAGAAGCAGTGGGTTACAGTGCATCTTATCATTGCTAAGGGTGCCTTAAACCCCATAGCTGTTAAAAAATGCACTGTTATCCACTTCTTCATGAGCATATTGTTTTGATATAACGGTTATTCCATATGCGTATCAAGGT
Source organism: Triplophysa dalaica (assembly GCF_015846415.1). NCBI lineage: Eukaryota > Metazoa > Chordata > Actinopteri > Cypriniformes > Nemacheilidae > Triplophysa > Triplophysa dalaica. The sequence continues at coordinate 13,454,066 of NC_079564.1, read as the reverse complement.
TTCATAAAATAGAGTAAATACAATTATATTTGGGCTATGTGGTGAGCTGTCCCGTTATATTTCGAGGTGTTTTATAACAGCTTAGAACTCCGCTCAGCCAAAATGAATCAAGGACCAGAACTTTTTACACTCCTAATGCAGCATAACTTTGTGCATCAATTTTATAATTTATACTTTATCTACAGTGGGTAGGAAGCCTCTCCTCAGTGCAAGACACATGAAATCCCGCATGGAGTTTTGACACATTCTTATTGACAACATGGAATAGGAATTGTAGTTTATTTTGCCAAATATTCGCATATTTAATCCCACTAGATATTTTTTTTGCAATCGTTTCATATAGAGGTAAAATCACATGATACTTTTGTTGCATCGCAATTTCACTACATCTAGTTTGAGACATTCTTCACTTGAAACCTAAAAACAATTCCAGTGTTATGGATGTGACTTTTTGTCAAAACCTAAAATATAAACTCACTGAATGTATATATTACCACAAAATTTAAGCTGTTTATATTTTCCCAAACCCATGTGGAGTCCAGATATCAGAAGAAAATATCAGTCTGAATAGTGCTGTATATAGTACTGTATACATATCAAAATAACATGCATTGTGGATGTACGAAAAGGAAACCGTTTTTTAGAGGCGACACACTTTGTAGGATTTCTGTGAATTAAAATACACAAAATAGCCTTTTGACGACATGAAATTCTTAATATATTTGCATTTTCATGTGCATATTAATGAAGAAAATTACACATTTGTGTATACATGACAGTGTTTTTGAAACCATCTGCAATTACATGGATATGGCAAAACTGATAAAAACAGTGTAATATGCATGCCAGGTCAATGAATGGCGATGTTGCGCTATAAATTAACACTAATTGCCTGCACATATACGCATAATTTGTTTTAAGGTAAAATCGCTTTCAAAACACTTTGTCTGTACGTATGTTTATAGTTTGTGTATATAAAAACTATGTCTCCGCTGTAGTCGTGAAGAAAATCAGCATTTTGCTGGAGAAATGAAGTATGTCACGCAGCACATGCACCCTGGAGGCGGCCATTATTGTTTGGGGAATACTTGCGCATGCCGTCAGACCAAACATGTGATACACATGTATTTGGCGTCATCGTTTTCAGAAAACACCACCTTCAGAGTTTGCACAGAAACAATAATGCCGTTGTTAAAAAAAAAAGGCAATTTGAGACCCGTTTTCAGAACATTGCTTTTTCAGTCCTAAAAATGCTGTTGTCGTGTAAATGAACATCCAAAATGCATAAAAAGTTTTCTGTTTTTAATTGAAAACGTTCTTGTGTGGGAATTCATACCTATTTTACAAAAGGCTTCATTCGTGTGAATTCCTATTTCCTACGATCTCATTGGTATATTTTATTATGATTTGACCTTCCCCCGTGATGTAAGGTTTAGGGGCGGGGTTGGGGGAGCGATTTATCAGTGTTTTGCCACCTCGTGAAACTTGCGTTTTCAGCTAAATTAGCCTTTGCGGCTGTCATTTCAGGGTTTGGGGTGAAGTAAGGTGTTGGTTAGCCACATCGTAAAAAATGTACGACTTCTTTTGATATCAGGTTATACATGTAAATACACATGCCGTCTGTGTATTGAAAGTTTTGCTGAGTGGCATTAAAAAAAGGGTCGTGATCACTCACATGAAAAAATGGAGATATACGTGCCATTTACACAAATTACTAGATTCCAAATTTTGTGTCCATGCCACGAACTGCCGTGAGACTGGGTTGAATGTTTTGCTTATGTGGCATTATCAGACGCAAGGTGTGACATCACGCTGACTTCCAGATGGTTTAAAGGACATTCACTTCTGTATAACACAGCCAACACCCTATATAAGTCCTGTCTTTTTTTATTTATTGCTGTGTAAATAAAGGTTGCTGCCAGTGGGCCCCTGTAGCGTCTTTACCGGAGGCAGACGGCCTGGACACGATACTACGGTGTGTAAAATGTGTTAAAAATGTCTACTGCCAGCATGGTTAAGACCGATCATTTCATGCTGACGCCCATTTTCATGACTATGTTTTCAGGTGAGTGCTCCTAAACAGTAATTACGGTAGATTGTACGCTTCTGAGTGCATCAACTTGTTTACTTTGCAGCCATGCGATAGTTTACTGGATGGTTTTAAATGCAGGGCAAAGCCCATTAGACCAAATTACACAGCAACACGCTGGAAAAACAATCTCCGACATTCCCAGATGTTTATCCATCGACTTATGGAAAGACACAAAAGGAGATTTTCACCCGGACACTTTCACAAGAAAGTGAAAGCAGCACTCTCTCAAATTCTGTCTTTCTTTTTTGGGTATCTGGCCTTTCCAGAGAGGATTTATAGAGTCTTGCAAAACAGGGGTCACTGGCAGGAGTTTCTGTTTAGGAATGGGTTTATGATGTTGACTCTGAGGTGTTGTGCGTCTGTGTGATCATTTGAATGGTGTGTGTAATCACAACAGGTCCGATCTGTCTGCATGCTTTGCCAACCACAGCCAGACATCGAGCACACTGAATCAGCCAAGTTTGTGTGTCAAACAGTCTGTCTTGACACACAAGCACACACAAACAGTTCATGTGGTTTTACAGGGTGAATGGAACCAATGAAATATGTCTCTCACAATAGAGTTTCCATTTTGAATGTCCACTGAGAAAGAGGAGGGGATGGATGCTAAGGTTTTTTTTCAAGCATGAGCAGTGAACCACAACGCTCCTGCATCACATCTCTGTCAATACGACCATGAAGTGAACCTCGCCGCTATTTCTGCCTGATCTGGTCTACGTCCATCAACCGAACCGATGTCTGCAAGCCGCTACAAAAGACCAGACCAAACAAAAATCTACTCCCCGGTATTCAACAAACAGAGCAAAAGGAAAGAAGATTTGTGTTATTTGAAACTATTTTGAATAGACTTGATGGACGTCAAGTCTCGGGGATATCAAAGGCAGTAAGCGGCTTTCCTTATGCCTGTCCTTGATAAATCATAATAGATTGGAAAAATCTGCATGGGTTGAGTGCGTCGCTGTCATGTTTGTTTGCCTTGCTGTCATCTTGCGTTTGTGTTGATCTGCCATCTGTCACAACCGTCTACTCTGTGTTTTATTGCTGATTATAGCTGCCCACCTGGGAGCTGTGTCTCTGGAGACGTAGAAGGTGAATGTACCTCACGCATAAACACACGTGTACTTATTCACAAACATTACTTCCTGCAACTGAATTTCAGCACATCCTTTCGAAATATCACATTCCTCTGAGAAACTCCTTTGAGGTCTATGATAGATGTTTCGCTGAAATATAAATCGGATTGTCCGATTGATTTCGAGCTTACAGAAAATGACACATTAAACATTCAGAAGTGAATTATGAAGTATGAGTAACATTTGGATTCGGTTGAAAGCACACATCAACAAATGGATAGATCCAGCCAAAAATACTCATGCACGTGCAATTACATTAAACCACAAGGCATATTAGATTTTACTGTACATGAATATAAACAGAATCCGGATTAAATTTAGGATGCTAATCAAGGCTCGCCGTGATTACAAAGGAAGTTGGTTGTATTCTCTCACAATGCATCAACAGATCCAACACAGAAAAGCTGGAGTTTGTTGCTGTGGTTTAAATCAAAGTTAGCAATCCATGACAGCGAATGCTCCATTCAATTATGACCAACCATGCGTTTACGGCCTAGACGTACAACAGCACTGTGCGTGCCCTGAAGGATGGAAAAGGTAATTGCATGCTTCGTTTGGCACCGTGCTTGCTGCATTTACACTCTGAACTTCTGTAAGTTTCAAATCGCAGGCGGAAGTCGGCCCTGCCCTTGCTGCCTGGGAAAGAAGAGTTTATCTGAGGTTGTCTGTGTGAACCCATCGCCCTTCTCTTCCCCAGGCCCATAATAAAAAACGGAACTCATATACTAAAAAATATAATAATGCAAAATATAAAATATTTTCGTTTTCATATAATGGGACCTAGCGTTAATATTATTAGTATTAATTTCTAATTGTATTATACTGTAAAAAACTATTTTTTTGTGTACATTTGAAAAAAGTACATGTTACCTAAAAATCTCTGTGCAAAAACTTGACACAAAAAATAAGATACAATATCATTTTAAAAACTGTGTAAAAAACTTTACAAAGAAATGTAAGTAAAATTTCTTTGTGAAAACACTTACGCAAATGAACACAAAAAAATAAGTCAATCCTACACTTTATACAAACAACCTTTCTGTCGTACAAAAGGATCTTTGTGGCGAAATAAGTTTCTTCAGATTCTAAAATGTACGGAAGAGGTGGTTCTGTAAAGAACCTTTGACTAATTGGTTCTTTGTGGAACCAAAAATGGTTCTTCTCTTGCATCGCTGTGCACCTTTATTTTTAAGACTTAATAGTTGTTTGTTACAGTGTGTATCGTATGGTATTATTATGGGTTTAGTCCGATTCACTTCTAAAACCACAAAAGCCTGGAGATCAAATAAGCCCAGCGACACCAACGTTCCAACAGATACTAACCAGACATTGGAACCTAGATGACATTTTCCCTCCATCTCCTATTCAAGACTTGCTTGCGTGTCCCTAGAAACTGTTGCCACTGTGGATCCTGGAAGCACAAGTAATGTTCTGTCTTGTGGCAAGTCTAATTTACTTTTGGACTCTGTGCTATTCTCCCTCACTCTCTCTTTGTACAAATGTATGATCCTTCACAAACCATATTCCGTTATGCCCAATTTAACAACAAAGGGTTTTACCACAATAAGCTTACCATCCTTTATTCGCTTTTTCAACCCGTCCAACTTTTTGTCAGTCCTTGTGGAAGCATCTTATTTTAGCGCCATCATGAGAACAGATGCACCGGGCTCATCTTCTGCTCTTTTTGGATTAGGGGGGAAGAACTGATGGGATCTTCCAAAAAAGCAGACACATACGGGAGGAAGCCAGACCTAAAAAAACATAAGGCTGGTACTTCAGAACACACACAGTGGATAAAGTAAGCTGTTTGGCTTCCCTGAAGTCCATTCTCTCTCTTTTTCCTGAAACCAATATAAACCCAATAACTTCAAACTTCACAGGGACATTCAAAGCCACAGGGTTTGCTATTCTTCAGCCGAAGTTTAAAACAGCTCATTCCCCTTAGTTTGTTTCTCTCCAGTTTTCTGGTTGCTCTTGCCAAACATCATGATATTGGGACTAATGGCTGTTCCCGACACATGTTTTTCTGAAGGGACGTGTAAGCAGTGGGGCATTCTTGACAGCTCTGCCATTTCTACTGCTCTATCATACCAGCCTTTCTCACATTCCATGAGGTCATTACTTTGTGCAACTGGAATTTCCTCCACTATACGCAGCACTAACCACACTAAGTCAGGCCTAATGGATCAAAACGTTCTCTTTCCCTCAGCGCTGGAATTATTACTTAAAAGCATTTCTCTCCATCTTTACCGCATCGGACGGTCGATTCTTGGAAATTGCAGAACATTTTATAACCAATGCTGCTTTGTAGGGTGTCATAGTATGGTAATAGACCATGTCTTCCAGATAGCTGACATTTAACATTTAGCATTTTGCACAGGTTCATGTTAAAGAAGCACGTTTCCTTTTGTTCGACTGCAAAACAGACAAAGAAAAATTTGACCATATAAGGGCAAACATCTCAAAAGAAGGTATTTTGAAGAACGTTGGTAACCAAACAACATAGACCCCCTTAGACTTTCACTACTATGGAATGAGCAAGGTTTACAAATGGCACAACAAGTTGTTTTCGCTGTCATGGTTGCTTGACAACCGCATCATATTTCTCACAGCTGCACACTGTAAAACCTCATGGGTTTTGAAAATGAAAAGGCCCTGCTTATTACAAGTGTCTGTAAAATGAGCATTTTATATACAAGCTTTGGGTTTCTGAGGGTAAACTGCGAATTGGCTGGTAGAGTTTACGCACATTTCTCCGGCCAAAACTACACGGCTCAGTTGGGTTTCTCCGAATGCGTGAAATTAAACTGGGTGTGAGAACGGCTCCAGATATCACACCGTCGGTCTGCCAGCGGGCCTGAATCCACGTCAGTCTGTGGAGGTTCCAGTGTGTCTATTTAAAGAACAGAGCCATTCAAAATGATTGAATAGAGACACTACGAAATTTATGTAGTTCGTAGACGGGTGTAGTTTCCCACAACAGCACTGACCATGTGGAACTGATTCTGTGGAACAGAAGAAATGGCTGTGAAATCCATTAACATGAATAAGCATATATCAGGCCTAAGATCTCAGGACTAGCGTAGCATTTTTGTGTCATTTTTGAACATTTATAGGCCATTAGATAAGAAAGTGAATAAGTTTGGTCAGGATGAAATGAGACCTGGCCTTGCGTATTACTGTACATCAGCTTTTTACTAATGTGATGACAACCCCATCTGGTTAGGTTTCTTTAACAAAATTTCCAATAACATCTGCAAAAATAATTGAAATTAGACTTTCCTAGATTAGATGTTACAATAACTCACAAGATAGCTAAAGTAAAATTTGGACTTGTGTGATTTTAAAGGGATAGTTCAGCTAAAAACTCCAATTTGCCGTTTATTTATTCACCTTCAGGCCATCCGAGATGTAGGTGACATTTTTTTCTTCAAGAGAACCATGAAGAAGATTGTTTGGTAAATCCGCAGCCCTCTCTGCTTCATATAATGGGAGTCTATGGGGTCCACCTGTCTAAGACTTTCTAAAGCACATAATTCCAAAAAGCGGCTCCTGGCAACATTTTAACATTTTGTGAAGTGACTCACTCGATATTTTCATAAATTTGAATGTCATTTTTAAGTATATAAGCCATACTGTACAGCCTCAAGACTCCCTTTCTGCAGGTGGCGCTAAATTTACCAGACACTGGTGTACCATCCACCACCAAATACTACAAGAAGAAGATTGCGATCATGCGCAGAGGTGGCACAATATGGTGAATATTATTAAAAACAACGTTTAATTGGGTGTGTGATCATAGAAGATATTTAAAGGTAATTTTTGTATCTTTTTTAACATCCTACACTGTAAAACAAATAGTGCTAAAAGTGCACTGTACAACTTTATTGTAGTTTTCGCAGCAGGTTTGTCAGTAACTTACTGTAGATTTAATTACTACTTAATATACTTTCCAATTATTACTGTTTTCAATTACTTTAATCAAAATTGTAACAATTAAACTGGCATTAGCACAGCAACACTGCAAAAAATGACATTCTGCCTTAGCATTTTTCTGTTGTTTTCTGTAAGAATATTTGAAACTTCTTTGATTACAATACATTTACATAACAAGAAAAGTAACATTTATTCTTGTATTTATTACAAGATATTTATTCTTGTTTTATGAAAGAAAAATTTGTAAAGTTTATGCTAAAAACTAAATTGCACATTAAATCTACAGTAAATTACTGGCAAACCTGCTGCGAAATTACAGCAAAGTTTAACAGTGCGGTTCTTGCCAACGTAACCATAGGCGAACCACTTTTAGGGCTACATAGCACCATATTTTGTGCTCCAGTGATTCTTCAGCGGTTCTTCGGGATGACTGAGGTTCTACTGTAGAACCACTGAAGAACCATACAGGGGCTTTCTGTCCGAGATATGGTGCAATATATAGCACATAAAGGGGTTCAAGCCAGTAATATAGTCATTTATGGTAATGATCATACTAGTTACATCCTACCTGCAAGAGGGATTCGCATGTCCTTGAGAGAGTGATGTTACAAGAGCCCGAGTCTAAAGATGTTGGTAATTTCAATTGGAAAATATATCAGGGCCCCTGTTCCCTTGTACTAATATATATTTACTGTAAAGCACGTTTACAACAATTCAAAACAAGCACAACTGCTAGAATCAAGTTGAGTGAATATATACTGAAGTGTGAAGTCCTAAATACATAACATTGATCTAATAATGCATGGCTCTTATCCATCAAAAAAATGCTTTTTTCTGCATAATGCACAAATACTGCTAGATTGTCTGCAAAACTCTCCGTGTCCCTTTTGAGCTCAACAGCTTTCACCAGTTGTCATTTTCAATACAGGGTATCACCTAACCTGTCCACAGTCTTATGTCAGTGCTACTGATTTTGTGTTGTGAGCAGTTTTCATTTTTTTATTCATGCACACATTCAATATCCTCATCCACATTCTGCCCCCTTGAGGATAAGTGACATAACACATGATTTAAACATTAGAGAGAACTGTACAGTGCATCACTTTAAAACCAAACATGTAAGAATGAATAAATAAACAGACCAGGCAAGAACACATCACCAACTATCCTCAGCACCAAAGCAAGAAAACATATATAATAACTGACAATGTGTCGCAGTGATGGGAACCATACAAAGGGTTTAACAGCAGCACCTCACCAAAAGGCATTTTTCACTCAGGATAATGTGAGGAAATTGGGACACACAACTGATGAGATGTCTCTCTGATAATGGTAAGTATGCTATGCATTTCTATAATCATGTATGCCCAGACACAAAGGATGCCTAAACCTTCGTTCCTCTACTAATATTCTTGCCAAACAAATATACCAAAACAAATTTAGTGTAATGTAAAGTAGAATGCAAGTATAATGCATTGATCATGTACAGAAATTGTTTTAGAAAAGTTTTGTTCAACTTGTTGACACCGCTTTACACCACAAGGAGGAAGCAAAGAGCTTTAAATGAATATTTTGAAATCTTTGCACAACACTGTGATGTTTTATTTTAAGCAACACTTAAAATAATAGTTTACAAAAAATCTCACATAATTTACTCACTCTCATATCATCCGAGGTGTTTTTGACGTATTTAGCTTTTTTATGTTACTACAAAGAATTTATTATTATAATATGAAAGATATGCAGTTCTGTCTGTCATTGTAATGTCATTGAACGATGAGAGAATTTAAAATGGTCTATTAACTGTTCCTTTAAAGCTCTATTTGTGTTTGCTTTTCAGTGCCATACACTGTAAAAACTAAACCGTTTTCATAATTTAATATTTTACACACAAATGTCACAAAAGACTTTCTCTAGCTTTGTTTAGCCTATAGGAGAAAGAGCTTCCAAGATACATCGACGAACATCATGACCTCATTTCAACATCCGTTAATAAGTTGTTTTAAAGTTCAGTTGTAAACATGCATCTGTAACTCGCTTTTACAGAACAGCACAAAGGTGTCAATATTTATACCCTGAAGTCATAACCTCAGATATGAAAACTTGACAGACCGCATTGGTTTATGAGACATGAAAGAACTAACGGTGCTCAGCATGAGGTGAGAAAGGGCCAGATAAGTTAAGGATGGTATAGATATGATGAATGTAGTGCATGTATTGAATGAACTGATTTCTAATTATTCTGACTAAAATCTACTTTTTTTCCTCTAAAGAAAAAAAGTACCTGGTTTGAAATTACACCCAAACACGCATTGAAGATTGAATTAACTGCAAACTGAATAAAAAGATAAACACCATTAAACATCGGCAGGCCACGGACAACAACAACGACACATTGGATTAATAGGGCATGTGTGCATCCTTCAGTGTGAAAAACAGGCTTTGTTTTTGAAAAGAGACGCAAGATTAATGACAGCGGCTGACTTCTTCCACAAGGCCTGTCCCCGTCTAATGAAAAGTGAAGGATTTTTTCAAGGTGGACTCTTCGGAGGCGCTGTGTCCAGGGCCGGAGGTGTCCGGGCAGACAGCCGATAAAGTGGAAGAAGATGAGGAAATCATCAGAGAACTCACTAATCTCTCCATATTACAGCCTAGAGAGACGGCGCACAGGATCGGTCGCTCCTGGTCCTGCTTTTTTGTGTCAGATAAATGTGACAGCTCTGGGCTTTCACAATAATAGCCTCTCTAAGGATGGACCTTAAAATCTGTGCCACTTCCCAAAGCCGTCAACAAAAGTGTCCCCAAAAGAGTTGGGAATTGGTGAGTGTTATAGGATTAGAAAATACGGTCATATGGTAAACTAGAGAAGAAAGGGTATTTTTGTCTTTCAAATAATTAGTCTCAAATGCTGAAGAGTTAAAATGTTGTATAGGATTTTGTACTTGTAATAGACAGTATAACATTTTTGATCAAAGAATATGCAAGTACATAGTCACCATCAATGTTCCCTATATCTTTTTTATTATTGGGCAACTTGACATCTCTTTAAACACAACGTTATATTTTAATATTCAAATACTTACACAATAACACCACATTTATACGAATTAGCTACCTAGTATGAAAGATGGATAAGTGAGGGAAAAGACAGACCTGAATCAATCTTTCCTTCACATTTTTTTTTAAACCAACACCACCCACATAGTGACGCTTCATGCAAATGGTCTTGGAATCATTATCTGCGCAGTAAAAAATTATAGATGAAATTGTCTGTGAATTACCTTTGGACGGATATTATTTTGTATATCAGCGAATATCACATAACACTAACTGTGGTCATTCACTTTCTCTTCTTATATTGGTTAAAAAAGGCTTCAAAATGGCCCAGATTTCCTATGTTACAACAAATAAATACTGGAAAGTGTTTCTACATCCCCGGTAACATCTCAGGAGCTTTGACATTCAATGCTCAAGTGTTCAAATTAAAAAGAGCAAAGTTATAAAACGGACTGTCGATTCAACAACTCACATGTTAGCTATGTGTTCCTTGGAGTCACAAACAGAACTGTGGCGAGCAACAGACAATGAGTCAGGAAGAGCTAAAGAAAACAAGGGATGTATATGTGGGAGGGATTCCATACCTGAAATACTGACTTTCCACTTCTCTGGCCTGTTCTCTCATAAACGCTGTTGTCATCCGGAGACGCAGGGGCAATTAATCTTTGAGAGGCAAAAAAACGAAACGCACCAACACAAAAGCTATCAAGATGACAAGACGAGACAGTTCAATATAGCAGATATTCATTGCTATCAAGTACACAAATAGCAGTGATAAACTTGTTCAGGCTGAACAGGAACAGATTGCCACTGTGGGACTTTGTTGATATGTCCGTAATTGAGATTTTCAATTTCGCGAGATGAGCTGTAACACACATCTGTTTGTTATCAGAGAAGAGAACTTGTACCCAGAGAGAGTGAAGAATAATACATGAGGTGTTCGATCCAGACAGATATGTAACACTCTAGAGACGGTGACATCATGCTTTGTGTCATGGTTACTCTGAAAGATGGCTACTTGAAAAAAGTCTTACATTAAACATATAGTTTAGCTACTTAGTGTAAAACTCTGACCGGAAAGAAATGTAGATAGGTTTAGCAATTAAACATTAAGCAATCACCAAGACTGTTTTATTACACTCACATTTTTAAATACAGTAAGTTGTTATTGCCTACGTGTTGTTGGGCTATAAATCAAAATGAAACAGGCTGTTGAGAATGATTTAGTACTAACCAGACCGATCAACAAACACAGACTGGAAGTTAACTTTAGGCCATGCCCAATGAAACCATCAATAATCTATAATCTTTGCAAGTGTGTGTGGTTTTATGAAAACATCACTTTGTCCTTTCAATGTTTCATTCAACTTTGCTTAAAAGACTTTAGATTTATGTTCATATAGAATGTGTATATGCATTAATAACTAAATCAACTGTACACCATGTACGATTTTAACATGTAGATAAATACTGTATCATTTTTTTAAAAGTGTGTATTTTAAAGGGGTCATATGACACGGCTAAATCAAATATTATCGTTTGTTTAAGATGTAATGTAATGTGTATACACTATTTATGGCTATAAACGCTGTATTTTCCACATTCCGTGCATGTTTGTATCTTCTCTTTGACCCGCCTCACTGAAATGCGCAGATTTCTTACAAAGCTCATCCCTCTGAAAAGCGAGGTGTGCCACGATTGGCCAGTTAACCAGTGCGTAGTGATTGGTCGAATACTGCAAGCGTGTGACAGAAATGAAACGCCTCTTACTATATTTGGAACATCAGGTTCCAAAACAATTGTACTGACAGGTGAATAAATGTCATCAATTTGAGCCCGAATTTGATCTGGAAAATGATGATCAAACCGATACATCAATTTAACCACCGCGATTTAAAGGATTGGTAATTTTTTAAAAATAAATATTATGTTAAATAGTTAAAAACTATAGCTAACTGTTTTACCTTTTATATACGACTTTATAAAGATTTGCCGCTAGTGATCATCCAGTGTTACGCCACGTCTCGTGGCGACTCAACAAAGACAATAAACCCTGTTATAAACACGACATTTGTTGCCTCTTGTTGTAACAATACTGATTATTAGATTAGGATTATGTTGTCTTTTTTCAAATTGTGCGCGTGTCTGCATTTGCAGATCACACAAAAAAAAAAACATGCGCCTCAAACACATGACAAACTCAACTCGCGTTATTCTGTAACACAGTCTTTTACAATGACAATATACTTACAGGCTGCAAATCTAAAGCGCCAGACTGTCCTTGCGAAGGTGTAATGGTCGGAATTGCCCCACTTTTTAACAAAAGCTTTCGTGCACAGCCGGCCTTGATCTCTCCCAGGTTCATGAAGCAATCATATGCGCTGCACACACTTGAATATTCGGATTGTACTGTTCTGGAACAGTATTGTAAATGAAATGTAGCCATTCATTTTTAGTTGTCTCATCTTTTGTCAGGGCAAACAAAGAGGCTTTCTCTTCGCAACGAAACACTGTCTCCACGACATGGCTGCTTCAGCGACGATACAATGAGATTTACAACTACCCCCACCTTACTTGCCTAAAGATTTGGGTGGTCTCATAAGTCATACCACGAAATGACATAGATTTGTGAGGGTCTGGTTACACAAGGCGTTTCAGGCAGGTCTGGGTAAACGTTCGGTTTTACATAGAATGCATCTTTTGTTCTGACACTTCATTTTTGCAATTTTATGTGTCAAATACATAAGACTTTGTGCAAGTTGGACATTCATACTGTATTGGGATACTATCCAGGAGCAACACTTCTGTCAAAGGCTCTGATTTGAGGGTTAAGATTATATTTGATTTTTTTGGCTAGTCAATGGTTGCAGCTTCTTATAAAAGTACATATAAAATTAATAAATCAAAACATTGTTTTTATGAACGTTCCAAGTAGCCCGACACAGCAACTCACCCAAAAGTGTAATTTGGGGTATTTTCTGTGGTCTTGAGAGTTATTATAAACTCCACCACAAACAGAATTAGATTTCCGCAAAAACTCATCCTTTAGATTATTTCATATATAACCAAGGAGACACACAGTAGCAGTGAGATCTAATTATTCCACTTTTATTTATTACACCAGTGTTTGTTTGAGCGTTTCAGTTTGTTTTTCCAGTGGCCTGTCTGTTTCACCTTCTCTCATGTTCTCTTCATAAAATCTACAATGCCGGCAGAGCGCGGTGAATAATTCTAATAAGCCTTGAATCCTCTTGTCTCTTTCCACGAGAGGAGGCGCCGTGAGAGAGACAGCAAAATGCATACCAAATCAGAAATCATTATTTTTGCCCTTCAGAAGTGCAAAACAAAGGGCAGCAGGTTATCTGGCGGAAAGTAGATCGAATTTTATCGCTGTTATTTGTGTGTAGGTGTGACAGAAAGATACAAACTGAGAAAGATAGGGAAACATTTATTCAAACTCTCATGAAACACAGTACTGCATACCGCATAAATATGAGATGGACAAATTGCACGAATGCTTTATCTTGTAGTGCAAGCACCCCTTTGCAAATAATCTAAGGTCAACTCAAAGTTAACATGCAGATGATAAACACCAGCGAACTGTGACCTTGTGTTCTTCTAGCACATTTTACGAGGATGTTCTTTTAAAGCTGTTTTAAAATGTGCAATCTCTTGAGGGAATGCACTTGAGTTGGTCATTAGTGTATATTTATGTCATTAGTGGTTATTAATCTTTTTCTCTGTGTATGTAAATGACACGTTGACCTCCTTGGTCTTGGATGGACCATATGGAGGTGAAGAAGTGACATGTGTGGGCTGGACTGAAGCACACATTGAAGGTCAGCAAGCCAGAAAACAGATTGCATCTCTGAATGATGACTTTAGAGCCAAGAGCACAATTCAGGGGAACCCTGCAACTAACTTATGAGGGCAAGACGAATTCAAGTGGTACCAGTTCGTTTCAGAGTCTTCTGTTTTATTGTATCGTTTTTTTTGTATGTGTATTATAACATAATTTAGGATGACTACTGTATTACAATATTATAAGTAGATAATAAAAATATGTATACATATTTTTCCATTGTTGACAAATACTTGCATGTAGAAAATAGAAATAAACATACAATTGAAAACATAAATACATCACAATTTATGTCAGCAACCAATATATAAAAAGTACAGCTCACATACTCACCTCATCCCCTAAGGACAAGTGTCCTTACTCATCATTCTCTTAAAACGACCTGAAGAAAAAAGCAAACCCAAACTCACACGGTTTAAACTGGATTGATTTAATAGCATGTGTTCATAACATTTATATTTGTTAAAACCTGACTAACAAACATCCCCTTATACAGTAATAACATTTCGACTTCACTTTTAATGATCAATAAAGTATTCACATCAATCACAACATTTTCTTGGTTACAAATGTTTCATATTCAATATGGTACGAGAGGCTCAGGTTCGCATCGTGCTTAACAACGCCCTTCAGCCATGATTTATTCTTGATAAAGCACTAGCCTCAAGTACCTTATTGCTTTTATTAAATGGTTACCACACAATACAAATATTAAATCCGAAAAATATGCATACACTGCTAAGAGTGGTTGCGAAGGGTGAATCATTAGGAGAAGTGGTCAAAGCTGTGTTTTATTGTGAATAAAGCTGTTGACCATTCAGAATCAAGGACGGGATCTAACCATTTTATAACACACTGCATAAGCAGGACATCCTATAATTGCTTTCAAATCAAATTCAATGACGAAAAATCTAAATTCTACGGATTCATTTATATAATTTCCAAGCAGCAACGTAAACAGTACTGCACATGTACTTGTTGCATTTTGTTGGGATCATTTTACTTCCGTATTATGACGCACTCTCAAGTGTAATTTAATTTCTATTGAGAAAAATAGTGGATGTGGCTTTCGTATTTCTCTGCGATTTGATGTTTAATGGATGTATAAAAATAGCTGTTGCATTTTTAAATGGAAATGGCAGCAGACGACCTGTTGAAGGGGAGGAGTTAACGGATGCTCCGCCCCAAGCCCTCTAACATATGTCATTGTTGTGGAAGTCATTACAGGACGGAAGTGCATTTTCAGATTTGAACAAAAGATTATGAGGGCACCCGCATTTTAAAAAGAGAATGACCCACATTGACTATTTACAACAAACTCTGCAATATTTCATGAAAATAATAGGATGTGTAATTTTTTGTTTCACTGGGACTTTAAACCTATCAGCTATATCCCAATCATTTTTTTCTCAAAATAACACATTTGTGGACGAACATATTTTCTGAAGATCTAATCATTTCCTGAAAATATTTTTTACTGTTTGCTTTTACCTTAGGAAAGTAACCTTGGTAATATTAATATCACTTTAAAGCTTACAATGTTTAATTTCATTTTGTATTTTTTAATAATAATGACTGAAGTACACTTCTAACCTCATGAACCAAGACAAAATAATCCTGAACCTAGAAGGCAACCATGTATCTACCAGTCTTTACTATGATGGCATGCGTTCTTGACTGTGTCAAAGAGAGCTATTTTTTCTTAAACTGTGACGATTAGCAGTCAACCTCTCTTAAGAGGATGTGAAAATAGTATTTTACCATTCCCCATAGAAGTTACATGGGAGAGGCCCGTGAAGGCTCAAATCAAGTCTCATCAGGTCTCTCTTTGCTAACCCTTTGTGCCACTGGAAATGGAAAATAAAAATTGCTCGTGCGACACAAGCTCACCTCCATAAATTAGAGTGTGAAAAACATAATTCATCATCTGCCTTCAGATAACCCTTTTCAGCTGACTCTCAAATCACAGCGCACAAAAACAGGCGGCCGCACCCGAGAGTGCGTTACACCATGAATCAGTTTATTAACATCGGCTGGTGGCACAAAGCCGGCGGAGGTGAATTTATTCATTCGTAAAGATCTTTTTACGACGTTTATCTACGCTCTGGCGCCAGACCACTAAAATGTAACAAACGACGCAAAGATAAAGATACGGTGTAAGGTGTCTGTAAAGAAATGTCTTTCACGGACATTCAATCTGTAGCAAAATTGAGTTTTCTGCCTTGATTTTACCTTTAACTTTTTAAACATCAAGGAAAACATAAAACAAAACAGGAATCAAAGATTTTGAAGTGTCATGTGGTGAAAGTTCAATGTTGGTACACTCTTAAAATAATGGCGCTTAAAAGGTTCTTCACAGCGATGCCATAGAATAAACTTTGTCATTCCACAAAGAACAATTCTGTCAAAGGCTCTTTAGAGAACCATCTCTTTCTTATAAACCATCAGATGCTAAAGGTTCTTAATGGAACCAAAAGGTATCAAAGCACCTTTTTAAACACCTTTTTTAAGAGTGTATGTTAGTAAATAAGCAAAGCTATACTCTTTAGATGTAAAAATACACAACACTATAAATGTAAATGTAGTTTTAACGAAAGAATATTGAAAAATGCCACGGGGATAACCTGTTGATTGGATAACTGTAAAAAAACCTGAAATATATGGTGATAAACTGTAAAATACTCAAGTATACACCGGAAAATTTTAGTGGAAATACATTTTTTTGTCTTCATACTTCTCATCACATGTTATTTACAGTAGAATATGGTATTTTATGTATGTATGTGTAGGTTAAAATTACACATCACTTTAATATTTACAGTAAAAACAGTTAACAGACTTTCCCATAGTGTGATTATATTTAATTTGAATAATATTTTTTCTTCTAACTTCTGTTTACAGGTAAGTACATTATGGTGTTTTATGGACTATTTTATTTTATTTTACGTTTTTGCTTACAGTGTTTTTAAATGTCTTTTATACAAAATATCCAGTACTTCATATTGTATTTGAAATAATTTACATGTTTTTATTTTCTTCTTATTTTTTGATTACAATAGTGGCCACAGTTTCACCGTGAAAGTTGTAGTTAAATTATTGTAATACAAATGGTAATTAATCCAATTATTGAATCATCAATATTTTGATCATGTATTTACAGTAACTACACGGTAGCATTATTGCAGCATTATACTTTACATAATTTTGTATTTGTTTCACTATTCTTCATTGACATCTCGTGTCTTTTGAGGCATGGCAGCGATAAAACAGATCTCCTGAGTATCAGCAATAAGCTACCGAGCTCAAACCTTGATCTCCCTCTGAGTATGTGACACTCGGGCCTTTGCTCATATTTTATGCCGTCTAAATAAACCCAACAGATGTCTCCCTTCAAGGTGGGTGCCTGATAATCAACTCGGTCGGTTTCTCTTTAATGTTGTCATTCATGGCAGAGAACTGAAAGGGGCTGGCTGGCTGTTTGAAATATCAAAAGAAAACTGGCTAACTAATCATGCCTTCAGTTTGTTTTATCAGATTTGATCAGCGGTGTTCTGAGATCAACAGACTCCACAAAGAAAAACGTTATCCTCTGGGTCATGCATTACATACAAGTGAAGATTTGTCAGACAAATTAAAAGCTTAACATTTACACAATTTACACAACTGTGATTTTTCATGTAGATAAAACATTTAATCCATTTTTTCCTAAGTAAATGCAACTATTTTAAAAATTTTTTTAAATATTGTACAGGAAATATATTTGGAAGAATGTTAGCAACTGATAGTACTATGACATGATTGACAACCATAGTAGAAAAAAGGGTAGTCACAGGTTCCCCAGAACCTTTTCCTTTTCTTAATGACTCAAAATGTCTTATTTTGTGTTAAACAGAACAAAATTATTTTATAGAAAATACTTTTTCCTACTATGGTAGTCAATGATACTATGATAGCTTTCCTGTGGCTCAGTGTATAAGAGCATGGCGCTAAAAACGTTTGATCCCAGGGGGTAGCACATAGTCAGAAAGAAATGTACAGAACAATGCAATGGAAGTCAGTGTGGATAAAAGCGACCGCCAAATGCCAAATGTAGATGTCAGTGATGTCCCAGAAATGTCAGCTGCTAATATTCTTCCAACTATCTTGCTTTGTGTTCAATAGAACAAAGACATTTATATAGATTAGGAACAACTTGAGAGTGAGTAAAACCTGACAAACATTTCATTTTTGGGTGAACTTTGCCTTTATAAGTTGTTCATGTATCAGAGAGACGAGAAAGTTAATTTTGAGAGTACACCCTAAAGTAAAGCACACTTGGGGTCTTATAACTGTGGGCTACAAAAACAAAACATCATCAAAAACAAAACACAGAAAACGAAAGAAAAACGTGTTCCAGAAATCCAATCCCAGCTTTTGCAGAGAATATTTCACATAATTTTCTTCAGACATTATTGTGAAGAAGTGCTTTGAAGGTGCTTGTTATTTATTTATGACACTCTAAGTTTTTTCATTTTTTTATTCTGAAAATGATTTTTAACTGTCCATCATTTCTGTAACCATATGTTCTTTCCTACACACTGTTCCCTTTACATACATTTGGTCAGCTTTTATTTAAAGTAAATGAAAGTGTATTCAAACTTGACAAAGTATCAGCTGGTTACAACTGCCTGCTAGTGCCTGACAGCAACCTTTCAAGACTCAGTTTTATGAATGACTTTGAATACTCTAGACAGCAACTCTAAATGCAACGCACACAAGTTGTCAAAACGGATTGCAAAAAATTTGAAATAGTAATATAATATTCTAATAGACATACAATGTTGTAAGATTAAAAATAGATGAATATAAATATTAATGATATGTGAGCATTTTTTAAAGAATCTCTGTTGTATTTGGTCAATCGTGACTCCACAAATGTGATGTTGCCCTTTTATTTGGTAGAAGAAAGCCTAAATACTAAATACTAAATAAGTACTTGTTCTTAAATTTTGTTCAAAAGTTGCCGGGCCTGTATATGAATTCCAAATAAAGTCATATTTGTCAGAAATGATTTATTTTCTGCTTTGTGTCATGCCCAGTGTTGGTTGTAACTAGTAACCAATTAGTTACTGTAATTTATTACTTTCCTCTTGTAAATGTAAAGTAAGGGATTGCTCCAATGTTTTCTGTAATTTAAATACAGTTACTTCTGGTTTAATTAATCTAGGGATGCACCAATATGTACATTTTGGTCCATAACTGATAATTCTTTTTATAATTCAAAAAGATGATAACCGATATATTGGCGGATATACATTATTTAAATATTTATTTAAAATTCCATAAGACTGAAACAATGAAGACAACTGTTTTTATTTGAAAATATTGACTGCAGAAAGCAAGGTAACCATAAGTTCTATTTTTCAACTGAAAATCATGAATCGTGCCTTAAACTAGTTAAAGATTCTTTAACCTTCAAACTTTTCTGGTACGTTTTTTCATTTAATAAACAAATTATAGATGTTCTTCCAGAGCAACCAAGAAACATTTTCTGAATAGCCACATGTCTAACAGGTCTCAAGACAGAAAGCATTTTAATTCAAGCAATATACTTTTGTTCCTTTAATTTACACATTCATAAATACTGTGCAGTGCGGGTTGGACTCCGGCAGGGCTGCCCTTTGTCGCCGGTTCTGTTCATATTTTTTATGGACAGAATTTCTAGGCGCAGCCAGGGGCCGGAGGGTGTCGGGTTTGAAGACCACACGATTTCATCTCTGCTCTTTGCGGATGATGTTGTCGTGCTGGCCCCATCAGACCAGGACCTTCAGCATGCACTGGGACGGTTTGCAGCGAGAATCAGCACCTCCAAATCTGAGGCCATGGTTCTCAGTCGGAAAAGGGTGGCTTGCTCACTTCAGGTTGGTGGAGAGTTCCTGCCTCAAGTGGAGGAGTTCAAGTATCTTGGGGTCTTGTTCACGAGTGAGGGAAGGATGAAACGGGAGATTGACAGACGGATCGGGGCAGCTTCTGCAGTAGTGCGGTCGCTGTACCGGTCTGTTGTGGTGAAGAAGGAGCTGAGCTGCAAGGCGAAGATCTCGATTTACCGGTCAATCTACGTTCCTACTCTCACCTATGGTCATGAGCTGTGGGTCATGACCGAAAGGGCAAGATCCCGGGTACAGGCGGCCGAAATGAGCTTTCTCCGCAGGGTGGCTCGGCGATCCCTTAGAGATAGTGCACTGTAACCCAATCCTTCTTGGGACTTATTGCTTTTCATGAAATAAAACGTCTTCTCCTGTTTTAGAACACGACTCAACCAATCAAAATCAAAGACCAGAACTGACCGTTTTATAAACTGGTAGGGAGGCTTGCTGGGTTTTGAAACCAAACAAGTTCTGGCAAATACATGCAAGCGTATGCGCAAACACAAATAAATAGTTTCTGCCAGATAGTTAAAATAACCTTAAATGTTTAACTCTCAACTATTATAATCTCAAAAAACATAAAGGGGGCGTCTTTAGAGTTCTATAAAAAGGTTTCCATCGTTCAGAGCAGGTGTATGAGTCCATCTGGTTCCCCTCAGAAGGCCGAAACTGGCTCGGCTGATGAACGCTGCTTGCTGTGTCAGGTGCTCGGCTGGGCTGATTGCTTCTCGTGTGTACTCCGCTGTGGGTGATTATGAAAATGCCTCACAGTAAATTTGTCACATGGCACACAAGTGTTTATCTGAATCTCTGATTATGGAGTGAGGGCAAGGTTCGGCTGTCTGGGCTGATTCTGATTGCTCGTGTGGTAAAGGGTAACCTAGATGGAGCACCAAGGAAAGAACTCATTCCAATATTACTTCACTATATCTTGCAAAGTGGTCATGGAGATTATTGTGATTTGATAGCATGTGGGAATAGCACAAGAACAACCATTTATGATGATAATGTAGAATCAAAGAGCAGACAAATGGTGGTTCCAGGAAAACTTTCAATGGGGCTTGTGAAAAAAATTGCAAAGTGATGGATTCTATTGATTTTAGCATACAGTAAGCACAGTCTTGGTTTTAACACTGTTATCTATGTTCCTGATGACGGATTTAGCTTTGTTTGTGGATTGAAATTGATAAAATGGTACGATGAATCTCAGAAATTACTTGAGGAATCAAAAACCTTTTAATATGATTGTTCATCGCTGACAATAACCCCCTTCAGCCTTTTAAATTATTACCAGGTCCATGTTTCAATACCCTGTGGCTCAAGAACCTACACGGATAACAATTGGCCATATGTGACATTTCTCAACAAGCTCCTGGCACGTTAATTATTCATGAGTGCTCTCTTACAAAATGCCAGTTGGGTATTTGTTGAAGCCACGGCGCGGATACACCTGAGGACTTTGAATCATGACGATAGTTGAAGTGCTTGAAATAAATCAATAGATCTAGTTGAAAAGAGGCAAAGACTGTGACTCATCTCCTTGGATCTGTTAGCCTGGAAGGATCTTAAATTATGAAGATGTGCTTGCAATAGAAAACAACGACTGAACCAGATCCAAGGGCCAGGGCCAAGATGTTTTTCTTCTGTCTGGAAGAAAAATATGTGGAGGCACTGTGTGGTTTCTTTTTGGTAAAAGGCCAGCTTAGACCAGCATCAATTTCCAGCTAGGTCTCACAGGAATTCCTAACTATTTTACTAGGTGGCTTATTTGTAAGAATTACGAGCTAAAACGTATGAAAAGGCAATGCTGGCGTCTCATAACACATAACCAGCACTGACTTTAAAGCAATCATAAACGTGCAAATGATATCTGTATAAAATGTACAAACAAACTGGTCTGTGTAGATGGACAGATAAGTTCCTTTTGTCTGTGATAATGGTGCAGTGATACATATCAACAGAACTTTTTCCATTGCAAACCATCTCCTATGACCATCTCCGCCATAGTCGTCTTGATTATACACGGCCCTAGCTCATATGGCTCGGCTCCACACTGCGAGTCCTGCGTTGGTGTTCCTGAATGGACGAGGCATTTATGAGTATGAATGGGAAACAAATGCGTCCCTACTATCCCGTTCAGATGAAAGGAAATGATTGGACGCTACCAACTCGACAAAAAGGGGAATTACAAACTGCCCTCGTTGTAATCCATCACATCTTCCAGAAAGGCAAGAAACCTGGGAGGGGTGATCGATGATCAGCTTACCTTCACAGATCAAGTACCGCCCGGTCCTGTAGATTCATCCTCTACAATATTAGGAAAATTTGACCGTTCCTATCAGAGCATGCTACGCAAGTCCTAGTACAGGCTCTTGTCCTGTCCAGGCTGCACTACTGCAATGCGCTACTAGGTGGACTTCCTGCTTGCACAACCAAACCTCTACAGATGATCCAGAATGCCGTGGCAAGAGTTATCTTTAATGAACCGAAGAGAGCACACGTCACTCCTCTATTCATTAAGCTACATTGGCTCCCTGTAGTCGCTCGCATCTAATTCAAGACTCTGCTCCTGGCCTACAAGACCACCACTGGTTCACCAACCACTTATCTGCACTCGCTAACGCCGACTTATGTACCAGCCTGTTTCCTACGCTCTTGCAAATGAACGACGTCTTGTGGTGCCATCCCAAAAATGTAAAAAATCTTTTCACGCATCTTCTCCGGATCTGTTCCACCTATGTGGAATGATCTGCCCGCTGCTATAAGATCAGCTGATTTTGTAGCCATCTTTAAAAATTGTCTGAAAACAAATCTCTTCCGTCAACATCTGACTGATCAGTTCTGACTTCTATTCCTCCTCTACTCTTTATAAAAAAAAAAAAAAACACTAACTTAGCTTAGTATACTGTGTTAGGTTATATGAGACGTCTTCTTTATTTGATTGCACTTATGCTTTTGTACTTATGCTGTCCCAATTGCTTCTATTGCTTACCCCACCTGAAAGTCGCTTTGGATAAAAGCGTCTGCTAAATGACTAAATGTAAATGTAAATGTAATCCGTCAAAATGACGGACGGCCTTCAGATGTTTCCCCCCGCTGATATAAAAAATCCGTCAATGACGGAGAATTTTTTGGTTAACGCGACCTCTGGCTTACACACCTTGATCAGAAATAAATAAATGTAGTAATGCATAAATAAATGTAGAAATACAGAAAGAAATGTAGAAATATAGGACTAAATGAGGAGATGGTGGTCTAGTGGGTTAAACCACTGAACTGGTAAATCAAAAGGTTGCTGGTTCGATCCCAGCAGCCACCACCAGTGTATCCTTGATCAAGACACTTTACTCCATGTTGCTCCAGGGGGATTGTCCCTGTAATAAGTGCACCGTAAGTGGCTTTGGATAAAAGCGTCTGCCAAATGACTAAATGTAAATGTAAATGTAGTATTAAAAAAATGGTACAAATTTGATATTTTTTACAGATTTATTTATTGATTGATTGATTTAATTATATATGCATGTATTTATCTATTTATTAAGTTATTTATGCATTTATTTACTCCTGCATTTATGCATGTGTTATTTCATTAATTAATTAATTTAAGCATTTATGCGTGTTTAAATATATTAATTTATGTATTTATACTGTTGTAAGGAATAAACAGAACAAGTACAATGTATGAATTTTGATAAATCTTCAAACAAGTCAGACGCAATTGTTACTCCTACTTTGCTACTGACAGTATATCTTAATTTTAGGCAGATGCAAATAAAATCCAGGCAGGCTGGTAGGGAAAAACAACAGTTGTTTTATCCTCCCTTTACAGCAGCAGATTTGTTGTTGTCTTTTTTCAGTGTTAATCCCAGCACGGTGCTTTCTTCAGGCGATGTTGTGATATTGTTGTTTACCAGAAGTCTGCTTGATTGGTAATAACGGTTAACCTTTTTGGAGCGCTGCGAAACATTAATCAATGTTAAGGATGATTAAAACTGTTCAGGGTGTAGGTAGGAGCTCAGCATCAGACAAGTATAAAAAAACAGTAAATCTTACTTTTCTACTAGGAATAGTGTGAATGTATTGAATGTGTGCGTCTTCAGCATTACGAGAGGTTAAAACAGAATTCCTATTTGATGTTTGCGTTTGGTATTTTGCTGTGTTTAAAAGGTCAAGTCTGATGATATATTACCATAATCGTTTATGGAATTAATGAGAGGACTTTAAAACTACCAGCAGTCATAAAACTGGTACATTTTGGGTACAGAAAGAAAATCATAAACCCAGATCATAAAAAGGTTGGATGCAGGATTATTGATGGAAATGGTGTCGTGCACACCTACATCACCCATTTAAGGTTGGGTTACTTAACAGTTTATTGATGTTAATGTGGCTCAAACTTAATCTCCGCTGGGCCTTCGCAAAGAATCAAAAACTGTTGGGCAGTTTAAATATAAATGAATACTAATATTCAAATGAAATATAAATGAATACTAATATAAATTAAATATAAAATAAGTTATATTAGGAACGAGCACAGACTTTATAGTAACTTCGGCCCAGGCGAGTGTGTCCGATGAAGCCATCTATAATTTGTATGGAATTGACTTGTTAACAATTCAACAAAAGAGTGTGATGTTTTCAAGGAGACAATTTAATGTTTTATTGTTGTCCATTGACTTACTGTAGCCTTGGCCTGTTGACTGCATAACAAAGAAGATGTTCACAATGGACTAACATCCAATTCATCAGCCCCCGCCTACCGAGCACTGCATACACAATATAACGTCTTGGTTACGTATGTAACCTCAGTTCCCTGATGGAGGGAACGAGACGTTGTGTCGAGAACGACAGATGGGGTTCGCCCTTGAGAACCAATCAACTCTGACTACTATAGAAAAGGCCAATGAAATTTGGCGAATGCAATTTGCATGCCGGGCTCCGCCCCCGGAAATCCGGTATAAAAGGAGGCCGGCGTGCAGCATTCACTTACCTTTGTTCTGAAGAGCCTGAGACCTCTCAAACTGCAGCAGAATACGATACGTGTTCGTGGCATAAGGGACACAACGTCTCGTTCCCTCCATCAGGGAACTGAGGTTACATACGTAACCAAGACGTTCCCTTTCTGTCGGTCTCTCGACGTTGTGTCGAGAACGACAGATGGGGTTGCCTATGGAAAACGCCACAACGCTGTATCGCGTCACAATCTCTAGCGAAGCGACGGTAACAAGCCTGGGCGTGTCATCTCGAAGCTTTCGTGAGACTGTAACCTTCCAGTGTGGTGGTCGGGGGGTTCCAGAGCTTTCTTGGAGAAAGATGGGTACAGCCCTGACCGGTAACTTTCACGGACGGGGCCTTAGCTCTCTATAGGCGAGAGGCCGTCCAGATCAGTTTACACCGGGTAAGCGCGACTCTTAATCAGAGAAGCGCTACAGAGGCCACCTCCTACCCGTGGGGAGGAATATGGTGGATATAGGTATGGTCTCGTCCTTGGAGGAGAACGCATGGAACGTGCGGACTGAGTAGTTAACCGCGAGGTGGAGGCCCACCTGGGGAAGCTCATGGGTTACCAGGAGTGGGAACCATTCTCATGAGGATACATCAGACGGAACAGCCCACGGAGGGGGTGTTACAGACGTCCGGTAGCACTAGGTCCGGTTAGAGCTATCTGTGATAGCTCACATGGTATCCCGGCCTAAGGGGGAAGGCTGCTCTGCCCAGCCAGCCCCCAGGGGGTGCTTGTTTGGTGATGGATGGAATGCCTATTCTTAACCAGTGTCTGGGTAAGAAGGGAGGCTGGTGAGGTACCAGTTTCTTAGCGATGTGTTCGGGTAAGAAGAAAAGGTAAATAGCACACTGACCCAACCTGTTAGAGGGTGGAAAGGTGCTTTCGCAGGCATACGCCCCCCCGGATGCAAGTCCTACATGTCGCCACGCAGGACGTGGGCTGACACCGGGTTTACGCGAAGGTTGTTAACCCTTGCGAAGGTGTTTGGGCATAGCCCAACCCGCAGCTCTACAGATGTCTGCTAGAGAGGCGCTTCTGCCAGTGTCCAGGAGGTGGCTAAACTCCGTGTGGAGTGAGCCCTCACTGCCAATGGGCATGGGAGATTCTGAGATCGGAATGCCGTCGTAACGGCGTCCACGACCCAGTGCGCCAGCCTCTGTTTGGAGACAGCCTTCCCCTTCTGCTGTCCTCCAACAGACACGGAGCTGGTCAGAGCTTCAGAGCTCTGCGTGCGGTCCAGTACGTACTGGACACAACACTAATCGGGTTGGGTCTTCCTCCCCTATGGGGAGCGCCTGCAAGTTCAACACTTGGCCCCGGAGGGAGTAGTGGGAACTTCTTGGGCACGCATCCGGGCCTGGGTCTCAAGATAACGTGAGAGTTTCCAGGGCCGAGTTTAAGGCAATCCAGGGACACGGAGGATGCTCGGTGGTCCCCTACCCTCTTGAAGGAAGTGAGCGCCGTCAGGAGGGCCGTCTTACTCTATGAGGAAGATCGGAACCTCCGAGGGGCTCTTTGGGGGGCCCTGAGGCTCCCCAGGACCACTTAGGGTCCCAAGAGGGTATGGAGCGGAGATGAGGCGGATTCCGCCCTCTCGCTGCTTAGGAACCTGGTGACCAGGTCGTGTTGCCCTAGAAACTTTCCACCGACTGAGTCGTGATGAGTGGCAATAGCGACTACATACACTTTCAGTGTGGAAGGGAGATGTTAGTCTCCAGTCTCGTGAGGAGGGGAACACAATCCTGATCAAGCACCTCAGTGGGTCTTTCTCGTTGAGAAAGACACCAGGACGAGAAGAGGCACCGTCTAGAGGCGTGTAACCGCCTAGTAGATGGGGCCCTAGCCTGGGTGATGGTCTCAGCCGTATAGGGGGAGTAGCCATCTTAGGATCTTCTCGTCCCGTCTAGAGACCAGACATGGGTGTTCCAGAGGTCTGATCTGGGATGCCAGAACGTGTCCTTCCCCTGAGAGAGCAGGTCCTCTGTCAGGGGAATGGTTCAGGGGGAGTCGCTGTCCAGAGCATCGGCTCTGAGGCCAAGTGCGGTTAGACCGGTGTGGTGTAACCAATAACACTTGGTGCTCCTGCTCCCTGACCTTGCACAGAGTCTGTACAAGAAGGCTCCTGGGGGGGGGAAGGTGTGCTTCCGCCCATCCCGCGGCCAGCTGTGCGCAAGGATATCCGTGCCGAGGGCAGGGACTATCAAGCGGGCAAATGGTGGTGTTACGGGAGGTGAACAGGTTTTACCTGGGCCTACCCGAACAGCCTCCAAATGAGCTGGACTGCACGGGGGTGGAGTCGCCACTCTCCACGAGGCATAAACTGGCGAGAAAGCACGTCGGCTGTCTAGTTCAGTTTGCCCGGGGTGTGTGGCCTGCAGGGAACGAGTCACCTGTTGACTCCACCGGAGGAGGCGTCGAGCAAGTTGTGTTTAGCTGCTGTGTGCGAACGCCACCCTGACGATCTGTATTCGCTACAGCTATAGTGCTGTCCTCGGAACAGCACGTGCATGTCTCGCACGAGAGGCCGTAGCCTGCTCAGTGCAAGTAGCATAGCCCACAACTCTTGGCAATTGATATGCCAGCGCAGGCGGGGGTTCGTCCAAGACCCCACCTGCGTGCCCGTTGCACACTACACCGCACCCCTGCAGGGAGACTTCAGTCGTCACCACGACCTGCCTCATAACCTGCTCAAAGGGACCTGAGTCCGTCGAAAAAGTCATAAAGACTAGGGGTTATGGTGCGTCGGCAGCAGGGCGGCATCACCATGCGCCTGCTGCCGGTGTGCCACGCTCTCCTCGGAACTGGACTCTGAAACCAGTGTTGGAGCGGTGTCATGTGCATCAACTCGAGGGGTATTAACCCGCGAGGACGCCATGTGTCCCAGGAGCCTCTGAATTGTTTCAGGGGGACCGCTGTCTGCCTAAAATGTTCATTTCAGACAGTTCAACACTGGTTGGGCACAACTGCGGACAGGTGTGCCGACATGGTGACAGAGCTGAGTTCCATACCGAGAAAGAGGATGCTCTGCACTGGGGAGAGCTTGCCCCTCTCTTGGTTGACCTGGAGTCCCAATCGACCTAGGTGCCGGAGCACCAGGTCCCTTTGTGTACATAACAGATCTCGCGAGTGTGCCAAGATAGGCCAGTCGCTGAGATAGTTTAGTACCCGCTCGCCTTCCTCCTCTCAGGGAGAAAGGGCGGTCAGGGACAGACCGAAAGGGAGGACTCTGTACTGATATGCCCGCCTCTCGCACGCGAACCGTGGGAACGGCCGGTGTCGAGGAGGATCGAGACATGAAAGTAAGCGTCCTTCAGGTCGATTGCCACGAACCAATCCTGACACCTCATAGATGTCAGGACGCGCCTCTGTGTGAGCACCCTGAATGGCAGCTTGTGAAGGTGCTCTGTTCAGGGTACGCAGCCTTTGGGGGCAACCCGCCGTCTTTCTTGGGAACGATGAAGTGCGGGTGGTGACCCACTGAACATCTTGGTTTTGAGGGACGAACTCGATGCCTGTTTTGCCAGAAGGGTGGTGACCTCTACCCGAAGTACGGAGGCGTCCCTGCCTCTGACAGAGGGAGAGATGATGCCCCGAAACTTGGGTGAGTCTCTGGCGAACTGGATCGAGTAACCAAGACGGACCGCCCTCATTAGCCAGCGAGACAGTGTGGGCAGCTCTCGAGCTCCCAGGGACTGTGACAGGGTGACCAAGGGGACGGTCTGCTTCATCATTCCCACGGGGGGTGGTTCGTCGGCTGGCGGAGCTAACCATGTCGCGGGGAGTCCCCGGAGGGAAGGTTTTTGCTCCGCCTGCTTACCTGCCTGGCGGGACAACGGCACGCACTGTCGGTTTGAGAGTGGTGACGGCTGTCGTATGTGTACGACCTCACGCCTCGCCAGGGTGTGAGGTCGGTTCGCCGAGCACAGTCCAGTGGAGTGTGCGATCGGCTGCAAGTAAACCCGGGGAGAACAGAAAACTCAGTGAGTAAGTGGGCGCCAAGCCCTAACAAGGGCCCGGCTTTGGTGACGAGGCAGGAGTCGTCCCGTACCGACCGATCAGAGCCGTGGCTGTGAAGGTTCGGGCCCGATGTTGTTCTCCCTGGGGTCTTCCCGTCAGTGTCCCTTCTCGCGAGGAGGTTGCTGACGGGGTGGAGGTTTCCCCCTCGACCTCTGCTTCCGGGGTGCCGCCTGTGGGGGCACAGGAACCGGAGCCGATGTCGAAAGGGTCCTGGGTTGCAGGGAAGCAGACGTCACGTGAGATCTCGGAGGCCTGTAGGCGGCCGAGTCGCGGCGTGAAAAAAATGTGGTTAATTGCCACTGTCTGCTTCGCCGTCAAAAAACTGCTGAGCGCAGTCCTCGACGGTGTTACCAACAACCCACCCTGCGAGATGAGTGCATCAAGAAAGCGGACTTCCTTGCTGTCACTCTTCTGCACAAGGTATAGCCGGGGGTGTCTCTCCTGGACCACTACCGTGGACATCGTCCGACCCAGGGCCCGTGCCGCCGCCTTAGTCGCCCGTAGAGCGCTGTCAGCGGTGGCACGGAGATCCTGCATTATACCCGGGTCGGCCTTACCCTCGTGGAGCCCTCTCAACGCCCTGGCCTGGCGGACCTGCAGGATGGCCAAGGCATAGAGAGAGGAGGCAGCCTGGCCCGCAACATCGCAAGCTTTCGACACCAGTGATGCCGAAGTCTTACGTGCTTTGGACGGTAGGAGTGGTCGATCCCCCCCCAGGTGGTAGCCGTCCGCGGCACAGGTGCACCGCAGGCGGACGTTCCACCCGGGGGATCTCGACGCAGTCCTTGGCTGCCTCACCATCGAGGGAAGTAAGGGAGCCGGAGCTGGTTTCACTGGAACGGTCCGTGAGTGGAGCGTTCCAAGTTTTACACAGCTCCTCATGCACCTCCGGGAAAAACATGGCACCCGGGGTGGGCGCGGTTTGCACCGCGCACCGACCTCGGGAACCACGCATCCCCGGGTTAGCACGGATGACATCACTTCTGCTTCCTCCTGAACTCGACCGCTGGGGGTGGAGTTTGGATTCGGCAGAGTCGGATGCCAGTCTCCCTCCGATGCTGCGAGCGACATCTCATCTACGTCACACATCGTTTCCGAGTGTGTGCGTGAGGATCCGGACGGTATGCCACCGCCGGTTGGGGAACGTTCAGAAGAGCGAATCGGGGTGCGATCGGCCCGTGAGCACTTGGCTGGCGGGTTTACGTTCGCAGAGTTCCCCGTATCACTAACGCTGCTAACGTGGGTGGTCATCGGGGCCGTAGCCACAGATGTCACAGCCCGGGTAGCAGACGAAATGGTGGCTGGTTCCCGTAGGAAGACAGCCACCCGTGACCGCAACTTCTGAATGACAATCTGCCCGCAGTGCAGGCAGATGTGTCAACGAACGCTGCTTCAGTGTGCTGGACGCCCAGACACCTAATGCAGCGATCGTGTCCATCCCCCTCCTCGATGAGGGTGCCGCACCCAAGAGAACAGCGGGACATGCCGCGCTGGAGAATGCTCAGTCAGTCCTGAAAAGGACTTTTAGAAAAAATCTCTAACACCTCCGGAACCGCCGAGACGCCCAGGGGAAGGTCGCTGCAGGAAGGGACGATCCGCTGTAACACGTCGTAGCACCAGCGTGTAGTTGTAGAGGATTGAATCCTGAGTTGTACTCATGAGCGATGGCTCTGAAGAACAAAAGGTAAGTGAATGCTGCACGCCGGCCTCCTTTTATACCGGATTTCCGGGGGCGGAGCCCGGCATGCAAATTGCATTCGCCAAATTTCATTGGCCTTTTCTATAGTAGTCAGAGTTGATTGGTTCTCAAGGGCGAACCCCATCTGTCGTTCTCGACACAACGTCGAGAGACCGACAGAAAGGGAACCCTGTATTATTGCAACAAAGCAATGAAAAAATGACACACCAGATGACTTCAACTCCCTTTACCCAAAATGCACCATAGGCAGCATTGGTTATTCAATGGAGGACTTATAATGTTGATGCTGATAATCGTAAAACATGTTTATTTGGTCAAGTGGCAACAAATAAGTGACACGTGTAATCTCTCAAAGATCTTTCATAATGGAGAGAAAAAGAGATATTGAGAAGGACTGAGTGAAACCTTCCTCAGTCTCATCATGATGAAGTCAGTATGTACTTTGTGTACCATTGTGTGTCAACCTAGACAAAGGGAACGACCTGCTGGTAAAGTTGCTTTGCTTATGCTACAGAAAACTACTGTATACACAGAACAGAAGCGGATTACAATATCTACACTTGTGTATTGATTATGACAACAGGTATCATCCAACTCAATCTCATGACAATTTGTAACTATTACACATTTTAGCAAAATTTAGCGATATTTGACTCACAATTGACGGTTTTTGTTTGGGGGGTGTAGTTCAATAAAACTGCTGTTAATTTGCTCACCCTCAGCCATCAAAGATGCATTTGAGATCAGTCTTTGCAAATAACTGAACGCTATTAAAATCATTATTATCACTAATATAACCCTGAGTAAATTCACAAGAATCTGATGTATGAAATTTTTGTTGTTGTTTATTGGCTATTCTGCTGCATTACCACCACCTACTGGAGTGTGTAGTGATGATGCAATAATACCGTAATATATAATATGTAATATACTATTACAAAATTATAGTAATACCTATAAAAAGTAGGCTATGTACTATTTTTGTTGTTGAAAGTATATAAATTTAAGTCTGTAGCAAAACAGTGTGCACACACTCAAAATATGCCATTCTTTGCATTTGTTTATTCATTCATTATTTCTTATGGAATGTTAACTGTATGCTTACATTTATACATTAGATTGAAGAATATCTTATTTAATTTGAGAAACATTAGACTATCCAGATACTCTTTGTCTTATTTATCTCAGAACATTGAAATGTTTTCACTGTGCACACACAACTATACACAGATGCACATGTCAGGTTTCTATACATTGTGGGGACTTTCCATCGGTGTAATGATCTTTATACTGGACAAACTGTATATTGTCTTCCCCTAACCCAACCCCAAAACGTAACCATAACAGAAAACTTTCTGCATTTTTACATTTCAAATAAAAATCGTTTAGTATGTTTAATCATCAATTTTAATTGTTGCGGCCGGCCATAGGTGTGAGTGTGTAAGACTTCTATTATCATTGTGGGGACGACTCCACAATGTATGAAAACAAGTACACACACGCACACAGACGCACACAGTTGATGAAAACAGTCTTTTCACTCTGTGTTTATTTAAAGGATTTGAGTGTTTAGCCAAGGCCAGGTTTTCCAGTACAGCTCATAATGACTAAATGACATTTCACTCAATGCGATATTGTAAAATGTCAAACATGTTAATTCTGAGAAATGCCTTTGCCTATTTATACACTCACAGCTCTTGTCCTTTACATAAATAATTTAAGCCTTCTTAAGGCTTTGTTTAATTTAATATTTAATATACCACATAAAAGCTAATGATTATTGTCATTGTAACACTAGCTCACATGTTTGCTGCAACAGCAGTGACAAACGCTGACAGTTCTGCTTGTGTCATATTTCCTGCGGACCGCACAGGCTCCGTGTTTATTTGAGCTTTTAACCCCAGGCTGAAGAGCAGATGTGTCTCCCTCCTGACTGCTGACACGAGTCACACACTCAGAAGCTTGGAGTTTGTTTGACTGCCGCCACATGTTTCACCATTACTCTTTGTGCATATCACAGTTAAAAGGAATGACTCTCACTTCGCATTTTCTCCCAAACTTGATTCCGTTGGCCTTTAATGCATATCATTTCTATGGTACGTGTAAAGGGGTATACAAAAGTACAATAAAAATACATATGTATTGCATGTTCTGAAAATGAGTGTGAAACTGTGAAATACTTTATGAATTATTCACAGATAATATCCCAAATCAAACATTTTTTGCTTTGATTTGATGGAGTTTGTGTTTCAAGGATCAACAGTTCAAAAATATCTTATTGGAAAAAAAAACATTTGAGACATTTGTAAAACTGCATCAAGTGGTGGTGATAAAATAAATTGTTGGGTACATTTTATGGGAAATGTTTGAGTTCTGAGAT
Source organism: Triplophysa dalaica (assembly GCF_015846415.1). Taxonomy (NCBI): domain Eukaryota; kingdom Metazoa; phylum Chordata; class Actinopteri; order Cypriniformes; family Nemacheilidae; genus Triplophysa; species Triplophysa dalaica. The sequence goes on along the minus strand of NC_079564.1, from coordinate 13,420,979 downwards.
CTTCAATAATGTTGACTTTTTATTGCAGACATGGCAAATCTGAACCTTTTGGTATCTGCTTTAAAACTTCTTAAAAAAAATTGAGATTTCTAGATTTCCTTTTTTTTGTAGAAACATACGAAATAAAGGAGACTTAATATCTATATGTTTTCTTTCTCACGCACTCTAAAAAATGTTGGGTTCTTTTTTTTAACCCAACCGCTGGTTTGAGCCTGTTGGGTCATTTTGTTGGGTTATTTTTTGTGTCATCCAACACAAGGTTATCACTTGGGTCCCATCGAGTGACAGTTGAGACAGTAAACCCGACCCATCCTCGATGCCTCAGACCATGGGCATTTTCCAAACAGAAGTTTGCATCCCTATGCAATACTGCCTTCGAAGGGTTGAGCCCTTTAAGTGAACTGTTTGTCAGTTATACGGCATTACGTTTGCGTTTGGAACTCCCCTTCACAAAGAGAATGGCTGGCTAAATGTCACATTGACAACGCCGCATATGCACTCTGAATCAAACACTCAGTTGTTAAAAATAAACAATATATTTAATATTTCCTGTTGAATATTGTGTAATTATATCTTGTTTCACCTTGTTTTTAACTCCACTTGATATTTAAAAAGGAAATATATGATAAAGGAAACTTATGAACAAATAGGTATTATTGAACACGTTTAACAATCTATTAACAAATGCGTTGCAATAATACCACAAATGGAACTCGCTTCCTTGAAGTGACCATGGCATTTACCTTTCGTTATCAGTCTTCTGAAAGGGCCCTTCGTGAAAAACTATAAAACTATAACTGTACATCAGAAAATGCAAAAGTATGTATGCAAAATTGGGCGGTTCAGATGATCTGAACAGTTTTGAAAAGTAGCATCTAGCTTCGTTAGCTTTGGTCTGCTAGCCTATTAGCCCACGCTGTTATACGGCTTTTTCCTGGCTTTTGAATAATTAAAACATCTCTTTTGGTCAACATTACCTCTTAAATTAGTGACTTATGTAAGTAATTTAGTTCCCTTCACATCTTTATATCAGTATAATGTTGATAGTCGATACACGAGCGTCGTGTCAAAAAACATACGTTCATACTGACGGAAGCTGTCATGGTGGCTCCAATAGTATCGATCCAGCTAATTCATTATATTTTTATAAATATACCACGATGGTTTCTTTTATGCAAAGTGTAAAGGAGCTTTCGCTCTTCTGGTGTCTGCTGTTGCTAAGCCTAATGTGGGCCTCGCATGTTATGAGGACGAGGTTTCAACAAAGGACATACTGTATGGATTATATAGACTAATCATGCAAATTAATGTAGAATGTCATTTGAGTCAACTGCATGATATATAAAGTAAGAATGATTGATTTTGTATAACGCTGCATTGTGCATGTTGTATGTTATTAACATTCTTCTGTTTTAACAGGTTGGGATCAACATACTTGTTGATAAAATTCTTGAAGAACACTTAGCTTGCAAAACCCTTCCCCTTTGTCCTTGGTCTTTGGGATGGCTGTCATTCATTCCATTCTGACGCACTCCTTGGTACACATTAAGAATTTTACTTGTGCCTCTTTGATAATCTTGTTCAATGTAAATGTTAAAATCAAAGTTTATGTAATTTATTACCAAAATTCTATTAAATGTTGTATATGCTGTGTAACACGATTCAGACATCGAAGGAAGGAGTCGTGAACCGGAAGACATTTAAAAACATTTAATAAAGTAATATAACAGCCGGCGGCCCCTCACGGATGACCGCCGGTGATCAACAATCACAGTAAAACATAAATACATATACAAACACTTCGGGCCCGGACTTCTCTCATCGACGGTCCGTTCGCTCGTTCCTTTTATATGCTCCCAATCTCCTACGTGATTCCAGCCCGGTATGCGCACAGCTGGCGCTTATTCACAATTACTCACCGGACTCGAACCACGGTCTCGCCCCGTCTACTCCACTACATGCTGTTTTATTGTTCATTGAGCATTAAAAAATAGCATGCTTTTATGAATTTCATGTCTTTCTTGCATTGTAATATTTTTCCTTATCAATAAATATTCATCTTTGGATTTTTACTGTGACCTGTAATAATTCTCTGTGATTTTTTACAATTATTATTATTATTTACAAACACTTCGGGTTGGTTTTTAACCACCAATGCAGCAATTTTAAACCAGTAGTTGAGTTAAATAAAACAACCCAGCTTGTTTGGTCGAATATTTAACCCAAATTTGGTTATATTAAACCATGAGTTTATGAGCAGTTTGAAAACTTATGAATTGTATCTGTCCACTTTATGAATACATTAAATTGGTTTCGCTATATGAATAGTTGCTCTACTTTATGAATGGTTCAGTTGGTTTTGTGAACAAAATCAATGAATTCAATGAAAACATCAGAAATGATAAAATAATGAATTCTTTATACAAAAATCCTATCTTTTACTGTTTTCCACAGAAGAAAGTCATATGACATGACATGATGTTGAGTACTCTGTATGGGTGAACATATCCTTTAACACACAATTCATTGAAGTAATAAATTATCAGATATGTGGTACATTATCTTCTAGTGACCTGACAAAGACGGAAAGACCAAGAGAAAGTCAAATAGACAGACAGATAGACAGGCAGTCAGAGAGAGGAGAGAGGAGAGAGAGAGGAGAGTAAGTAGGTTAGTGTGGATGTGCACCCAATCTTCAGAAAACACTAATAAATGTACTTCTCTAACCTGAGCTGAAGGTGACGTTAATCACTTTCTTTAGTTAGGACTTCCATTTCACCTTGAGAGCACCTCACCTGTTTTTATCAATATTAATGGTTCCCTCTCCTTACTTAGCCAAAGCTATTTCACACTTGGTTAGCTAGGCCATGAGAAGTGTCTCAGGGGCGGTATATTTAGCGGGCTTCCTAAATATTTTTTCGAGATCCCTAATCATGCCACCAAACCTGCCATTTGTGCTAACACACAAAATTTCACGCAAGTCATTTATTTTCCGACGGGTCAATGAAGCAATCACTCAGTTTATGCATGCTGCAAAGACCTTTAAGAAGTGCTTAGAGAATTCTAATTGGCAAGTGTTCAATAATGTACACAGTTCCCACACCGCTGTCAGAGATCCAGAGAGCTGCTGTCCAGTATTTCTCTTTCTGAGAATGCTGATGTCGACGCCGGAAGGAAAACTGTTGTGTACTGTACATCAAACACCTACAAATACCTATACACATACTCATATAGGCTACTCAAGGGATAGTTCACCCAAAAATGAAAATATCATCATTGACTTTTATTCTTCGGCAGAACAAGGATGATAATTTAAAGAAAGTTGGTAACCAAACAACACTGGACACCATCAGTGTTGGGTGTAACTATTTACTAAATAATTAGATACTGTAATTTAATTACTTTTCCCTTGAAAAATTAAAGTTAAGGGATTACTCCTATTTTTCTGTTACTTAATTACAGTTACTTGGATGTAATTGAACTAAATACTGTGTAATGTATATGCAATACTGGAATTGAAATAAAAATTCAAAGTCTAGCTTGAAAATGCAAGCATGAATGTACACTCACCTAAAGTATTATTAGGAACACCTGTTCAATTTTTCATTAATGCAATTATGGTGGTGGTGTAATGGTGTGGGGGATGTTTTCTTGGCACACTTTAGGCCCCTTAGTGCCAATTGGGCATCTTTAAGTGCCAAGGCCTACCTGAGCATTGTTTCTGACCATGTCCATCCCTTTATGACCACCATGTACCCATCCTCTGATGGCTACTTCCAGCAGGATAATGCACCATGTCACAAAGCTCGAATCATTTCAAATTGGTTTCTTGAACATGACAATGAGTTCACTGTACTAAAATGGCCCCCACAGTCACCAAATCTCAACCCATCTTTGCATCTTTGGGATGTGGTGGAACGGGAGCTTCGTGCATCCCACAAATCTCCATCAACTGCAAGATGCTATCCTATCAATATGGGCCAACATTTCTAAAGAATGCTTTCAGCACCTTGTTGAATCAATGCCACGTAGAATTAAGGCAGTTCTGATGGCAAAAGAGGGTCAAACACAGTATTAGTATGGTTTTCCTAATAATCCTTTAGGTGAGTGTATATTTCTCACATTTGGAATACTGTAGTCAGTTAATAAGAGTATATTATGTAGTTTGATATTGTTTCTCTGAATTCAATTTGACTTCCATTTTATGAACGCAAAACCACTAAGACATTTCTCTGAGACCGCTCCATGATGTCTCTCTCAATATAATTTCATGTCTCTTCCCAACTGCCAAAAATAAAGTGACAAAAGCCCTTCCACCCCACAAATGTGAAATGCAATAAACTAGAAACTGCACTGAATTTATAACAGGATATATCAAAGTGCATATGTACTTTATGTTTGCAGCTCTCTAATGTCTCTCCATTCCTGTATAGCCGACCCATAGGTCTCTTGATCCCCAGACTCCGGCATGTTTTCAGAAGCTGCATCCTCACAATTCAATCCCCATCTCTAAATGAACTGTTCAGACTCTCCGACTGGGTTCTGACCTTGAATCACCGAATACAGATAGAAAGGGCATATTTCTATCCCACACACACATGGATGTACACGTATTTCGGTGCCAGTACTCAGCATGACCACCAGTCATCTGGTGCAACAAATTGTTCTAAATAAAATATTTAAAACAGGTCAAGGCAGCAGTCCAAATATATTTTTAATTCAGTCTAAAAATGCTTGTGCAAAAGGAAACGTCTCTGTGATGGAAACTGTGGAGAATGTTTTCACAGTTCTGTGCTTTATTACAGACGAGACCAACATCATAAAACCAGTGGAGATTGGAACAAGCCTGATAAAACCAGATATGGACCATTATCCCAAAGCCTGTTTTGTGGTGCATCACCAGCTTTCTATTTATGTTTAAAATATATGCTCCTGTTCTCCAGTAGAGCATGAAATCGAGTTTGCAAGAATAAGCGTTGAAGCCACAATACGTCTGAAAAAATTCAATTGAACCGCACCATTTGATGCTGAATTTATGCATTGTATAATATGATTAGAAACTATGGCAAATAGAAACTGCACATGGAAAAACATAATTTAGATGCAGTTAAAGATTTTTAATTTCACATTATTGTTCAAAACAACCAAAGCATGAACATTTAATTCTTTCAAGCTGGTGGTCTGTCCTGTTTAGATTCAGGCAGTGAAGCGCAAACGGTACAAATTTTCCCCTAAACCAGAAATGTTGCTGGACTGTCGTTGGGTCCCTAGATGCATCATGCCGTAGCACAACTTGTTCTTGTGAATGAATTGTATCTCTCAAACATGCTCTAACCGACTACAATGCAAACATATATAGCTTTCCAAATTTGCTATGTACTTAAAGGGACAGTTAACCCAAAAGAAGATATTTGGAAGAATGTTGGATACCGAACAACAGCCATTTGACTTGCATTGGTTATGCGTCCGTACACAAGTGAATAGCCACTGTTGTTTGGTTACCAATATTCGTCAAAACATCTTCTTTTGTGTTCTGCCCAAGAAAGAAAGTCAAGAGGGTGAGTAGATGTTGACTGAATGTTCATTTTTGGGTGAACTATCACTTTAAGTTTACTGTCAAATACATTTTATAATACAATGCAATAGCCCACATTCTTACAAGTAAAGGTGCTTAAAACCATTTTTGTTTCCACAAAGAACCAATCAGTCAAAGGTTCTTTAATGAACCATCTCTTTCTTACTTTTTTATAATCTGAAGAACCTTTTTTCGTCACAAAGAACCTTTCGTGCAACAGAAAATTAACAATTAAAGGTTCTTCACTGAACCAAAAGGTTCTTCTATGGTTTTAAAGAAACTTTTGAAGCATCTTTTTTAAGAGTGTAGCTGTAAGAGACTAGCTACATACTGTAAGGGCCGGGTCTGGGGAGCATTGTCCCCTACAGATTGTTTTGAGCTCCTCCTAAAATATCCAGCTGACTTCTTATTTGTATGATCTATTAAATAATGATCTGTTAAGTAAATCACAGAAAAACATTACAATTATGAATGTAATGAACAATGATTTTATAATCTGCCCAACTAGAATATATGACCCCCTAGTCGAGTAGCCTAATACAGTCTATAACTAGTATTAACATAAACTTTCTTTTCTACCTTGTCAACGGGTGTTTGGTATAGCAACAGTTTTTATTTGGCACAAATTGTGCATTTTACATTTGAATTTAATATATCATATGCATTATAGTAATTATTATTTAGTAAATGTTTTTCTTTCTTTCAATCTTTGGGAGAAAGACAGACCGGTTGGTCCCCTGTGAGGGTTTTAACCAGAACACATAATTATTGTTTAATGTTTAACAAACAGCGGTCACTGGCCTGCCACCCAGTCAGTCCCTGAGCGCTATTAAACACGCATAAATATTCAACATCCCACAGATGCTGTTTTTATTACAGGACAGCATGACTTTGGCCCATTCTGTATAAAGAAACCATTAGGTTTTCCTCTACTTTCAGAGTACTCTTCTACAAAGTTAAGCACTTTTAAACCAAATTGACGTGTATGGTTTAGTTGTTCATTTGATATGTTTTCCCAAATCTTTCCTTTACACACACATGCACAGAGACAGTCGTGTGTTCATAGCTCTCTGGTATCCTGAGCAAGGGTGAGTATACTTATAGGAAGCAGCGGCTTTCTTCCTCTGAGGGGAAACATACATTTCTTGGCCTTTTTTCTAGAAGAAACACTAAAACTCTCCCTAAAGGTTTAAAATCAAATCGTTCTTACTTCGCCACTCTTCATTAGGAAAAGTCAACAAACCCTTATCAGCATTCTGCATTCGACATCGTTTTAGCGTATATAATTGATTACATTCGGGAGCCGTGCGGTATTGGATGCGCGTCTCTCTAACAGAAAGAGATACAGCACTAAATTAAGTTTACCTTCCGCAGGCGGAACCAGACAGAGATGCAGTGACCTCTGCTGCCGAGAAAATAATCAGAATGACAGAGGCGAATGAACAACGGACCCGGTCTTCACGCTGCGCCGGTTTTGTCTGTGCGAGTTTGTCCGTGTACGCTCGAGCGCTCAGCTGCGTGTTTCCCCTGGGCGGACCGCATTACACGTCGCCTGCTTTATTTCGATGAAATGGAACGTTCGAATTCCCATCGTCTGCTGACGGCATAATGAAGTGAAGCAAATGTTTTCAGTTGTGGGAGGTCTGACTAGCTGTGATAAAACTCATGTGTGAGCAACATTTTAAATTAGCAGCTGCGTTACGTTGTCTCAGTTCATCTAGTGCATCTTAAGATTTATCTTCATAATGTAGCTTACAACGTCTGTTTCATTTTTATCCAACTTTTAACACTGCAAGGATGCGATTCGCAGTTGTTCATATCCCACTTATCTCCTTGTGTTCCTCTTCGACCAGCATTGTCACGTCAACCTTCCAGACACGCTGATTTATTTTTCAGAATCATGTGCTTATTTATTTGTGTCTATAATGGTGTGAACCTTTGACATGCAATGTTTCTGTGTTGTTATCACACTGGCTTTGTCCCCCTAACCGCTGTGCTGTTTCTCGACACTGACAGACTTATTTTCTCATTGTTGGGCAGCTTTGGGCTCCTTTATCCCGTTCACCTCGTTCAGCAGAGGCTGATGTGGATAAACTGACTTTGTCAGACAGTACACGTTGTGTTTCGTATAGAGGTCACAGGAGCACATTCAGGAGCGCAGACAACCTAAATTGACCATAAACTATTGTGATTCATTTTGTAGGTAGAAGAAAATGTTCTGTTGCAAAAAGGTGCTTCAGGCATCTTATTTGTAAATTGAAAATGACTGACAAAAGTTGCCATTTTGTTGTGTGTTTATCTGTGTGCAGATCCATGATCAACTTGGTTGAGTTTCTGTAAGTTTGTTAGACTTACAGTGGCCAAATATGAGGCTTACATAGCCAGACTTTCGACTAACGGAAGGAAAATTTGATACATAGTATTTCGAGAAAGGTGCCATATGCAGGGCTGAGTTGGGGACGGATTCTGACTTCAAAAGCTCTGGGGCATACCTCAAAGGGCCACCCTACCACATTTTTTTTTTTTTTGATGATAATGAATGTTAAAACAGTCCTCACACTGCGTCAAAATGCCTGCGCTATGCTTAAAAGAATCTGTTCAGGGTTTATAGAAGTCTATTATTATATACAGTGGAAAATCAAGAATGCACCAAATTAAGGCGTCTGAAACAAACGTCTTTGATTATCTGTAAAACTTACACAAATTGAATGCATCACATAAATAAAAAAAAAACTCCATAAAATGCCCTTGTGACACATGTCTGTAAACATCAAATCATCAAGCAAAAGATTCCGAAAATGCTATTTAAATGTGCTGTAATTTAATGAACAGTAAAGTAAAAAAAAACATATGTTGCCATTATTTGTTGATCATTTCATTTTTACAGAGGGCTTGTTAGGCTTTGGGACCTAAGATAAATATTTGTTTTCATTGTTGTTGGGTTCTCTGTACCAAACTGGATGCCGGGCTTGAAGCTCAAGGCATCCTCAGGCTCATAGTCGTCAAGGGCCCTGGGCACTAGCCCCATTGGCCCAGTAAGTAATCCATCCCTGGGGATAAATCATTCTGCCATCATTTACATTTAATTCCTGTTTGACAATCTATCTTCCGGAGTTTGACTTCTCTCTTTACGATTCTGCGCATGGAGTATTTTTTGTCATTGACAGGTTCACTTTACCAAATCAAGCTCATATATGTCCTATACATACAGCGAAATGATGCATCTTGAATCTTGGAAGCTGCAAAGTGCCTGTGGGGCCCATGATGACTAGAATTTCATCACTCCAAGCGTGATATACATAAAATATATCTTTGTTTGCATTCTACTGCCTCAAATAAAACACATTTTTGACCATTCAATGAACCTAGCGAATTTAATCACCTCTTCTTATTTGGAACTTCTTAAAAGAGCATTTGGAAGATTCTTCGTGATACATGATGAAAACACTATTTCCACAGAGTACATAAAAAGAAGCAAGTCAATCAGATTGAACCTCTATATATTGAAAATGCTCTTGTCTTTTCTTTCTTTTGTATATATTATGCACTAGAGAGTTCATGGATGCATGAAATCTCCAACGCTGAATAACCAAATAGACTCGGAAACAACATTCAGAAATGCAGGCACAAAGACTTGTTGAAAATCGAAATTACTTGGAGACAGGATCAGACTCTTGGACATAGTCGAATGTAATGAGCTAGGGTCTCTCTCTCTCTCTCGCTCTCTTTTTGCTCAGTTGTGATAGTGTTGTCATTGGGCACGGATGGTTATAATGAGTTGAGGATGCTCTTCAGGGAAGGATCTTCTTGCCAAAAAGACACCAAACAATAAACAGTCAGAACGGTTTAAATCAATTCTGCCTCACCCCATATTTGTTGTCCTCTCTCTTGTGCATGAAGCTGATTTGAGAGGGTGGAATTCACAAATGGCCACCAAAATGAATGTTAAGTCTGTCATTTTGAGAGAACCACATTAACCTCCAGGGGAGAGCAGAGAAGATCAAGAAATCCGTCCAATTTCAAGGGCAGGGAGACAGATTAGAAACAAGTAGAGCAGTAAACGTCCCTGTGTGAAGTTGGCCTTGAGCTGAGAGTGGAGCAGTGGAGCTGGAATGACAGCTTCTTCCACTCCAAGAGATGGGACAATTTTCCCCACACCTGAGGCTTTTTCTGCATCCAAACTCATTCAGGGAGGCCAGATGGAGTGCCTGGATAAATAATTAGTAGGGGGATGGGAGGATTTATTAGAGACTGTGCTGATATCTGTTAATTCATACTAAAATAATTCAAATTTGTGTAACTTTAAAGGGGTCATAGGGTGCAAATTCGCGTTTTTCGGTGTCTTTGGTGTGTTATAAGTTGCCCATGCGTGTACAAGACATGTAAAATTGCAAAAATGAAAGTGTGGGAATAATAGATGCATTCTATCTAAAAGCGAACGCTCCCCCAGACCTGCCTGAAACGTCTCGTGTAACCACACCCTCACAAATCTACGTCAGTTTGTGGTATGATTTGACTAAGACCGCCCAAATGTATGCGCAAGTAAGGTGGGCGTACCTGTCAGTACAATTGCTTTGCAACTTGATGTTCCGAATATGGTACATGTCCGTCACACGCTTGAAGTATTCGACCAACGCACCGTTTAACTGGCCAATCATAGCACACCTCACTTTTCAGAGCGATGAGCTTTGCAAAAAATCTGTGCGTTTCAGAGAGGCGGGGCAAAAAGGAGATACAAACCTGCATGGTATGTGGAAAATACAACGTTTTTTAACCTTAAATCGTGTATACACGTTGCATTACATCTAAAACTAATGATTATATTCATTTTAGCCGTGTCATATGACCCCTTTATGCAATAATATGTCCATTTCAGTGGTTTTTGTAAAGGGATCTATATTTCTATAACTGCCTTAAAATAGATGTACCTAACATATATTCTCTCATTAATTATTCACATGCCAAGATATAAGCCTGTCAGTCATGTAAAAACGACTCAACAGGTCATTTGTGCACTTAGCTTATTACGACAAATTGATTATTTGCTCATTATTTTAGCATTTGTAAAAGTATTAATGGTGTCTTAAATGTTTATGGATTCAAAGTTATTTTAAGAGCACCTCACTCCAATTCAACCCACTTACCCTAAACATTACTACATGTCAACCATTAAACACAACACACGAGTAAAAGCACATGAATGAACATGTATTTATTCCATAAAAAGAACTAAACAGTATAAATGTATTTCAAATTGCAAACCTTCTGAACTAAAGCCACACGATAACTTTACATGAGGAACTCCGTTAACAGAGATCAACACATCTTGCCAACAATCCTTAACATTAGAATGATGTAATCGGTTACAAGAGTCAAAAGCATTTCACATTCAAAGCTGATAGGCTTGTTCGATTTATTGCGCCGCCGCAAGATCCGACAGGCGGAAGACGTCAAAGTACCGCAAGAGGGATTCGAAAAACGCTTTTCGAAACCCTCTGACGGATCTAGTTACGAGACAGATGAAAGCCAATGACATTCACTTTTAATGCTGACATTACGTGGCTGACAATTTGATAATCCAGAAACACAGCAAAACCGGAAGACAGCAGATGATGATCTTTTTCGCATCTGTTCCTCATACAAATCGATCGTTTGCCCTCGGTCGACTTGGAATATTTGTACTTTTTAAACATTTGAACTGTTCTGTATCATGTGTTTTATGTTATTTAATAAATAAATGTGTTACGTAAATTGTTCAAAATGCCTGAATATGTGTGTATGTGTAAGGTAAATACAGTTATCACCACATAATTACCACATTGCATCATGTACATGATATTTAGCAACTCTCCAAGCAGGGTTCCTGCATCTACTTGGCAACACTGGTCGTAAAGGATAAATGTCCATATTTCAGTCCTAACTGGTTCCAAAAAAGTTGGTTCCAATCATAATTAATCCCAATTACTCCAGTTGGTTAATAAATCGTCGACATGGAATTATAAGGTTCTGACATTTTTGTAAAAATGTAGTAATCTTCACATTCTTTTTCACTTTGTGTTGTTTTTTCCTTATGTTGTGTATATTTTGGGTAAAAACGTTGGAGCTCAAAACCGCTCGGAATGCAGAACCTAATAATTCCAAGGCCATGAAATGACTTCTTTAGCGAACGATAGGTGTGTGAGAAAACAATATTTTGAGATTATTTTGCAAAACCAACATGAACCCATAAATCCTCGAAATTCAAATATTGGAACATGCTGATCGCGTGTGACAAAGTTTACTTTTTGTTAGAGATGCGAGAACTGAAAAGATCTAAAGATAAAGAGGTGTCTCCATATGTATAGGTTAAAATTTTGCTCAAAATATGAATAGTTTACTTTTTGGATAACATTAATGATGTCTTTTTTGATAGATGGGTGTGCTTCATTGAGCATCAGTTCAACAAGTTGGAACATACGGTACCCATTAACATAAAGTGACAGATATTTTTTGTGGAAAAAAAATCTTTGTGTTCCACTAATGAGAGAAAGTCATAGTCAGGAATGACATGAGGGTGGGTGGTTTTACTGAGGTAATCCGGAACAAGAAAGGCAACTTCCAACAAAATGAACGCAATGAAGAATGAACAAGTTGTAATGTATACGAGACCTGTAAAGTATAATCACCTTTGAATATAGTCCTGAAGATCTCTAAAAAGTCCAAACAGACATGGACTGTGTTTAGAGCCTTATCCTTTAAAAATCCTGATCTGAAGTGTTGTCATCTCTGTCACAAGATTGCCGTCTTGTTTACACAATGAAGTGTGAATAGACTGTTAAAACCGTATACACAACATTAGCTCAAAATGTGATCTCATCACATTGATTGTGGGTCTCTTTGACATCTTAAAATCCTCTTATGTTTGGAATACGACTTGGCAGCTACAGTGTGTGTAATAATAATGTGTGTTGTTCACACACCTAGCCCCATTAACCTCACAGGCATTATGACAGTGTGTATACTTGCGTAGATAAGTGTCTGGCGGGTTACTGTAGGTGTTCCATTTAAAAACATCCATAAAACACAAGGCTCTGAGCTAATGGGCAGAAGGGGCGTAATGTACCCTGATGATATTAACCCCGGACAGCAAGAAAGAATGATGAGTTTACAACACAGCCGCAGGTAATTATCATTACTTCAGATGGAAGACTTTCAGTCATCTCCATAATTAAAAAAAGATTGTCCAAATGATGCCGAATTATTAATTAGCGATAACTTTGCATAATGACGGTGGCCGTGTGTTGTGTGGGCATCTGCTGATATTTTTAATCACGCAATTAAATGGGAAATTTGCCAGATGATAATAAATAACAAACAGACTGTTATTAAAGATAATCACAGGGGCCAGGGTCTGCTGTCGTGGCCTCCGCTTCACCGCTTCGCTGTTGATTATGTGTTTGCAAACAGGTTTTTTTTGCTATTTAGTTATCATCGAAAGTAAGACACTGACAGAGAATTATGGGTAGAGCTGAATGAAAAAAGAGATGGTATGATCAGATTTATATCTGCATTTCCCACATGACTTTTTAAACTGCTTTCTGAATGGTCCCTGCTGTTGGTCTATGAAAACCCAAACTCAAGCTATTGGTTGAGTTATTGTAGCTATGTTGAGGATGCTTAGACAAACAATGCTGTGTTTTTCAAATTGTGATTGAACTTTCAAAACCTTGTTAAAACTTGTGACTACATGAAAAGTTCGCTCCCTGCTTTGGTTAAATAACAACATGTACAGTATAAGGAGAATTAGGTGTTTGCTCTTTATTCAATTATAATAGTAAATTATTTCAGCAGGCTGGGGGAAAAAAACACATGGGCAAAGCTTGCAATATCAAGGCTCGTGAAAATGACGAGTCCAAAAACTAGAAATCCATATTCGTTTTATTTCATTACATTTTATTGCATATTAGAATGAAACCTTTTTCCCCCGATATACTCTAGTTTGCACTTTTGTCAAATCCTTTTGTTTAATAAACACCTAATATACTATTTTCATAACCCTACTTTAATGTTTTCTCCCTCAAAGTGATAGTTCACCCAAAAATGAAAATTCTGTCATCATTTGCTCATCTACTTGTCATTTAAAACATGCATGACTTTCGTTCTACTGCAGAACACAAAAGAAGATATTTTGAAGAATGTTGGTAACCAAACAGCTCTTGCCCCCATTCACTCCAATGCAAGTAAATGGGGGGCCGTCAAGAATATTCATCAAAATACCATATTTATTTTTCGTCAGAAGAAAGCAAGTTGTACATTTTTGAAATGACAAGAGGATGAGTAAATGAAGAAAGAATTTTCTTAAGATCTTCAAAAGAAAAAATGGACAAAAATCCCCTCTAGACATCACTTTTGGACACTTCTGTAGAATCATTTTTTATAGATCCTTATCTTATCCTTATCTGTATCTTACCCTCCTCTTCCTCTCTTATACAGTCAGTTTCCTCTGGCAGTCACAGCAGCATCTCTGTTTGACCTTGAGGTTCATGATAAATGGATGAAGCTGGCAGGGCGGATGGCGATCCGGTGGTTTTGACTGCCCTCTCCGCTCATACATGCCACGTTAACACGAAAATAGAGACTCTTTCTGCCAACTGTGAATACAAACACACACTTTTATTTGTATTTCTCTGTAAACAATATTTGTGATATCAAGTTGCACGTCAGAGGAGGCGGGAGGGTTACGCGGTTTCATTTCATAACCCTCTTCCCGGTTTCCCTTTAAGCAGCATGTTTGTAACTCAAAGCAGAGAATGGCTGCAGCTACCACATAAGTCAGTATACAAGCTTGTTGCCCTGGTCAATGGAAAAATGCTTAATTTAAATGACGTTAAATAACCCAAACATTTGGAATGTCAGGAGAATTCATCGGGTACCCCATTTGATTCTCTTTTTCAATGGAGAGGAATTCTTCTAATCCAACAACTTGAAAAGAAATTAAAATGTTAAAAGTAAAAAATGTGAACAGGACATGTTGTATTTCACTGTAAAATTGTGCAATTTCCCTATAGAATTAGTTTATTTTCACACTTTTAGAAAACATTTTAATATTGCATGTCCCCAGCTAGCTAGCATCACAGTGATTGATGGAACAAATAATGTCTGGTTTAAGAAAGTTAACTTTAAAACTTTCTTATTACACTTTCCTGTTATCCTGCTGGGTACTGGGCTAGCCATGTCAAGATGGGTTTGGTTCCCAGGGAATGCACATATTGATAAAATGCACACCCTATTGGATCTAAGTCTCTGCAAAATGTGTAAATATGAGTCAATTTTACCCCAAGCCACAGTTTGATCTTTTTCTATCATAGTGAGGCATGAACATTTTGTCTGCTAATTGGTTATGTTTGACATACATTTCTTCAGCTTCCCCTTATTTGATTGGATTTGCTCTCTACCCTCCACTGCACTTGCAAATTCTCAAGCGTCCTCTCTCATTTCTCAGCCAGCGTGTTAGTTTAACCAATGTCAAGCTTTATATGTACAATGTTGATTTTTTAAAAGAATAGCTCAACCATAACTGAGGAAATTCTGACCTCATATGAATTTCTTTCCTCAGTCAAACAAACACTTCATTCAATTTTTCACTGTTCAATGAAAGTGAATGAGTGTGGAGTTCCAAATGGGGAGAGATGCAACAACAATATAGTCCACATACCGAAACCCTTATAATTGTCAAGCCACTAACCACCCATGACATGATCAGCGCCGGCAGGGGCGTAGCAAGCTTTTCAATAGTGCGGGGGATCGATGTGTTCTGTTTGTTAACAATGAAAACGTTGAATGTAATGACAGAACGGTACAAAAGATATAACATACAAGATATAAAAAGCTTTACATTTAAATGTGTGATACTAGTAAAGTATAAAAACACATTCGGAACACACAGAAAATAAGTCAAAACTCTGTTGTGAAAATACACAACAGTAGACTTGCTAATGAATCAGAAATACTTTAATAATCCCAGGGGGGAAAGACAGTGGAAAGCTTGATAGTGACATGGGTCTGACAGGACTGTGACTGTGACCGCTAAAGTTTGCTTACTTGCACCTTGAAAAGGGGAGATATAAAAAAACGCCCACACAAAGCTTTTTCTCTGGTGGTATAAATAATGTAACAATTTTCTGTTTTTAAACATTAAAATAATATACACTTTTCGTTCATAGTTCTTCAACAGGTACAATCAAATAAGTAAGTATCCACAAAAGTATTCAGCTAAACAAAAAAAGCAATGTTCAAAATATCAAAATCAATAAACCCATAAATACAGTGCTTAAATACTTAAATACAGTCCTCGTCAATTCCCTGCCTTCTTCATCACAATTACTTTATACATTGCATGCCACATAAATAAACGAATTTAGCTATTTCTGAACAATATCCCAATTTGCAATTAGCATTAGTCTAAAAACTAAATATAATTCAGAAAACACTCGACATATCAACAAAACATAAACAGAACATCTCCCCAAACACCTATCAAGGTTATTTAAAAACTTTGAAAGCATAAATACTCATTCAAAGTCGCTGGAAAAGGAAGACGTAAATAACCATAACCGTTCCCGCCTCCTCAGCCGATAAATCTAACACACCAAGAGAGGCGGGACTTAAGGCAGAACAGCCAATCATCATCCGGTCACACTCAAAGCCGGTGTTCTGATTGAGTGGGAGGGGAGAGGAAGCAGCCGCATCGAGCGCAGACACAGAGCGGCAAGAGAAACGCTGGAGCGACTGCTGTAAGGCGTTTGTACAAAACTGCGGAAAAACTGCAAAAAAGTGCGGGTGTTTAACCCTCTCACCGGGTTCCCCCACGGTTGCGACGCCCCTGAGCGCCGGACTGACATGGGGGCTAGGTGGGACTGATGCCCCAGGGACCGCGCAATGAGGGGCCCTTGATTGGCTGGAGGAAATGGGAGCTGGCTTTACATCATTGATTGACGATTCATGGTTGATTATAACAACTATAACAAGAAACTATTGGAACATTTTTCTGACGATATAATTCACCGTCCAATCAAAATCACTTTACAGTTTGCGGCATCACGTCGGGAAAA
The DNA here is from genome assembly GCF_015846415.1 of Triplophysa dalaica. Lineage (NCBI taxonomy): Eukaryota > Metazoa > Chordata > Actinopteri > Cypriniformes > Nemacheilidae > Triplophysa > Triplophysa dalaica. Next base: position 13,404,314 of record NC_079564.1, on the reverse strand, counting down.
AGCTCTTTGCGTTAAGTTTTTTCGCATGTAGGGAATATGAATTATTCCGCTTGGCTCGCTGGTATTCTCTGAAAAATAAGTTAAAGTGGTGCGTAAAAATAAAAAGGAAATATAAAGTTGAAAGTGAAAAACGTGAGGCTAATCTTACAGCAAAAATCCCAAAATGAACTAACTACCTTCTTCAGTTCACTTTCGGACGAAAAATCCATGCCCAAGGAAATTCCCAGGTGCCGTGGCTACTTTTCAACCATTACAAATAATTTAACATTAGCATCACCCACCGTGGCATATCAATGTGTTTTACGTTTTAAAGGCAAGTTTCCTTGGGAGCAGGCTCTGCTGGTTTGGGAGCAGGCTCTGGTAGAGGTCTGCACAGGCTTTAAACGAAAGCTCGAACCCGGTCTTTACCCGAGAGTGTTTAACCTGACAGGACCCAGCCCAACCATTACAGTTACATTTTAAGTCCGAACCCAAAGTGCATATAACAGCAAACTTTGTTGAAATATGCTGCATTTTAATATTGCATGTAAGAAAACACAATTTCTTCAAGGCACAGCGTTGTTTTTTGTTGTCATACCGCAAGCACACGCCACAGCACGCAAAATTTGTGTATAGCCTATATATATTCTTTTGTTACAAACCTGACCCGACCCGAGGCCATTTATTAAACATTAACCCGAACTCGCGGGTTTCGGGTCGGGTTGCAGACCCCTCAAGGCTCTGGTGGCTTTGAAGCAGTCTTCTCTTTAAATGGCTGAGGATAGAACTCCCGCAGCATCTGCTTCAGGTCCAGGGGAAACTCGGATGAGTGTCAGGCGCCGGCTCGGGTGAGCTGGGTCGTTCAACGGGGCATGAGGATGGAGGTTTACTAATATCGTCCAAAATTGCCACGCTCAAAGAGAAGTGAGAGCCATTCAGTTCTAGGACAAAATTAATGACTCTACCAATGGCCACTCACATAACTCGTGTGACAAAGCACGGAGCAATGTTATCCAGCCCCATCAGAAAACACCTGTTGAGCGAGTGGTCATCCCAACTCAGCCAATGGCTGACTTCTAAAAACTGATACACATACCTGATGACGGTTATCTGGGGACAGTTGATAGGGTGGATATGTGTTGAAGTCATAATCCATTTTGGCGGTCGAGTGTGCGATAAAGGAATGTCCCCAGGAACATAGACGAAGGTATTTACAAAGACAAAGAACACTTTAGTAATCACAAAGGGAATCAGAAGAGTACTACATTCACTAACACATAAAAAATTGTATTAATTAAAAGAATAGGAAATATAATGAATATAATATAATAAATAGATATAAAATGAAAATCAAATACTTGAAAATTATATAAAATAAATAAAATATATTAAGAATAGCAAGTAAATTATATAAAGACTGTAGAAGACACTGTGGTGTGGCAATAAAACGAATGGGGCCCTTGGTTTTGATATAGCCCCAGGGCCCAATGTGTTCTAAATCCGGCCCTGGACATGATGCCTATTATAACATGAAACCCTAAGTTTGATCTTGTCCTTCAAAGGTCAAACCAAATGTCACAAAAATCTGTTCTGTTCACCAGGCAGTCACTAAAGCAAACAAGTACTCGTCTCCTGCCCTGTGTGGACATCTCAACACAAGTCCAATAAAATATGGCAAGATCTGGCTACACTTCACTTTGCTTGCCGACCACCCAGCTATCTCCTGACTTATGGAGGTGATTTTGAATAGCATTGAGTGGTTCTTCCATCAGAAGTGCCCTCCAGAGCTACAAAGAATAATGCTATAATATAGTACACAGAGTCCCTGGGCAAACACAAAGCGACGGGCCCTTGATTTGTTGTTCTAGTCCTGTTGAGCCTTTCAGCCTTGATCTGTCTCAGAGTTTTATCAGTAACTAAAGCTTTTACCACTCTTTGTTTACAGCAAAGGCCCTGGGACGCTTCGCTGGCATCGAGATTGCTTTCCAGTCTCAGTGTTTCGTGCCTCAAGCGTCGCCTAAAACTCACCTGCTCCTGGGTGCAAAAGCAATGAGGCTGAGTAAATGCTGAGAAGCTATTCTCCTCTCTCCAATCACCACGGGCCAAAAGTTTTGACTCCCCCAAGAGTTAGAGAAGTTTTATGGCTGGATGGCTGAAGTCATCAATGGAGATGCTGTGAAAAGGGTTGATTGACTTCTTGGCATCAATTACCATCGTATATAGATGCAGCTTCTCTATCCAAACATCGATGGCCATAAAATGCACAGTTGTCAAGGAAACCATCCGAGATAGTAAAGCCTACGTTGTAAGTGTCATTCTATCCTGACCAGACTGCAACGCTGGCGCATCTAAAGTGAGGCGAGGAATAAACAGTGTCATTGTAACGTTCAAGATGCAATGATTCCTTCTGAATGCTAATACCTTCAATGTAAGCTTGTTTACAGAGCGGGCTTAGCGGAGGGCTTTGAGTCTAATCAAATCAAACAGCTAAGAAATTGTCATCTCCTGAATAAAAGATACCTAACATATCTTTCTGAGCTCAGATTCAGATTACATTTGAGCGCCAAATCCCATTTTAAGACACTCAGTGAGCTGAGATGAGTTTAATTTAGTTCAAACCGAACATCCCTGGCAATGCACCCCGCATGCAGATTACCCCGCAGTCCACCACGACACAAGGGCCAAAGGGAGATTTAGTTTAGCATTGAAACACTTTGTTATCCTGAACTCTGTCAAAGGAAAGTAGTAAAACACAAGCTTTTGCTCGGCCAAAGTTGTAAGTGGAGCACCGGGGTGGTCAGGTCGCAGGATTCTGCGATATCAGTGCAAGAGAGGTATTTTGCATTTTCCGGCGCTACATGCGTGATTACCTCCTGGGTCGTGCTCTGCCAGCGTGAGCTGAATTTGCATGAGTCTTCCAACCTTGTTCTTTATATTCAAATATATTTAAGCCCTCGAAATACAGAAAATGAGAATGAACTGAATAAAACGAGTGCTTACAATCCCTCGCTTTCCACGTTGCAATTAGGCATGTTTCATGCATGTTGTAATTGTCCTGTTTTGTTCACACAAAAGAATGTTCATAGTGCACAGCTCTTGCCAACGATAAAACAGCACATTGACTGCTCATTATGATTAAACCAGCCAAGATTCAAAAAGGAAGAAAAAATGGATCACTTGTGTATTACAATCCAGTGTTTAAAAAATCATACAATAGCTTTGTGCAGAGAAAGATACTCTCGCTTAAGCTTCTAACCCATTCTTGGTATGTTAAATATTTTTGTTACTTTCCCAATGATCATTATTTATTTGACCAATACAGCCATGAACAAATAAATATACTTTACAAATAGACATATACAGCATAAGTGTGTACTATTACCATTAATACAAAAATGATAAACAAAAGGTTTTATTTGTTTTTGTTTACAAAATAAAAGTACTGAAAAGAAAATATTTAAGATGGATGAATTTTTTTTTAACATCCATTTAAGATGGATGTTTATTCTAAATATCTAAGGTTGAAAATCAATTAATTGTATCTTTTTTTGTAAATACCAAATATGGTCCCACACACCGCATATAAGGGTTAAACCAACAATGGTATTTATTTAGCAGGTCAGGCATGAACATCATTGCATTCATTCTTTTTACTGCATTCCTATCAAACATTTTCTCCTATTATATTATGTTCTTTACTATTCCCTTTTGTTTTAATATCTAATATATCCATGTTTGTGTTGACAAACAAATTTTTTTTAATAACTTTATGTTATTAATATTTATAATATAAAGAAGCATAAGAGATTTATCAACATTGTTGTTGTTTTTTTCGAAATGATTGCTGTCACACCATATAACACATTTACACATTATTTGTCAACTACCTGTTGATATCAAGCATCACAGTGTCGTTCTATGGTGTTGACCTTGCTAACTGTAAAGGCCTCAATAAAAACACACAACAGTCTTGCAATAAACCATAAAATATTACATGTGTGAAGTGACTTTCAGAATGACATCACATGGTCGTAACTGTCATTTGAAACATTGAGCCTTCTTCAAACACATTTCTGGAATTTATTAGCCGGAAACTATCCTCCATAAACAACACGCCCTCTCACAATACTTCCTCCCACCATAATGTACTTGTTTCTCAGATGCATTATTGATCGGCATGGATGCTGCTTTCATCATTTCACCTTTCTCCATGCACGTACATTTATATCAACAACTTTTTGTGGACATTGCTGTAATGGTAACACCACAGATACCTTTATTTGAAAGCAGTGAGTCAGCATTGAAAGTGTAATTAATATGATAAACGATATTTCATCAGTCTTGTTTTTGTCCTTAAGATCTTTTAGAACAGTGGTTCTCAATAGGGGGGCCGTGATCCACAAGGGGACCCCGGATGACTTTCAAAGGGGCCTCAATTTAAAACTAGACAAAATGATCATTGAAATACATTTAAAAACAACTACAAACCAATATATATCTTATTATTTATTTTTGTGAGTAGGAGGAGAGCCTTTGAATATTGTTATCGAATATTGGGGGGGCTTGGAGTCAAAAAGGTTTAGAACCCCTGTTTTGGAGAAAAAATTGAAAAAACTACTTTAATTCACTTATTCACTCCCATCTTTCCTTTTTAAACGTTTATGAATCAAATTATTTTATTTATATTTTATTGTCATTTCAATATAACATTTCCACATTTACCTCTTCATATTAACACTCATATCTACTTACAATTTGGTCATTTTATGAAATGTACAGCTCAACGTTTCTCCAAAACATCACGTTTTGTGTTGCAAAAAAGAATGTGAATTAAACAGTATGAGTACTGAACAAGTTTGGAGTGAGTAAATACTGACAGAATTCTCAATTTAGGTGTACTTTTCCCGGGTAATGGATTTGCTCTTTGCACACATCCCTGATACCATTAGTTTGTCCTTAAATTCACTGGCCTGTCAACAGCTTGAGAATATTTTTGCACATGCTAAAATAGGACAAGCACAGACACATCTCAAAATAATTGAAGTCTGAAAGTAGGTGGAAGGGCAGTCAAAACTTTACGTGGCAGTCAAACTGGAAGTTTGCATTTGTACACAGCTGAAGTACACAAGTAAGAGGTAATTTGGCCCTGAATCACCGCATCCCGATCTCTGCCTATACTGTAACAAATCTAGCTGATGTACTCAATGCAAATACCCTTGGGTAAAGAGGCCTGTATACACAGACTAAATGACTGGTGCCAGTTAAACGTCGGCTGAATTCGAACTCGCTGTATTGTCTGGTGCATTAGTAAATGGAGAGCCGTCTCCATCTGTATGATGTGGAAAATGGGCTGCAATTCAGTGAAAATGGAAAAAGAGTGAGCACTAAGCCATTCTACTGCAAAACCAGGATTCGATCAAATAAGAGTTTAGATATGTCTGGAAGTCAAAGCACTTACACATCATTTAGCTATAAGAAGTAACGGCACACATGATCTTTTGCAGTTTTGATGTCGAACAGGACGTCAATGCTTTTTACACAAACGCAGGAAGGACATAAAGTGCATGAAACGCCGGAACTTGAGTTTCATACATGCCAATGATCCACGGGTGGAAATTTCCTCACATGCATCCTGAATGTTAATGACATTATCAAACTCTTATACAATGATGGGTCTGCCAGACCAAGCAGATAATGTAATACAAATTATGAGCAATGACTCTTATAAATTTCCTCTAAAGACGGGCCACAAGACATGCTCTATTGATCCCAACTGCTTTCAATCCTAACCCTCTGCCCTTCAAGCAAGTTATGGAAGTAAAAGCAATAGGTTAACTTATGAGATATGTAGACTTCCTATGAGGACGTGCAGAAAATTATTTTTAAACATCTTCTACCCTGCTTTGAATTAGAGGAACTGCTTTAACTATAGACCAGGGGCTTGAGGAGGAAGACATTGGCTGGCCATCGCAGATAGATTAGCCATATTTCCATTGAAACTACCCTGAACAAGTTGTCCCAGGAACATCCCCCCAGACCTGTTGCTGTGTATGTTTGCATCGTAGTGCCATGTAGAAAGTACCATGAAGATTACCCAAGATGTTCTTGTGATGTAAGACTGTGCAAGACAGCTCCTCTCAGTGCAGGAGGGGGTGGTAATGTTAAATGTTAACATCATACAAAAAGGCGGACAAGCATTGTCTTTTTGTGCGATCCCAATCCAAATGCTGCATGAACTCAACCAATCTTCATATTCAGGGTCCAAGTCCCAACTCCAAAAGTTCCTGAAGCACTACATCGCCAGCAGAGATTTTCTGAGGGACACATTTTAACCTAAAATTTTATCTAGATCCTGATTCCTGTAGTGAAAGCCGAGTACCGCTGCCAGTTCCTGGGGAAAGTGGGAAAGGGTGGGAACGCTGCTTTGGAGAAATTGAAAGTAGACTTGAAGATTTTGGGATAGCAGTTTTATGATGTCCACATGTGTATTTTCCAATTCATTCAAATTATAAATGCAAAGATTTAATACAATCTATGTTTAGTAGTGAGGTTTTGCTGTTATATTTCCTCATTGTGTAAAGACAGACAGTTCAGCTATCTATTGTGTGGTTTTATTCCAGCAGAATGCACTGAGCCGTAGAAGTTCATCTCAAGGTTCTTCCTCTTCTGCTTTTTATTCGTTGTAAAGCAACATAAGGATAATATGCATTCTGAAAAGAGCCATAGAAATGAGTTAAACTGAATGGAGCTGAATTCTATTATATGGAATATGAACATTTACTATAACAAATCAAATTAATACAGTCACCACTTTCTCGGAAGAAAGGACACCTGCAAGAATCCTGAACCATTCAGAGATCTAAATTACTTGTCTGTTATCTAATGATTGGTTTCTTTATAGGTAAGTCACAGTACGATGAAGTACAGAATAAACAAAACAGTAACCTCTGTTATGTCTCATTAACCTGTACTATCTTGGTTATGTTTGGCGGAAGACATAAAACGGTACAATATAATACATCTGCCAATACTTTGCACAATAAGCTAAACTGCAGGACTTAGTCACCGGCTTAAATGCAGCAGAGAGCTTTTAGAGATGCTATCTGTGAGACTTGCCAATATTTCCATCACTGTTGGAAAATCCACCTTAAACTAATAGCTGGTGTCTATCAGGTCCAAACTGGTTATTTAAACCGGCCATTGTATTCTTCATTGATTACCATGTATATAAAAATGTTTCAGTGAGACATAACACAATATGTGATCACTTTAGATTGCCCTGTCGAAAAAAACAGCATATGCTGGTTAGGTATGTTTTGAAGCTTGGTAGGTGCTTTGACCTGTTTTAAGATGGTCCTAGAAGCTAGTTCCCTGGAACCAGTTTAGGACCAGCACATGACCAACTAAAACCAGCTCAAATCATCTACTTTGCTTCAAAACATACCTAACCAGCATATGCTGTGTGTCAAAAGGATGTGCTGGAATATCAAGTTGAATTTTAACGTTTCAAGCTGTATGGAGAGAGCCAGTTGCCACATCTTCTTCTGTTCCAGTTATTTTTCACCAAGCTTCAGAGCTAATCTCGCTGAACCCTCTCAAACACTCTATCCATAAAACCAGAGACGGTCTCTCAGCACAATATATACAATCCCTGCAAACATATCCACTGCCTGGCACTGGAACAGCACTCCTGATTTCCTTAAAAGGATGATCACATAAGTACTGGAGATTAAACACATTTTACAGGGATAGCCGCTGGGCTAGTTTGCTTTGTAGAAAAACTGCAGCCCATTTTTAAGGTGATTTACTGCCACGTGTCAGGTTAGCACTTGCACAGAAGGCCAGCAACTAAGCAGCAGTCTGTTTTCAAACAGACAAGGGGATACTGGGGGAAATAAGCTTCAAATCTTGTAAATAGAAACACTTTTTATTGCTTGGAATCTAGAATAACTCAACTCACATTGAGAAAGAGAAGAAAATCTGTGTTTTAAAGAGCTAGTTCACCTAAAAAAACGAAAATGTCATGATTATTTACTTACTAAAACCCCCTATGGCCCAATGTGTTCTTCCAAATTGCAGTTAATTAGGGTTCGAGCCCGAAGGGCTAGAAACCTATTGTATTTGTTAGTTTTATTAGGGTTCGAGCCCGAAGGGCTAGAAACCTATTGTATTTGTTGGTTTTATTATTATTATTATACTTCTTCCCTAGAACTGATACTGCAGCCCAAACCGTAAGGCCGACAGAGCTGAGACTCGGTCAGATGGTAGTAGTCCTTGTCGCTACTCAGATACACGGAGCCAGCCAAATCGACCCATAGGTGGCGCTACAGCGATAAAAAACGCGTTTACGCTTGTTACTCCTAAACCGTTTGTCGCACACCCAAGTGTTTTATATCAGAGTAATCACTGGCTCAAAACTTAAAAAACGTATATCTCCGATTTCATTTCCGGTATGCAAATTTTTTCGCTAATTAGCATTTTATGAAAAAAATTAGAAATGAACTAGTCCCTGGATTTTTGCCCTATCGGAACCAAACCAACGCTGATGAGTTCTGTGGAGTGTGACTATGAATAATTATTAAAAAAAAGTTGAAATTTTCATCCCCCATCGCTAGAGGGCGCAAAAATGTCCAAAACGGAAGTAACATATTGAACTAAAATGGCCATAACTCCTGAACTGTTTGAGATATCTTCATGGGGCTTGGAACATATGTGTAGACCCTCAATCCGGGGTCAAGGTAAAAAAAATGCTGCGTTTGGCCACTAGGTGGCGCTATAATTTGAATGAGCTAGAAAATGGCCATAACTACGCAACAGTTTGCCCGATTGACTTATTATTTGGTATGGTGTGTCTTTGTCTCATTCTACATGAATATCTAAAAGGACATTGGCGTATCTTAAAAAACATGGCCGCCATTGGCCAATGAAGTTTGAGCACTTATTAGACCGGGTTAACGGAGGCCGAACAAAACGACGCTCGCTGGGCTTATTCGTCTCATGGTCTTTAAGGTCTGTAAGAAATGTGAACTCATTCGGCCACCGGGGGGCGAAATAACGCTTTAGGAGTGCTTAAACAATTGTGTATCACGTGACATTTGACATATACAGAAACTATTGGTATCATATGATAGTACTCTTCATTCTGAGCAACTTTGCCTCTGGAACAACTTCTATCGATCGAACGGTTCGTGAGTTATTGCTGATGATGTCAAAAACCTACTTTCGCGAACTAGTCGTTGGATTTTCGACCGATCGGAACCAAAACAATGCAGATGACTTCTTTGGGAAGTGTTTGTAAATAATTATTGAAAAAAAGTTAAAATTTCCTTTCACGGTCGCTTAGGGGCGCCAAAATAAAAAATGGGTGGAGCCTATCACATTTAAATGGCCATAAATCCAGAAAAGCTAAACATATCATCATATGCCTCGGGAAATATATGTAGACCATCACTCCGAGGTCACATACAAAATAACGTGGCGTTTGTACACTAGGTGGCGCTATAATAGTAAAAATGGCTAAATGTACATGTCTTTTGGTGGCCTAGACAACGGTGTGTCACGTGACATTTGACTAATACACAAACTATTGATATCAAACGATAGATCTCCTCATTCATAACAACTTTGCCTCTTGAACCATTGATGTCTATCAAATGGTTTGTGAGTTATTGGTGATGATGTAAAAAAACTACTTTTGCAAACTTGTTCAAGGATTTTCAAGCAATTTCAAAATTTCCACCACAGTACATTTCTCTGGACTCTCTAGGTCAATAATCATCAAAAACATGTTGAGTTTTTTTTTTGTGACCATAACAGGGTCCTTTATTATATTAGCGTGAAACGAGTACGGTGAAGGTCGCTACTCCTTAATAATTAATCCAACTGACTTGCCATTAAGTACTATTATACATATTATGACACAAAACAAGCATGCAACATGTGATCCTTATCGGAAGAGGCATGCATTCACAACAGTCAAAAAGGTGAAATATCATACATTTAAAATTACTATTTTAAACTTTTCTTTAATAAGTACATCATTTGCTAATCAAATTGCTAATCAGCCAGTCACATAGCATAAACTCAATCCATTTTGGCTTCTAGACGTGGTAAACACACTTGCTGAAGTTCAAACCGAGCATCAAAATGGAGAAACAATTGGATATATGGTATGGGATATATTAGATAACACATACCACCTGAGGATTGTTGCCAACCATGTCCATGTTTTGATGGCTACTTCCAGCAGTAAAAAATGGACCATGTCAGAAAGCTCAAATGATCTCAAACTGGTTTCTTAAACATGATAATAAGCTCACTGTACTCCAATGGCCTTCAGAGTCACCAGACTCAACCAAATAAGCATCACTTAAATGGCAAGGTCTTCTGGAATATTGTTGCAGACCATGAATGTGAATCAATTATCTATTTAAATTGGTCGTATTTTTTTTATCAATTCTTCAGAACACAAAATAAGCTATTTTGAAGAATGTGCATTGTATTAAAAAAAAGACCTATATAGTTGCAATAGAATGTTTTAGAGACACAGGAGTTGCTTTGTTTTGCTAATGGCTTCATTCTTTATCAATTGACAGCTGCCAAGCCACGCCCTTAGCAACCAAACAGATTATTTTTTGCAATCGTCTAGCCAGACCTACATCTCTGCAGTAGAATATTATAAAGACACGGGGCTTGGTTCGTTTGGCTTGTGGTTTGATGTGTTATTAATTGACAGGTATTAATTGACACCCATGGCAACCGAACAGGTTAGCTTAGCAACCGTTTAGCAAGATCTCTATCTCTGCAACAAATCATCATAGAGACATGAGAAATGGTTTATTGCACTCGTCCCTTAGGTATTATCGGTTTACGCCCGTTTTTGCATACGAGTGTACGCATGCATGGTCTGTATTAAAAGTTACCAACCGTTTCTGTCATATTTCTTGGTGTGGAAGAGTGTCATTCGTTGTGGATTTGTTACGGTGCCATTCCTGAGCCTAGTTGACAATGGCAAGGCCAATAGAGGCCTTAGACTGCTCGAACCCGCTAAATGCTGCTTGCAGCTTTAATTAGGGTTCGAGCCCGAAGGGCTAGAAACCTATTGTATTTGTTGGTTTTATTATTATTATTATACTTCTTCCCTAGAACTGATACTGCAGCCCAAACCGTAAGGCCGACAGGGCTGAGACTTGGTCAGATGGTTGTAGTCCTTGTCGCTACTCAGATACACGGAGCCAGCCAAATCGACCCATAGGTGGCGCTACAGCGATAAAAAACGCGTTTACGCATGTTACTCCTAAACCGTTTGTTGCACACCCAAGTATTTTATATCAGAGTAATCACTGGCTCAAAACTTAAAAAATGTATATCTCCGAATTCATTTCCGGTATGCAAATTTTTTCGCTAATTAGCATTTTATGAAAAAAATAAAAAATGAACTAGTCCCTGGATTTTTGCCCTATTGGAACCAAACCAACGCTGATGAGTTCTGTGGAGTGTGAATATGAATAATTATTAAAAAAAAGTTGAAATTTTCATCCCCCATTGCTAGAGGGCGCAAAAATGTCCAAAACGGAAGTAACATATTGAACTAAAATGGCCATTACTCCTGAACTGTTTGAGATATCTTCATGGGGCTTGGAACATATGTGTAGACCCTCAATCCGGGGTCACAGTAAAAAGAATCCTGCGTTTGGCCACTAGGTGGCGCTATAATTTGGATGAGCTACAAAATGGCCATAACTACGCAACAGTTTGCCCGATTGACTTATTATTTGGTATGGTGTGTCTTTGTCTCATTCTACATGAATATCTAAAAGGACATTGGCGTATCTTAAAAAACATGGCCGCCATTGGCCAATGAAGTTTGAGCACTTATTAGACCGGGTTAACGGAGGCCGAACAAAACAACGCTCGCTGGGCTTATTCGTCTCATGGTCTTTAAGGTCTGTAAGAAATGTGAACTCATTCGGCCACCGGGGGGCGAAATAACGCTTTAGGAGTGCTTAAACAATTGTGTATCACGTGACATTTGACATATACAGAAACTATTGGTATCATAGGATAGTACTCTTCTATCTGAGCAACTTTGCCTCTGGAACAACTTCTGTCAATCGAATAGTTTGTGAGTTATCGCTGATGAGGTCAAAAACCTACCTTCGCAAACTAGTCGTTGGATTTTCGACCGATCGGAACCAAAACAATGCAGATGACTTCTGTGGGAAGTGTTTGTAAATGATTATTGAAAAAAAGTAGAAATTTCCTTTCACGGTCGCTTAGGGGCGCCAAAATAAAAGAATGGGTGGAGCCTATCACATTTAAATGGCCATAAATCCAGAACGGCTTAACATATCATCATATGCCTCGGGAAATATATGTAGATCATCACTCCGAGGTCCCATACAAAATAACATGGCGTTTGGACACTAGGTGGTGCTATAACAGTAAAAATGGCTAAATGTACATGTCTTTTGGTGGCCTAGACAACTCTGTGTCACGTGACATTTGACTAATACAAAAACTATTCATATCAAACGATAGATCTCCTTATTCATAACAACTTTGCCTCTTGAACCATTGATGTCTATCAAATGGTTTGTGAGTTATTGGTGATGATGTAAAAAACCTACTTTTGCTAACTTGTTCAAGGATTTTCAAGCAATTTCAAAATTTCCACCACAGTACATTTCTTTGGACTCTCTAGGTCAATAATCATCAAAAATATGTTGAGTATTTTTTAGTTTTGTGACCATAACAGGGTGCTTTATTATATTAGCGTGAAACGAGTATGTTATAGGTCGCTACTCCTTAAGAAATAATCCAACTGACTTGCCATTTAGTACTATTATACATATTATGACACTTAACAAGGATGCAAAATGTGATGCTCATAGGAAGAGGCATTCCTTCATAAATGATAAAAAGGTGAAATATCATTCATTTCAATGGTTTTCTTATAGAGTCACCAGATCACAATGCATGTAGCTTTGCTTAAGGAACGATAAATGTGTGCAGGATAAAGGTGTGTAGTGTGCATGTGTGTATGTTTATGGGTATCATTTCCCTCTGTATCATAAGAGTGTAAATGCACAGTATAGTTCTGTGTGTCTTGCGTGATCGAGACTGTGCATGTGTGTGGAATGAAATGTGTTTCACAGGAAGACAGTGTTAAAAAATATAATGTATTACACATTAAACGTTGCTGCATATTTACACATCTATAAATATAGCACATGTCTGGCTGCTTTTATGATGCTGTATTGATATATATATATACAACACACCTTTATTAGATAAAACCAGTTTAATTGCATGTAAACCCAAATTGCTACTCAGCCAGTCACATGGCAGCAACTCAATGCATTTAGGCATTTAGACATGGTAAACATGACTTCCTGAAGTTCAAACCAAACATCAAACTTGAGAAGAAATGGGATATATCATGTGAGGCGCGTCTACCAAAGAAACATAATTTAAATGGCACGGCCTTCTAAAATATTATTGCAGACAATGTCAATGTCTTACTGACCACAATGTATTCATGAATATGAATCAATGTATCCATTTAAAATGGTCCTAAATTTTAATTCAATTTTAATTCTTCAAAACACAAAAGAGGCTATTTTGAAAAATATGCATTAAATTAACCAAAAAGACCAATATCTCTGCAATAGAATGTCATAGAGACAAAGAAGTTGCTTCGTTCTACTCATGGAAAAGTGTATTATAATATGAAGGTGACAAGCTATGCCCATAGCCACTAAACAGATTAGCTTAACAATCATTTACACAGACCTATATCTCTGCAGTTGAATATTGTAGAGACACAGGGGTTCGGTTAATTTCACTTGTGACTTAATGTAATATCAATTGGCAGGTGCCATACCACATCCATAGCAACTAAACTGTTAACTTAGCAACCATGAAGCTAGACCTCCATCTCTGCAATAGAGCATCGCAGAGTCACTGGAGTTGTTTCGCATGACTTGTGGTTTAATGTGTTATTAATTGGCAGGTGCCATTCCACGCCAATAGCAACCAAACAGATTAGCTTAGCAACCTTTTAGCAAGATCTATATCTCTGCAACTGTATTAAACGTTTCTGACATTTTACTTGGTGCGCTAGAGTGTCGTCCGTCCTTGATCTGTTATGGTGCGATTCTTGAAACTGGTCGGCGATGGCAGACGTACCTTAGATGCCTTAAATCGCTCGAACCCGCTAAATGCTGCTTGCAGCTTTAATTAGGGTTCGAGCCCGAAGGGCTAGAAACCTATTGTATTTGTTGGTTTTATTATTAGGGTTCGAGCCCGAAGGGCTAGAAACCTATTGTATTTGTTGGTTTTATTATTATTATTATACTTCTTCCCTAGAACTGATACTGCAGCCCAAACCGTAAGGCCGACAGGGCTGAGACTTGGTCAGATGGTTGTAGTCCTTGTCGCTACTCAGATACACGGAGCCAGCCAAATCGACCCATAGGTGGCGCTACAGCGATAAAAAATGCGTTTACGCATGTTACTCCTAAACCGTTTGTTGCACACCCAAGTATTTTATATCAGAGTAATCACTGGCTCAAAACTTAAAAAATGTATATCTCCGAATTCATTTCCGGTATGCAAATTTTTTCGCTAATTAGCATTTAATGAAAAAAATAAAAAATGAACTAGTCCCTGGATTTTTGCCCTATTGGAACCAAACCAACGCTGATGAGTTCTGTGGAGTGTGAATATGAATAATTATTAAAAAAAAGTTGAAATTTTCATCCCCCATCGCTAGAGGGCGCAAAAATGTCCAAAACGGAAGTAACATATTGAACTAAAATGGCCATAACTCCTGAACTGTTTGAGATATCTTCATGGGGCTTGGAACATATGTGTAGACCCTCAATCCGGGGTCACAGTAAAAAGAATCCTGCGTTTGGCCACTAGGTGGCGCTATAATTTGATGAGCTAGAAAATGGCCATAACTACGCAACAGTTTGCCCGATTGACTTATTATTTGGTATGGTGTGTCTTTGTCTCATTCTACATGAATATCTAAAAGGACATTGGCGTATCTTAAAAAACATGGCCGCCATTGGCCAATGAAGTTTGAGCACTTATTAGACCGGGTTAACGGAGGCCGAACAAAACGACGCTCGCTGGGCTTATTCGTCTCATGGTCTTTAAGGTCTGTAAGAAATGTGAACTCATTCGGCCACCGGGGGGCGAAATAACGCTTTAGGAGTGCTTAAACAATTGTGTATCACGTGACATTTGACATATACAGAAACTATTGGTATCATAGGATAGTACTCTTCTATCTGAGCAACTTTGCCTCTGGAACAACTTCTGTCAATCGAATAGTTTGTGAGTTATCGCTGATGAGGTCAAAAACCTACCTTCGCAAACTAGTCGTTGGATTTTCGACCGATCGGAACCAAAACAATGCAGATGACTTCTGTGGGAAGTGTTTGTAAATAATTATTGAAAAAAAGTAGAAATTTCCTTTCACGGTCGCTTAGGGGCTCCAAAATAAAAGAATGGGTGGAGCCTATCACATTTAAATGGCCATAAATCCAGAACGGCTTAACATATCATCATATGCCTCGGGAAATATATGTAGATCATCACTCCGAGGTCCCATACAAAATAACATGGCGTTTGGACACTAGGTGGTGCTATAACAGTAAACATGGCTAAATGTACATGTCTTTTGGTGGCCTAGACAACTCTGTGTCACGTGACATTTGACTAATACACAAACTATTCATATCAAACGATAGATCTCCTTATTCATAACAACTTTGCCTCTTGAACCATTGATGTCTATCAAATTGTTTGTGACTTATTGGTTATGATGTAAAAAACCTACTTTTGCTAACTTGTTCAAGGATTTTCAAGCAATTTCAAAATTTCCACCACAGTACATTTCTCTGGACTCTCTAGGTCAATAATCATCAAAAACATGTTGAGTATTTTTTAGTTTTGTGACCATAACAGGGTGCTTTATTATATTAGCGTGAAACGAGTACGGTGATAGGTCGCTACTCCTTAAGAAATAATCCAACTGACTTGCCATTAAGTACTATTATACATATTATGACACAAAACAAGCATGCAACATGTGATTCTTATCGGAAGAGGCATGCCTTCACAACAGTCAAAAAGGTGAAATATCATACATTTAAAATTACTATTTTAAACTTGTCTTTAATAAATACATCATTTGCTAGTCAAATTGCTAATCAGCCAGTCACATAGCATAAACTCAATCCATTTTGGCTTCTAGACGTGGTAAACACTTGCTGAAGTTCAAACCGAGCATCAAAATGGAGAAACAATTGGATATATGGTATGGGATATATTAGATAACACATACCACCTGAGGATTGTTGCCAACCATGTCCATGTTTTGATGGCTACTTCCAGCAGTAAAAAAATCGACCATGTCAGAAAGCTCAAATGATCTCAAACTGGTTTCTTGAACATGACAATGAGCTCACTGTACTCCAATGGCCTTCAGAGTCACCAGACTCAACCAAATAAGCATCACTTAAATGGCAAGGTCTTCTGGAATATTGTTGCAGACCATGAATGTGAATCAATTATCTATTTAAATTGGTCGTATTTTTTTTATCAATTCTTCAGAACACAAAATAAGCTATTTTGAAGAATGTGCATTGTATTAAAAAAAAGACCTATATATGTGCAATAGAATGTTTTGGAGACACAGGAGTTGCTTTGTTTTGCTAATGGCTTCATTCTTTATCAATTGACAGCTGCCAAGCCACGCCCTTAGCAACCAAACAGATTATTTTTTGCAATCGTCTAGCCAGACCTACATCTCTGCAGTAGAATATTATAAAGACACGGGGCTTGGTTCGTTTGACTTGTGGTTTGATGTGTTATTAATTGACAGGTATTAATTGACACCCATGGCAACCGAACAGGTTAGCTTAGCAACCGTTTAGCAAGATCTCTATCTCTGCAACAAATCATCATAGAGACATGAGAAATGGTTTATTGCACTCGTCCCTTAGGTATTATCGGTTTACGCCCGTTTTTGCATACGAGTGTACGCATGCATGGTCTGTATTAAAAGTTACCAACCGTTTCTGTCATATTTCTTGGTGTGGAAGAGTGTCATTCGTTGTGGATTTGTTACGGTGCCATTCCTGAGCCTAGTTGACAATGGCAAGGCCAATAGAGGCCTTAGACTGCTCGAACCCGCTAAATGCTGCTTGCAGCTTTAATTATTATTATACTTCTTCCCTAGAACTGATACTGCAGCCCAAACCGTAAGGCCGACAGAGCTGAGACTCGGTCAGATGGTAGTAGTCCTTGTCGCTACTCAGATACACGGAGCCAGCCAAATCGACCCATAGGTGGCGCTACAGCGATAAAAAACGTGTTTACGCTTGTTACTCCTAAACCGTTTGTCGCACACCCAAGTATTTTATATCAGAGTAATCACTGGCTCAAAACTTAAAAAACGTATATCTCCGATTTCATTTCCGGTATGCAAATTTTTTCGCTAATTAGCATTTTATGAAAAAAATTAAAAATGAACTAGTCCCTGGATTTTTGCCCTATCGGAACCAAACCAACGCTGATGAGTTCTGTGGAGTGTGAATATGAATAATTATTAAAAAAAGTTGAAATTTTCATCCCCCATCGCTAGAGGGCGCAAAAATGTCCAAAACGGAAGTAACATATTGAACTAAAATGGCCATAACTCCTGAACTGTTTGAGATATCTTCATGGGGCTTGGAACATATGTGTAGACCCTCAATCCGGGGTCAAGGTAAAAAAAAAGCTGCGTTTGGCCACTAGGTGGCGCTATAATTTGAATGAGCTAGAAAATGGCCATAACTACGCAACAGTTTGCCCGATTGACTTATTATTTGGTATGGTGTGTCTTTGTCTCATTCTACATGAATATCTAAAAGGACATTGGCGTATCTTAAAAAACATGGCCGCCATTGGCCAATGAAGTTTGAGCACTTATTAGACCGGGTTAACGGAGGCCGAACAAAACGACGCTCGCTGGGCTTATTCGTCTCATGGTCTTTAAGGTCTGTAAGAAATGTGAACTCATTCGGCCACCGGGGGGCGAAATAACGCTTTAGGAGTGCTTAAACAATTGTGTATCACGTGACATTTGACATATACAGAAACTATTGGTATCATATGATAGTACTCTTCATTCTGAGCAACTTTGCCTCTGGAACAACTTCTATCGATCGAACGGTTCGTGAGTTATTGCTGATGATGTCAAAAACCTACTTTCGCGAACTAGTCGTTGGATTTTCGACCGATCGGAACCAAAACAATGCAGATGACTTCTTTGGGAAGTGTTTGTAAATAATTATTGAAAAAAAGTTAAAATTTCCTTTCACGGTCGCTTAGGGGCGCCAAAATAAAAAATGGGTGGAGCCTATCACATTTAAATGGCCATAAATCCAGAAAAGCTAAACATATCATCATATGCCTCGGGAAATATATGTAGACCATCACTCCGAGGTCACATACAAAATAACGTGGCGTTTGGACACTAGGTGGCGCTATAATAGTAAAAATGGCTAAATGTACATGTCTTTTGGTGGCCTAGACAACGGTGTGTCACGTGACATTTGACTAATACACAAACTATTGATATCAAACGATAGATCTCCTCATTCATAACAACTTTGCCTCTTGAACCATTGATGTCTATCAAATGGTTTGTGAGTTATTGGTGATGATGTAAAAAAACTACTTTTGCAAACTTGTTCAAGGATTTTCAAGCAATTTCAAAATTTCCACCACAGTACATTTCTCTGGACTCTCTAGGTCAATAATCATCAAAAACATGTTGAGTTTTTTTTGTTTTGTGACCATAACAGGGTCCTTTATTATATTAGCGTGAAACGAGTACGGTGAAGGTCGCTACTCCTTAATAATTAATCCAACTGACTTGCCATTAAGTACTATTATACATATTATGACACAAAACAAGCATGCAACATGTGATCCTTATCGGAAGAGGCATGCCTTCACAACAGTCAAAAAGGTGAAATATCATACATTTAAAATTACTATTTTAAACTTGTCTTTAATAAGTACATCATTTGCTAATCAAATTGCTAATCAGCCAGTCACATAGCATAAACTCAATCCATTTTGGCTTCTAGACATGGTAAACACACTTGCTGAAGTTCAAACCGAGCATCAAAATGGAGAAACAATTGGATATATGGTATGGGATATATTAGATAACTCATACCACCTGAGGATTGTTGCCAACCATGTCCATGTTTTGATGGCTACTTCCAGCAGTAAAAAAATCGACCATGTCAGAAAGCTCAAATGATCTCAAACTGGTTTCTTGAACATGACAATGAGCTCACTGTACTCCAATGGCCTTCAGAGTCACCAGACTCAACCAAATAAGCATCACTTAAATGGCAAGGTCTTCTGGAATATTGTTGCAGACCATGAATGTGAATCAATTATCTATTTAAATTGGTCGTATTTTTTTATCAATTCTTCAGAACACAAAATAAGCTATTTTGAAGAATGTGCATTGTATTAAAAAAAAGACCTATATATGTGCAATAGAATGTTTTGGAGACACAGGAGTTGCTTTGTTTTGCTAATGGCTTCATTCTTTATCAATTGACAGCTGCCAAGCCACGCCCTTAGCAACCAAACAGATTATTTTTTGCAATCGTCTAGCCAGACCTACATCTCTGCAGTAGAATATTATAAAGACACGGGGCTTGGTTCGTTTGACTTGTGGTTTGATGTGTTATTAATTGACAGGTATTAATTGACACCCATGGCAACCGAACAGGTTAGCTTAGCAACCGTTTAGCAAGATCTCTATCTCTGCAACAAATCATCATAGAGACATGAGAAATGGTTTATTGCACTCGTCCCTTAGGTATTATCGGTTTACGCCCGTTTTTGCATACGAGTGTACGCATGCATGGTCTGTATTAAAAGTTACCAACCGTTTCTGTCATATTTCTTGGTGTGGAAGAGTGTCATTCGTTGTGGATTTGTTACGGTGCCATTCCTGAGCCTAGTTGACAATGGCAAGGCCAATAGAGGCCTTAGACTGCTCGAACCCGCTAAATGCTGCTTGCAGCTTTAATTCTTATTATTATTCTGCCCTAAAACTGATGCTGCAGCCCAAACCGTAAGACCGACAGAGCTGAGACTTGGTCAGATGGTAGTAGTCCTTGTCGCTACTCAGATACACGGAGCCAGCCAAATCGGCCCATAGGTGGCGCTACAACGATGAAAAGCGCGTTTGCGCCTTATACTCCTAAACCATTGGTCGCACACCCAAGTGTCTTATATCAGTGTAATCACTGGCTCAAAACTTAAAAAACGTATATCTCCGATTTCATTTCCGGTATGCAAATTTTTTCGCTAATTTGCATTTTATGAAAAAAAAAAAAAATGAACTAGTCCCTGGATTTTTGCCCTATCGAAACCAAACCAACGTTGATGAATTCTGTGGAGTGTGAATGTAAATAGTTATCGAAAAAAAGTTGAATTTTCTGCTCACGGCCGCTAGGTGGCGCTAAAACGTCCAAACCGGAAGTGGCATATTTAGCTAAAATGGCCATAACTCGTGAACTGTTTGAGATATCTTCATGGGGCTTGGAACATATGTGTAGACCCTCAGTCCGGAGTTATAATAAAAAAAATGTGGCGTTTGGCCACTAGGTGGCGCTATAATTTGAATGAGCTAGAAAATGGCTATAACTACGCAACCCTTTGCCCGAATGACTTGATAATTGGTATGGTGGGTCTTTGTCTCATGCTTCATGAATATCTAAAAGGACATTGACGTATGTCAAAAAACATGGCCGCCATTGGCCAATGAATTTTGAGCACTCATTACACCGGGTAAACGGAGGCCGATCAAAACGACACTCGCTGGGCTTATTCATCTCAAGGTCCTTAAGGTCTGTAAGAAATGTGAACTCATTTGGCCACCGGGGGGCGAAGTAACGCTTTAGTAGTGCTTAAACATTTGTGTATCATGTGACACTTGACATATAACCAAACTATTTGTATTATATGATAGATCTCCTTATTCTAAACAACTTTGCCTCTAGAACAACTTCTGTCGATCAAATGGTTTGTGAGTTATCGCAGATATTGATAGAAACCTTTCTTCGCAAACTTGTCCCTGAGTTTTTGACCGATCAGACCCAAACCAATGTAGATGACTTGTGTGGAGTGTGAAGGTAAATAATTATCAAAAAAAGTTGAAATTTCCTTTCACGATCGCTTAGGGGCCCCAAAATAAAAAAATGGGCGGAGCCTATCACATTTAAATGGCCTCAAATCAACAACGGTTTAACATTTCAGCAAGGGGCTCAGGAAATATCTGGAGACCATCACTAGGATGTCACATAAAAAAGAACGTGGCGTTTGGACACTAGGTGGCGCTATAATAATAAAAATGGCAAAATGCACATGTCTTTTGGTGGCCTAGACAACTGTTCGTCACGTGACATTTGAGTAATACACAAACTATTGATATCAAACGATAGATCTCCTTATTCATAACAACTTTGCCTCTTGAACCATTGATGTCTATCAAATGGTTTGTGAGTTATTGGTGATGATTTAAAAAACTACTTTTTCAAACTTGTTCAAGGATTTTCAAGCAATTTCAAAATTTCCACCTCAGTTCATTTCTTTGGACTCTCTAGGTCAATAATCATCAAAATCATGTTGAGTTTTTTTTTGTTTTGTGACCATAACAGGGTCCTTTATTATATTAGCGTGAAACGAGTATGTTATATGTCGATACTCCTTAATAAATAATCCAACTGACTTGCCATGTAGTACTATTATACATATTATAACACTTAACAAGCATGCAAAATGTGATGCTCATAGGAAGAGACATTCATTTCGATGGCTTTCTTATAGAGTCACCAGATCACAATGCATGTAGCTTTGCTAAAGGAACGATAAATATGTGCAGGATAAAGGTGTGTAGTGTGCGTGTGTGTTTATGGATATCATTTCCCTCTGTATCATATGAGTTTGAATGCACTGTATAGTTCTGTGTGTCTTGTGTGATCGAGAGTGTGCATGTGTGTGTAATGAAATGTGTCTCACAGGAAGACAGTGTTAGAAATATAATGTATTACACATTAAACGTTGCTCCATATTTACACATCTATAAATATAGCACATGTCTGCTTGCTTTTAAGATGAGTGTTGATATATATATATAACACAGCTTTATTAGATAAAACCAGTTTAATTGCATGTAAACCCAAATTGCTACTCAGCCAGTCACATGGCAGCAGCTCAATAAATTTAGGCATTTAGACATGGTAAACATGACTTCCTGAAGTTCAAAGCAAACATCAAAATGGGGTATATTGTATTATGTGAGGTGTTTGTATAAAATTAAGCATAATTTAAATGCCATGGCATTCTAGAATATTATGAATGTGAATCAATGTATCTATTTAAGATGCTCCTGGCCTTAAGCCTTAAAAAAAATGTATACACGTCTATCATAATGTATGGCAGGTGCCATGCCACATCCATAGCAACTAAACAGGTTAACTTAGCAACCATTAAGCTAGACCTATATCTCTGGAACAGAACATCGTAGAGACATGAGAATTGGTTAATTTCACTCGTCCCTTATCTGTTTAAACCTGCATATGAGTGTAAGCATGCGTGGTCTGTATTAACCGTTGCTGACCATTTCTTTCATTTTTCTGGATATGGGTAAGTGTCATCCGTTGCGGATGTGTTATGGTGCGATTCCTGACCGTAGTCAGCGAAGGCAGTCGACCTTAGTCCCCTTAGACTGCTCGAACCCGATGATTACTGCTTGCAGTTATATTTTATTTTTGTTTTTATTATTTGGTTAAAAATGGGGACGGATTGTGCCTTTATAAAGCTTTAAAAAGACACAAATGTACTTATGCACAGAGAGGAAAGGCACAAGACTTTCATAAAAGTATTATATTTTGATTTGTTTTTACCAGACCACTTGAAAAATAGCATGAGTTGTGTGGAGCTATTTCATGAAACGTTTTAAAGCTGGAGAAGAGTTAGACACTATCTGTTATAAATCAGTACACGAAGCAAAAAAATAATCTTTAACAATGTCTCTAAAAAACAGAGCATTTCAATGATCCTTTCCATTCTTTTTCTATTTCTATGTTTGTGTTTAGGTCAAATTATCAGTTTTGTTTCATTCTGTGAACGACAAACAATTTCTCCCAAATTTCAAATGAAACTTTGTTTCTATCTGCATTTATTTGCAGACATAATTTTTTATTTTAATTCTTCAGTCCTCAAATACTGCAAAGAAAAAATGTTCATATTCACTTTTAACCAATATGACATTGTTGCAGTTTTCATGTTTCTTATCATGCTGTCTATCTTTCACATAACTTTTGGATGACTTTATATTTGATTTTGTGGAAATTCAACAGACACTGGCCTGAAATGAACATGATACATCTAGAAATGATGATTGAATAAAATATTACAGTAGTCTCTTAATTTCAGCTGTACACTGTGAGAAAATGATGACTACATTCATATTTTTTGAGGGGTAAACAAACCCTTTTTAAGCATTTATAAACTTAACCCATGGGCCAGATGAAAGATGGCCCACCCAAAAAAGTATTGTCAGGGCTCTAAAGGCAATTACTAGATTTTGATAAAAAAATAATGAGGGCATAGATTTTGTTATTTGGAAAAATATCCACTATTATGCAAATACGACAAAGAACCAACATAAATAGTGACAACGTTTCCAAAGAATTAAGGAGTGAATTTACTGGAACACATTCATGAAGTACAACACCGCCAGCAGAGATTTTCAGAGGAGCAAATTTTATCACATCTTCTTGCGTTTGCTACACTGGTTTCATGCGATGCGTTCTGCATTTATCAGTTAGGATATTGAAGGGCCATGATGATGTCAACCGATAAGAATATTGATCAAATTTTCTCAGAAAGTTATCTTGATTAAATATTATAAAAACAGTTTTCCTTTCTTTGAAATAACATGCACCAGTGAATCGTTCAGAATAAGACGCGCAGGAAGAAAATAAATTGGGTGACTTTTGCCTTCATTTTAACTTGAGCAGACATGTGTCATTTCTGTGCCACCAGCCTTATCAGACATAACTGTAAAAATAATGATTGCTTTTAAACTGAGCCCTCTCCTAAACATTTTTAAGCTTTGTACTAGACATCAGCTTCTGTGTGTAATCCTCACCTTCATCTTTAGAATTTCCTGCAGCAATTATTTTCCCCTCCTGATTTGTTCCTGAGGAAGCCTTGACCATCTGTGGCCCGGTGAAGATAACAGGTCAAAAGCATCAGGGCTCTGAAATTTCCCCTTTGACTTTGGCACTAAAGATTAGCACCCTCGATATGACGGCTCCCCAAGAGGATTGTTGGAGCTTTGAAATCTCAAATGAAGAATTAGAAGAAGCTTGGGCTGTAATCCTCTTATCTGTGATGCATCGGGCCCTCTCCCTCTTCACACTTATTGCAGAATGACTTCAAAACTCTTTGTGTCCTCTCCTCCTTTCTGCCAACATTTGTGCGTGAGCTCATTGTGTTTCTCGTGTTTCTGTCTATAAATGGGCCAATAGTGCCATGCAAGGGCCATCTTAAAGTGAGATTTTTTGTTGTCTGTGTGTGGCAAGGCAGGTGAATATCTACAACCATTCCTTGGTTAATGTATTAGGAGGACTGTACACTCCGTATGGAACAGGGCAGCAATACTGGGGAAGGTAAACATTTAATGTATTTAAAAATATTTGTGTGTCTTCAACATACTTAAAGGGATCATATGACATGGCTAAAATGAATATTATCGTTTGTTTTAGATGTAATGCAATGTGTATACATGACTTAAAGGAGTCATATGGCGCGAATATGTGTTTTCTGTGTCTTTGGTGTGTTATAAGTTGGCCATGCATATATTAGACATGTAAAGTTGCAAAAATGAAAGTGTGGGTACAAAAGATGCATTCTATCTAAAAGCGAATGCTCACCCAAACCTGCCTGAAACGCCTCGTGTAACCACACCTCCACAAATCTACGTCAGTTCGTGGTATGGGTTGGGTAAGACCGCCCAAATGTCCACCGACCAATCACAACAGCCTGAGAAATGGAAGCTCGCTGATATGGTATGGGTGGGACATCTTCACACACTCAATCACGACAGACCGGGTCAGCTTAACCAATCAGAAAGTTTCTGAAGGAGGGACTGTATATAGACCGGAAGAAATCCAGTCATTGTGTTAAAAGAGAGACAGCAGTGAACAATAGAATTGAAATACGTGATATTTAAAAATTGTTTTTAATAGAAACATGGATATCCTTTGTTAAACACCCAAAAAACACAATAAAAGCCTCAAAAACATAATAGGACTGGCTCCTTTAAACTGTAATGCCTATAACAGCACACAGTCATCTCATCCATAGTTACTGCCAATGTTTTATGTAATGTCCTTAACTAGAGAAATTACATTAATTTAATTTCTGAGAGTACAAACACAAATATTTTTCTAAGCAACAATACAATTTTACAGACTTGACAAAGGATGAGACGCTTTCCTCTAATGTCAGAGACCAGACTGGCTGGGGATGTACAGTAGTTTGTTTATCAAGTCTTACTTCCCTCAAACTCATCTCTCCTTTCTGCTTCCATATCCCTGCTTTGGACTAACAAATTCTGATGTCCATATGTACAGCGGCTATTAATAATCAAGTCAAAAAAAGACGATCTGTATTATTTAGAAACCTACTTTAGATTAGTCATGTTTTCATACCCTGCCTCAGTCGCTTGCCTTCACCCACGTGCCTGCGTGCGAACTGCCCAGCTGAGTGCTGCAGTTAATGCAAGGAAATACAGACGCACGCAAACATGGATTTCCGAGCGAAAGTCGGGCCGACTTTGTTTTTTCGCTTTTACAAGCGTGCATTAGGTCACTACGTTGCGTATAGATCCGTTTTTGACGCTTTTCTCAATGTAAATGATTACACTAACAAATAAAGTAAATTCTTCAAACTTAAACTCAAAATTCATACTGGGCACAGCAGATTTGTATTGTAGATTTGTAGACGCCCCTGGTAGAGAACCTCAGTAAATGGGATAGTTTACGTCTATTCTGCCTCCACTTGTGTTTAAGGCAGTTGACTACAATCTAGCACCAAAGTGTCGCCGTGACCCAGGTGCTGTCTCCTCACATCAGCCCGAGCAAAGTCACTCACTTACAGGGCTGCTATGTCACTGACAGTCAAGCCGTTATTCACCTTTCTACATCAGCGTTCCCTTTTCTCACTCCTTTTTATGAAAGGATTTTTTATCCTCAGAAAACAAACAACATTAGATCAGATAGCGCCTCAGTTATTGTCGTCTGAGGAAGTGTGATTCTCAGCATGAGCTTGACATGTTATTGCCTATTAGTGCCTCGCTGTAATTCAACAGGTCCAATTTATCGAGATTATCAGCGCAAACACATTCAAGTTTATGTGTGATGTGGCAGGGAGTGAAAAAATGGGGATATGAATCATTAATAATCAAACAAAAATGTTAAAGCAATGGTTCACCAAAATATACATAGTTTGTGTTCATTCAATCACCTTTTTAAATGGCTAGCATATTTGACTTTATTTGTTTTGCAGAATTCTGTTTTTTTAATAGCAGAATGTAAACTTTTTGTTCATAAAATGTAAGTAGATGCAGACCCCAGCTGTCGGAAATTTTCAGTAAAGAAGACTTTTCATATTCTGAATAAACAGTGATCAACGGTTGTATCTTCAATGTTAAAGAAAATGAAATATTTAAATGAGCAATGTGGATATTTTAGCGGCATCTATTGGGGAGGTTGTGAATTACAACCAACGGCTTACTCCACTCCTCCCTTTTGACACTGGACCTTTAAAATATGTATTTAATCAAATAAATTGCACTTAAATTAATTTCACTAGATACAAATACACAGTGATGATGTGAATCATCTTCGAAATTATTATCTGTCTATGTGTCATCATTTTTCTGTTTTTACCTGGTCTCGATGAACGGTAGCAGAACGCTCAAGCAGCTTGTCGTTCTTGCACAAACAGACAATAATTGTTCCTTGCGAGTAATTGGGTTTTCAAAGCTCGCTGACACGAGAGAGATTTTTTTATTTGTTCAACCCAATAGAGTCGAGTAGAGCGTCAGGCGTCAAACAGACAGCACTTCATTCCGCTCAGCCATTTATAGTCTGACCAAAATAGCTTATTTTCTACCTTGCGAATGCCTCAGACAAGACTAGAAAAGTGTGAAAAAATAGATTGCGTCTTTGGTTCCGCCTTTCAATCGAGGTTTAAAAACCATTGTATTTCTGAGAAGTGTTTATTTTAACTCTTCCCATATATTTGGCAGAATTAAATCCATGGTACAATGGTAAAATAAAGCTTTTAAAACATTTGCATGTCGGAATTGGACAGTTGTTGGTACACTGTACACGGAATTATAAATAAATTATAAAACTCATCATAATGCCTTATATTACATTTTGTTTTTATTTAAAAAAATAAATGTTTTTATGTAAAGAATCTTAAATAAAAAAAATAAAAAAATAATGTTATTAATATCAATGTATATAGTCTAAGATTTCTGACATACGTTGGACATCTATTCTTCTATAAAAAAATAAGAAATATCAGAATCAGAATCAGAATCAGAATCAGAAAGAGCTTTATTGCCAAGTATGTTTGCACATACAAGGAATTTGTTTTGTTGACAGGAGCATCCAGTACACAGAATAAGCAACAACACACAGACCATCAAACAATACAAAAAACAGTTACACAGATGATTTAAATAAGGGCCTATGGGTATAAAAATAAAGAAATACAATACAATAAACATAAGAGTAAAGTTATGTGTGTATGTAAATATGTACAAGTAAAAAATAGAATAGACTATTTCAGTAAAAGGTATGTGATGAAAGATGAAATATAATTTACAGAAAAAGTTGTATAAAAAATAGATAGTGTATTATCTGAAGGATATTGAAGATTGCACTTTATTATTATTGCACAGAGTTAAATGCACATAAGAAGTCTTGCACGCAAGACATTTTTTTTTAAATAAAATTAACTGTTCAAGAGGTAGATGGCCTGAGGGAAGAAGCTATTTTTATTTATATAAATATAAAATAAATAAAAGTATAGTTCTTGTTTCATACATTGTGTCAATGTAAAAGAGCTGCATTATTTAGTTGGGGGCTTGAAAGTGACATGTACAGACATAGGGTAGACAGACAGAACAGGGTGACAAACAGCAGACATTTATGAATGATGTGGTGTCTCATTTGTGGTGCATTATTAAAGACTGAGGGAAGGTGAGTAAGAAATAACAAGCTGGAGAAGCTATAATGAGGCCGGGCTCTTTCTAAAGGCCAGATACATATCTGGACAACAGTAAGTCACATCCATGGAGATCCAAAATGAACTATTATATCACCCCCCAAAAAATGTGGGGCAGCACAGGCTGCAGTAAACTATGGCATCTGTAGAAGTGGGAGAGACGACTGGTTTATGCTACATCAATAATGCATGTTATAGAGAAAAAAATGTGAAACAGCTTTCTGATCACATCAATGCACTTATATGACCCATCTCCAACTGGAACAGTTGTAATGTTGTCAAGGTCAAATCTGTACAGAACAGATAAAGGATGTTTGGGCCCAAACACTTTCCATTCAATCAAGACAGTGTTCTTGTAGTGTATATAAAGGATTTTAGGATTTTTCTAAATAATCTAAAAAAAGTTGAGTTTTAGCGAAAACTAGGCACATAATTAAAAAAAAAGTAAAAGGAAGATATCAAATAGACCTGATGCAAACTTAATATAGTATAGAGCAAAAAGTGTTGACAGCTTTTGTAATATGTTATGACTTTGTTTCTGTGTGCACTGTAAACTGTGCAGAAGAGTGAGAGAATTCTCGTTTTATTCAGTTTAAATACAGCCTAAATATGTAAAAATAAAATCCCAGTTACCAGCAATATAGACAGCTCATATAGTTACTGTTGGAAAGTCATCTCATTTACCAGTTATCGAAAAAAAGTACTAAAAATAGAAATAAATCAATCATCAAACATTTGGATGTTATGGGTTATTATCTTGAATAATTGATGAATGTCTGCAGTAAAAAAAATGACATCATAATTTTTGTAAACATTGAAAGCAGGTCCCACCGAAGACCACACAAGGGTTAATAAAACCCTTTTATATTTTTGGTCAGATTATGTCTGTAATTTAAACAGAACCCATAGAATCAAGAAAACTCCAGACAGGTGCAGAAACTGTACATCTCTGTTGCTTTCAAACCAGACTGAACAGATGAAATCATCTTATTTGACAGTGAGTTACATGAACATTGGGTCTGGACATGCCATCACGCCTCTGTATACTCCCTGAAAAGGTAGACCTTTATTCTAGGTTTCTGATGCACACACAGAAAAGGTAAAAATCACCAGAGTTCTTGGAAAAGCTCAGAGTTCAATCTTTTATCTGTGCACTAGGATGGGAAACATCACACCGCATTGAGGAAGCAAAAGAGATTCATCTGCTGGCTGGGCACAGTTGGAAATCATTTACACACCAAAACATTGGATCCATAAATATGTATAGAGTGGGGGGAGGTGGTGGGTGTCCACTGAAAAACATGGGATTTCAAATGGAAAGCTCAGGTGTGGGGTGCTTTCTGGAATCAGAAATCATATCTCTCATCTCTTTTTCTTTTTCTTTTGTTGTCGCGTCTATGGCTGTGTGTGCAGCTGAGAGCTGGCAGCGGACTGCTGTGATTAATCGAACACATGGTGTTTTTAGCACAGGTGTGCGGTACTTTCTCTCTGTGTAAAATGATGATAAGACCTCAGTTTCAGCCTATGAATCACCAGCAATCTTCTCATGCCATATCTGATTTCACAAAATGTATTATCTCAAATGTCTTGCTTACAAATGAAAGTATCTGCTTGACAGTTATCTCATTATACTTATAAAAACCCCTCAGCCACAACAATTAATGATAATAATAATAACAATAACAACAACAATAATAATAATAATATATTTAATTGTTATCAAACTAAATAATAATTATTAAAAAAAAAATTATAATAATAATAACAACAATCAAAATACTGTAATGATCCTGCCCTTCTTGTGGTTGTGTTTGGAAGCACACGGCCATTGTTTGATTCTTTATGCCATGTGCTCTCCTGTCTTGCATCCTAGCCCCGCCCCTTATTTCCTTATTCATTATCCCGGTTTCAGTTCACGCCCTTCACCTGTTGCCCTCGGTATGCCTCTTTTGTTCTCTCCTATGCCCTTGTGTTTGCTGTCCTTTAAGGTCTTCTCACCCACATTGTGTCTTGTCTACTCCTCAAGGTTTTGTTGATCAAAGTTAAGTTTTATTCTTTGGTTTAATCATGTCTTGGCTATGTTTTCCCCTTCGAGGGATTTTGAGTTGTTTCTTGTTTTTCATTCTGTTTTTATAAGTGAGTTTTGTTGAAGACCTGTCTGCATCTGGGTTCTGTTCCATGCACACCCTGACAAATACATTTAGTTATTATCAAACAAAATAATAATACATATATACAATGTACTTAAATGCAAAACTAACTTACAAATAAAACAACTCCCCGTGATGGTCAAACGGTCAAAAATTGAGAGTGGCGGTGTTTTAGGACAGTTAAGGGGCACTATTCTTTAAAACTGAACTATGGTTTGTAATATGTTGCGGGCAAAAACAACCCAGATAGTTTTTTCATAAAATTCTTCTAAAACCAAATTATGTCACATTTCTGTACACATTTAATTAGCATTAGCAACCAGCACAGATCAAGGACATTTTATGATTTTTGTTTTTAGCATTATAACAGCGAGTCTTATTGGCCCTAAAAATAGACTTCATCTTCTGCTAAATTTAATTTCCAAGTAGATTGATATTTTTTGCAAAATTCGCACATGAAAATGCATCAGGGTTCCCATAAAAGGCAGTCGTTGGCCCTGTAATCACAATCCTCCATTTAGTTGGAGCACAAAGTCCCTGCAGAAAAGTGAGATGCAATAAATTGAAATGTCACTTTCAAATCCACCATTCTCTCATATATAAAAGTACAGCTAATGACAATTTACTCTCCTGACAGACAGAATGAGGAACTGTAAAGTGAAGGAGAATGTATTATGAACTATTTTGAGTCAATTCTATGTGGTTGCTAGGTGAATCTTTACCAGCCTAAATAACATCCCCAGGTCTTGATGATTTTCTGATCTTTAGATAAAGCTTAAATTGCAGCATGAAAACTGCTAACCCAGCTGCTTATAAAACTACCACAGCTGCCCTGGAGATATATTTAATTTATATCCATAGCCCAAAATGTGAAGTTTTCTTCAAGCCCTTAACCTTACACCCAAATAAGTACTTGGGAATTCACTTAGCGAGCACCATTAAATTAATCACAAAAAATCACTTGTTTTTCTGCTTCACTAAATTCTTTTGTGGCCAGATAAAGAAAGCTCTTGCTGACCTCTGTATTGAGCGCGTTTGAACATTGCTCGCTCTTTATGATGCATGCACTTTTCTGGCAACTGTCATTATCCCTAAAACCTCAAAAGCTGGAGGACAATTAGACAAACCTTAGGCTGAAGAGCTTTCAAGAGCTCCCTGCTACTTCACAAACAGTGTCCTCTGTAATTGCAGACATGTTCTTGTAAATATGTCTACGTCTCTAAAGGAAAATGGCTTGTAGTGCATCAAGATCAATCATATATAACCACACACAATATCGACCATGGAAACTTGGTGAACTCATTAGTCCTTGTAAGAATCTTTGTGCTTGTTGTTCCAGCACTCTGCTTAAAAACATCAATCGAACAAGATTAAATGAACGACAACTATTATGTTTGTGCATTCAAGATGTATATGTACTTTCCGGCAGGATTTGAGAATGCAAGGTTTGGGCCAAAAATGGGACATTTGATTCGCACAAATATTATTAATTTGTTAGGTTTTTATGTATTGTATTGTGACTATAAATGTGTGTAGTCTCATTTGCATTCTGTCAGCCAAATGAGAGCAACTGGGTTTTCCGCTTATCATAGTTCATTAGTTTGATTTTACATCCTCTTCGAGCAGGATGCAGTAAATATGCAAGATGTCGGGCTACATTTTTTCGCTTTAGGCAGGCCTTGGTTCAAATGACGGGCTCCCTTCACAACAACTTGGAGGATGATAAATGCAACAATAGATTTCTGAAACAATTTATAAATCCCTTCATCCCCTGACACTTCAGAAGATACTGTGAGATAAATTCTGCTTCTTGATCAAGGAGGACTATAATATCTGGGGAGACCTATTCTTAAGCATTCCTATTCATCTCAATGGCAGCTTCTTAGCTGAGGGACTAAACCCCTCTGAATTTTGTTATTTAAAGGCTTATTTTTTTACTGTTTAAAGACACAGAAAATGGCATCATACAAAATTGACTGATGACACCTCGATATTGTGCCAACATACACGCTGGTCCATTCGAAAATGCGTGTCAGTGTAACGCTCTGCCTCTTCTAGGCGTGAACATGACATGAATGTATGAAAGTGGAGTAATTTTTGCAGAACGGGGCGATTTTCTAATGTTTTTATAATTCATGACAAGTTATGGTGTACATGGTATTTCGTGTATGGTCTTTGTGCGTACAATTTAAACCTATTTTAGCATGTAACCCGACCCGACCCCACCCCTAAACCTAAACCTAACAGTTTGTATACTATATAGTATAAAACACAACACATAACAGGCAGATACAGCTACAGATGCTATTCATTCAAAAAGTGAAATTATTCCAAGTGTTCCAAACACAAAGATCCTTATCTCTGTCCGCCGTAAAACTAGTTCTGGTTGCGTACAATTTCAAAAATTGACGCCAGAACGTCAGCTGCGATTGTGAAATAGCATTGGCTCTCGCACGTCTCATGACTGGTTGGCTCTTAAGTTATAAAAAGGCATTGGCTGCCCTGCTCTGCAAGCATTCCGAGTGAAATGGAAATATGAATAAAAAAAAATTGTGACCGTGGCTTTCGTCCTTCTCTGCGATTTGATTGGATGCATAAAAACAGCTGTTGCATTTTGAAATGGAACTGGCAGCAGACTGAGAGTTGTAGGGGAGGAGTTAAGGGATGCTCCGCCCAAGCCGTCAAACAAACGTCATGGATATTTATTACAGGACTGAAATGCATTTTCAGATCTTAACCGAAGATTATCAGGGCAAACAGATTTGAAAAAGATAATGACCCACATTGATAAACTGTTTACAATAAACGCAGCAATATTTCATGAAAAAATAGTCATTATAATTGTTTATTTCACTGGGGCTTTAAGGTTTATAGCAGATAGAGAGAAATGTGTCACCAAGAGCCCTCCAAGCAATTTATTTGGATGGTAAAGAAACACCTCAGATTTTTTTTTTGTTTTTGGATTATGCATCAATATAGAAACCCGGCCTCAAATCCCCCAGAATGTTGTATTTACGGCATCTACCACCAAGGACTACACAGGCCATTCTAACATCCTTTTCCATCCTAAACCTTGTCCCCTTGGTCTTGATTTCCATAGACCTAGAGAGATTTAACTTACTTAAACCATATACTGTGTATACATACATCTAGTTGGCACAGAAAAGCTAGAAAAATATTATTATTATTTTTAGTTATACATTGTACACAATACATCGTTTTATTGTGGTATTTATTATTAATAATAATAACAACAAAAATACTACTAGTGATTTTGATAATTATTACTAATGATAACAACAATAATAATTATAGTTTGTATTAATGTTGTTTTGTTGTATAATGCTTTTGTTATGTTTTCTTACTACATAAACCAAATTCTAAAGATGTATTTTTGCAGCCTCATTTAAAGTTTTGATTGTTCAAGCATTTAGAGCTACTCAACACACCACACCTGACAGCTGCCAGTTTGCACACTGAAAACGTTCCAGTCTTATCAGGGATGTTCATTGTCCCTGCAGAGGATAATTGAGCTGCAGTACAAGACGTGTCTTTCTGTAACTATTAAATGACACACTATTTAGATGGAAGGCGATCAAATTTATATTCTGCGCATTCATTCGCTACCAACGCTCGGGGAAAAACAAAGTTTTGCAAAACCTTTATTGAATCAGGCCCTTTCTTTCCTGAACAGTCTCCGGAGAGCAGAACGCAGCAAAAGCAAATTAGATCTTCTCCTCACCGAGAGGTCAAGCTTCTGCATGCATCAGACCCAAATTGCAATTCCAAAAAAAGAGGCCACTTTGTAGAACTCCGAACCCCTGAGCAATGAGTACAGTCAAATACAGCCACGAAATGATTTCCCTGACCTGACCTCAACTCACCAGCAACAATTACCGTCCCATTGACTTGCAAAGCAGAGTTTGCATGCTATCCCTTTGGGTGCCAGTTAATTATGGCGCACACAAAAGGACTTTAGACTGATGGTGAAGCACTGAAGTTATTATCCAGACTGGATTTAAATTCAGGCTAGAATTTCTTTCTGATCTTTCTCGCTAAATGGATCTGGCATCACATTGCACTCAGCTTCCTGCTTGGAACCTGTTTAAAGTACAAAAATGAAAATCGGATTCACTTTGGCAAATGAAATGAATCTTTAATACAATTATCAACACAGACTGAAAGAGGAGATTTGGCCTTAGATAAACATTTGATATTTTCATCATTTACCGAAAGCGAAGTTTTGGAGGTCATGTCATAGAAAATCTAATTGTATTTATCTTGTGATGTCATTTGATGTCAAATTCTGTGTCTGAAACACATTGAAATCTCCCTCTCTAGCTCCAAAAAAGTCTTATTTCTGGGAACGATTGTGGAAAAACGTGTTGTTATGAAATCTTAATGCTGAATGAAAATGTTAACACATGAACAACCTCATTTACATATAAATGACTGTCTTCGGCAACTTAGCCTGCCCAGTCAGGGTGAAGTAATAAGGAATAAGTAGGATAGATACTATTGTTATTAAACAAGTGTGAAGAAATACCATTACTTCAGGGTAACAAGAGGTCTTTCAAAATTTCCCTTTTCAACAAGAAAATATATTTCAAAAATATTGTTACAATATTAAAAATGTTTCACTTGTGGCTATGCCTATACACTACTTTTGTGGTCAACATGTATGTAATGCTTAGTCACATTTTTGGAGAGATGCACAACTCTGAGAGGCTCCTGGTTATACTATATGCCATTAACATGTACAGCCCAGAAATTAAAAAAAGAGTAAAAATCGTGCAAAGAGTACGATAAAAATCAGCACAAAAATCATAATATAACAAATTTTTTCAAGGTTTAATACAGAGACCATGTCAGCAAGCCATTTCTGAAAACATGGAGGAACTTTGGAATTCAAACGGCTAATATAATCCTCTTGGCCACAACCATAATCAACATAATTCCAGCTTTAAAAGAATGTTTTATTATTCATTTGTTTGTTATGATTGTGCTTTTACTGCTTTAATAAACTCATTCTTAGAGTTTAGCTGTTCTAATTCCTTTCATAATTCAAATGTTATGTCAAAATTCACAATCGCTTTCAAAATATTAATTTAGATACAGAATGTTGAAATAAACATTGTGATGTATGTGGTCTAAAATGTCAATTCTATCAGTTATATGTACAAAAGTAAAATGATGTTGAAAATGTTAATTATTTAATCCAGTTTAGTTTAAAAAAATGTCTACAAAATAGTGTGATGAGGGCCCAAGAAAGGAATATATGGTATGATACACTTCCACGGTTATATATGCCATCTGAGAAAATGCAAGTAGATGAAAAGGAATACTAATGCAAAGCTCTCTCCGGGTATATAACACCTCCCTGTTTACATTTCTAAGGGTCAGGAAATGGTGGAAAATGGTCAAATGAAACTAAATGATGACCACAGGGACCTTCAGTAACATTATAAGTGGACCTCATGGAAAAACAAATCTGATGATATGTTTTAAGATCAGGGGATATTGCTTTTAATGGGAGTCTACACATATAACAGGGCAGTTTTCCTCTCTGTGTAAAATGGGTATAAGATTACCGAAGGTTGGGAAACATGACTGGCCAGAATTTCTGTTTTGGCAGTCGGAGCTGAAAATAGTTTTGCTGATGCTACTTTTTTGACAGATTAATAGCCCAAAGTTCAAAATCTTCTGATGGAAGCTAAAAAACTCAGAAACCATCCGAGATGAGGCCGGCACCTGTTACCTTCAATATTGTCAGCCCCATAGGTGATGGACAGAGCCCATGCCCTTTTGTCAGCAAACTGAGGCTGGGATGAAGGCATATGCAGTAGGCTAAAACATATTCTCTACCACACCTCATACCACAGACAGTAATCCGTCTGAATCCATACATCTGCAGGGACTCAGATCCAAACACATCACAAAATGCCACAAGGTCAAAGCAGGGCGCCATGATGTTTTGCTTCCCTTTTAATGTTGAGGGGGGGGGGCGTTTGGAACAGATAAGAGAGTCTGAACTGCAGGGAGGTGCACAGGTTTATTCCTGCTGATGTCCACATGCATTTTAATATAGCCTTGGACAGTGAGGTCGGTCAGGAATGTGTTATAATTGCTAATAAACTGAATTTATGATCATTAATCATTCATTGAAATATATTTTAAGTATGTTCAAACGTCAGAAGAATAATGCTTTTACAGATTAACATTCATACACATATTCATGATCTATATGCAGTTCGAAACATGGGTAATCCATTACATGATTGTGAAAAAGAGAACTTGAAAACATGACACATATCATAAAAGAATAAATGACAACATACTCCAAAAATACGGCACTAAAAATGTTTTTAAGTGCTTAATAAAACCCTATTTTGGAGCATCTAGTTCTACAGCAGTTCTTTGGGATGACTGTTGTGATATGTAGTCCGCTGAAGAATTATTTGCATTCTTTAGGATTTTTCTTTTCTTTTTTATTGATAAAAGTACCAGCTGGAATAATGCAGTTGTTGCACAGAAACATCATCGGATGACCCATTAGAATATGTGAATTAAATAGATTATATTAGTTTGTTCATGAGGATAGTGCTTCTTTCGCTTTTTACAGTCAAAAATGTGAAGTTTTTATTCCATGGCTTAAGAAAATCCAGAAATAACCATTGGGTTGTAAATCAACGTGCTGGGTCGTTGTTGTTAACCATCGGTTGAAAACAACCCACAATTTGTAGAGTGCATGTAACGCACCATTTGTCATTTCTTAAATCTTCGTGTTGGTTAAAATGATGCGGCTCTGTTTTTGACAGTAAGTTGATAAACAACACCCCCCCTGAATCCAGCAAGAAAATCCATTTCAGCCAATTACAGTTGCGGTGATATGCAGCCATTGAAAGTGGGTGAAGGATGTGGGTAGAAGCTGTGTCAAATCATAGCATTAAATATTATTTAGTTGTGTTTGAATTATTTATTTCTAGGAAACGTTCTTATTTTTTCTTTCATAGAGATTTTTTTCTCAGAAACCAGGTCACATAGAACTCCTTCAGCAAAACTATTACTGTTATTTTCATAATAAGTAATTATTTCCATGCCAAAAGCTCTTAGAATGAATTATAATGGGTACACAAACAATGGCAGCAAAAGAGATGGAACACTTTCGTGGCGAATGGAGGTAGAGGGATTGCTAACAATTACTGTCCACGGTAAATAAATATTTCTTGCTAAGCTGTGCCCTGCGTTCAAAATGCCTCATAATACCCAGGAGCAGGCAACAGTTTAGGCGTAACAAATTTTGAGCTAATCAGTTTGCTTATTTCTGCAACTTATAATGAGACCCATTGGTCATGGGAATGTAAAGCGTTCTCCAGTCTAAATTTTGCTTGGCTTGACTGAGAAATGTGTAGTTCAGTTTGATTAGTGTGGACGGTGAAGTTTGGCATACTAATGCCAATGAGGGCCTCTGCGACTTGTGCCCAGACTATCCTATGGGCTTAACTGGGCAGCACAAGTAGAATGGAAGAAAAAAATTGATTACAATGTTCCGTCAGGGGGGCTTGGAGGTGAAAGAAAATTACTACATCTATTATGTGGCAACAAGAAAAACTAGGAGAGCCAAATGTTTAATTGCCAAGCAACTTTGCGAAACTGGGCTGTAAAAGTAATGGCCAGAAAAATCCTTTTAGGGAAAGAAATCCTTGAAGGCCGTTTCATTAGAAAACAGCTTTTGTCTCGCTTCTGCCCCTCTGAGAGGATTTAATCTACAGCATGCGTGTTCCCTTTGTCGAGCTTTTATAATCAGTCTCCGCATCTCATTAAGAAGCGGTAGAGGGAATGATTCATTAATTCAAACTACTTAATATGGCAAATATCGCAACTTAATAGGGCATGACAGAATTCTATGTCCAAAGAGCAAATAATGACCAGACGAGGTTGCCTGAGCAGTCATGTGACATCTTGCCTAATCCCATACTCACTCAACCAGTACCAAGAAGCAAGAATATTGTAAAACCATTACGACAACTCATCATCTAATCTCTTTGAGCTGACCTGCTCAGTGATCGCCTCCTTTAAAACTAAAAACATTGCAGCTTCCCATGTGACTGGTCCATGATGATAAAGCAAATGAATCAGAAAGGAGGACGGCTCTGGAGAGCACGGCGAGGAGGTTTTGAGCTCTCTGTTGATTGGATGAGTGGGAGGTTTCCATCACCTACCCACTCGGGGCAACAGGTTGATGTTTCTGATAGCTTTAATGGAAAATAGTGTTAAGAGTATTATATTGACAGACATCATTGACTGAAGTGGGTAATAGGGGTCGGTTTGTGTTAAGTAGTTCAGGGAGGCTAATAGGTTCAGAGCTGCATATTGATTCGCGTTCAGACAGCACAGAGATAAACAAAACATTTCCCTTGAGAACATTTTTTTCTGTTGCTTGATTATCTATTCATTGCGTAATGAAAAAAAACGGGACAGTTGGACAACCTAGTGGCAAGCTAATGCACACTTAACTGTATGCATGTCTTTGTATGTGAGTCAGATGGTGTCTGATTTAAAAAACAGTCCTTACAAGCGACTTGGATTAAAGGTCCAGTTTAGGACATTTAGCCACCTCTAGTGGTGAGGTTGTGAATTGCAACCAACGGTTCACTCCAATGCTCCCCCTCCCTTTTGAATCACTACGGTGGTTTACACAGGATTAAAATGTTGTCCTATTGTAGCTTCTTTGCAGAAGGAGATAACAAATTTAAAAAATGCACTATGTAGAGCAGTTTGTCCATTGAGGGCTGCTGTAGAATCAACATGGTGAATTCCATGTGAGGATATTTGCGGTCCTTGTAGATAGAAATAACTCATTCTATGGTAATAAAAACATAAGGCTTCATTATGTAAGGTTTTATACATATCTGAAGACATAGTTATGCATATTATATTGCACTTCTGATAGTAGATCTTCCAAAAAACACATTACACATTGGACCTTTAAATCTAATGCAATGAAAGTCGTACATTCATACATATTTTAGGATGACTCTATAAACAAATGCCATATTTTAGGGAGATTTGAAAAATCTGAAATGCATGTTTTTATTTGTTTGGAAAACCCTCGGTATCTTTAAAATGGCCTCAAATATCCGATCCATTTCCTCTTTCAAACCAAAGGTAAACACAGCCGATGTCTGTTGACTCTATAGTTCTACTTTAATATTTAGCTCATAAGGAATAAATGGACTGCTGTTCTGAAGGAGTAGATCCATGTGCAGTCTGGGCTGTCTAGGCTCCTGCAAGTTACATCTGCTGGAGATTGTTTCTCTCTTGAAAGAACAGAATTTATCATCAGGTGCTCAGTCCCCATTGATGTGGTTTTCTCTGTGAAGATGTCAGAGATCGCAGTTCAGAATGTCCACCTCCTGGAATGCCACAGAAGGCTCATGTGACTCCTGAGATGCTGAATAAGGGAAACATATCAGCCACAAGCAAACAGCCATTCTTCAAATACATGCCGTCTGAGAGATGAGATGCTCCTTGTGCCAGATGTTACAATATAATAATCTCATTTCTCCTTTGTCAGCATCTGGCATTTGAGCTGGTGATTTTGTTTGATGATGATTCTTGTTTATATCCCGGAGCATGCTATTAAAAAGAACTTTGGTTAATCAAGGTCTCTCATTTACAAGGAAAATAAATGTTCTAAAAGTCAATTTGAATAAATAAATATACCAAGCTCATTTTTTTTATTTTTACCTACTCATTAAAACACATTTATTTCCATATTCAGGACACAATTATTATTCTATCCACGTTACCAGAAAAAAAACTACACATTTGATCATTAACTGGTCCTCTTAC
Organism: Triplophysa dalaica; assembly: GCF_015846415.1. NCBI lineage: Eukaryota > Metazoa > Chordata > Actinopteri > Cypriniformes > Nemacheilidae > Triplophysa > Triplophysa dalaica. The sequence continues at coordinate 13,363,923 of NC_079564.1, read as the reverse complement.
CCAAAAATCTCAGTTTATTCATTCATATTTACATTTGTCAAAAACGAAATGTCTGGATTAAATTGTGACAGCTTCACTTCTTTGCTATTGTAATTAGCTCCTTAGAGAATTCATCACAGCCTGCTTCACAAAGCACCTGATCATGCTTCAGGTATGAAATAAATCCAAATGCTAAACCAGTTAAAGAGAGAGTTTAGAGTTTGGATAGATTCTCGGGAGGAAAGTTAGATGTTCTGAAAATGAATTGAACTACGCAGTGACACTGGCATTGTTTGATAAGACTTGTTGTTTCCTTGGAGCTTCTATTGATACATCATTCAAGACCTGGTGGTATTTTGTTCCCTTTCTTCTTAGAAACTGCTGACAGTACGATCTGTGACTCCCCAGACTGAATTACTCTGAGATGAGCGTTATTGATGCAAGTTGCAACCATGTGAAACAATTCAAGAACTCCACAGGGCTAATGAAAGAATTACAAAACACATTATATAGAGATTTGGTAAATAACAAGGAACACAGTGTGATTTTTGGCTTGATTCGAAACCTTGATAAACAAAATGAAAATAAAAGCAAACATGAATGGATCTTAACAGATACACATAAACAACCTTGTAGTTACATTGCCGTATTTCTCCTATTTAGAACTTTAGGCTCTGCAATTTTCAAATTTCAAAGACCTATGATTCATGCTTTCATTTAAAGGTGTAGTTCACCTTGAAAATTCAAATTCCGTCATCAATAAAGGGCTCGGAATACTTGATTCGAAATCAGAAAACGACCGCCAAAAAAAATCTTTTCCAGACTTTAATTCGTTTCACCTGTTTGGCGCTACAAATGTGAACACCCTCGAGCCACCATTGGTTCATGTCCAGTAAGTAATAGATGAGTGTGTAAATAAAGTGTTATATATCCATTAATGTTCACTACATAGAATACTGAGGAAAGTGTATGAAGACTGTCCATTTCAATAACATTTCTTAAATTTCTTAAACAATTCTAAAAAGTAGTCCACATTTTCTGAAAGGCATTCATCTGCTGAGTTACCACAGAAACAGGTACAGAGTACAGAGATGAGGAAAATATGATTTTTTTGTGCTATATTTAAAGGTTGAATACATGCAAAAAAACCAGGACTTCAATGCATTGACCCCATAAAGAACAAACCTAGAGATTTAGTTTTAAAAAAGTTGAAGATCTTGGTAATCCAAAAGTAACATTTTATGAAGCTCAGTCTAGGGGTTTAAGAGTAGTGGTTTGGAAATCATCATCAGGCTGCATCTCCATCATAGGTCTCCTCTCTTTTCTGATGATGTGTACAGGTTCTGTCAGGTTCACCCCTTTAACGTTATATACACTGAAATCCTTCATTCCTATCAGTTGCCCAAAGGTCATTTCATGATTCTGTCCTGGCTTGAGCTGCAGTGTAACAGGTTTGGGTCAAGTAATGGTGTCTTCAAACAGTCCCATCCTAAATGTTACTGACGAATTGTTGCTTCAGTGCTGGTGATACTGTTGGTGCACATTAGGTCACACACCATCTAAGAGATTTAATCAGTCTGCTTCCTCATCGATTCAAATCCTTTTTGATTAATAGTATTACTTATAATATTAAAATTGTTATGTCCTGCAAATATTATCATTTATTTTCAGAAAAGAATCTAAGGCCACAGAGGCCTATTATGCAGTCTATGACATTTGTCAAGACTGAAAGACACATACAATGCTTATTGACATGATCATGACTACATAATCTTTAGTTCCCTTATGTAATATTTATTGGTAAAAACAGTGTTACAAACTGGGGTCTTCAGAGCCTGAAATACCACAAATAAGCAAATAGCAGGACAGAGTGCATTTTATATATACTGTATATGTACATATAAACGGTCTGTGCTTTGATATACAGTTAATATGAAGGTCCAACAAATTAATATGGTAAATATCTCCTTCACAAGAAAAAAACAATATTTTATTTATTTATTCATTTATTTCGGTCCTCACCTAAGGCACAGAATGACACAGTAAATATAAAAAAATCTATATATATTATATTTCCTGTAGCTCAGTGGTAAGAGCATTGCATTAACAACGCAAGGTTGTGGGTTTGATCTCAGGGGATTGCATATACCTATGTAAAATGTATAGGATAAAGCAATGTAAGTCGCTTTGGATAAAAGTGTCTGCCAAATGCCTAAATGTAAATGTAAATTCAAATGTATTATATTATGTTACAATAGATATTGTTCTAAAATCAAAACATCGTGTTAAGTACATGTTATCTTCGCAAAGCTCTTTTTTTAATCCTGTACAAGATGCTTTTTGCCGATTTGATTGCGTCATGGCAGCGATATAATCCTGTTTATATGAAGTAAGCCTGCTCCTTAGCTTGTTTAAGCTAAAGGACCTGTTGCTAAGACAACAAGTCCAGGATAAACATTGAAGAACCTAACAATCCAAGATCATGTGAAATCGTCAACAATCAAGTCCAGCTGACTCAATTTTTGGCATGGTACTACAAGACGTTGTTCGTTTGCAGAGCTAAGAGATCTGTCGGGTACATAAGTCTGTATAAGCGTGTGAAGATATGGGGGTGCCGAACCAATGGTGATCTTGTAGGCCAAGAGCAGAGCTCTAAATTTTATGCGAGTGACTATAGGGAGCCAATGTAACTTAATTAAGAGAGGAGTGACGTGTGCTCTCCTCGGTTTATGAAGACCACACTTGCCGCTGCATTCTGGTTCATCTTTAGAGGTTTGGTTGTGCAAGTTGGAAGTCCAGCCAGAAGAGCAATGCAATAGTCGAGTCTGGATAGAACAAGAGCATGAACTAGAACTTGCTTAGCATGCTCGGACCGGAAAGGTCTAATTTTCCTAATGTTGTAGAGGTTGAATCTACAGGACCGTTTGGTGCCGGCAACATGCACCAAGATTTTGCAAGATTCAGCTGCAGGTGATGATCATTCATCCAGAGCGAAATGTCACACAGGCATGCTGAAATGCGTGGAGAAACATTCGGATCGTCAGGCTGAAAGGACAGGTGGAGTTGTGTATCATCCACATAGCAGTGATAGGAAAAGCCATATTTCCAAATGACAAAACCTAAGGATGTATACGGAAAAGAACAACGGTACAAGAACTGAGCCTTGAGGCACTCCTATATTGAGATGTCGGGACTCTGAGACCTCACCTGAGAGGTAAGACGTCATATTCAGATAGGAGAGAAAAGGAGGGGAGCGAGCATTTGTCGGGTTTGGGATTTGTTCAAGAGACGGCGGTGCAGAGAACTAACCACTGATGGTCGTTTTCTTTACAAAGAAAGAAGCAAACTCATCAGCTGTTAAGTTCGATGGAGGTGAGGGGGCAGGCGGGCAAAGAAGAGCGGAGAAGGTTTTAAAGAGAATATGAGAGTCAGGTGAGTTGTTGATTCTAGAGTGGAAGTACTGAGTTTTGCCTGAGGAGACATCAGCAGAGAAAGAAGAGAGGAGAGACTGATAGAGAAATTGGTCTGTAGGATCTTTAGTTTTACGCCACTTTCTCTCAGTTTCCTCTTTCCTCTCCTAATGCCAGTTCTCTCTGCTGGCCTCTCCCACGTTTTTTTTCCTCCACTCTTATAAATCTACAATGGAGTTTTGGTTCCTTGCCACCCTTGCCACTGGCTTAAACAAAGGGCGACTGCTGATTTAGTATAATCTTAATATTAACAACGTGCGTACATATTTGCGTGTATATTTTTTCTGCACGTTTTGGGTATTATTGCAAATTGTTTTGGTATATTGTTATTATAGGCTCCCATTCATGATAACAAAATTTCAAATAATAATAAACCTAAATTAAATACACTTCTATTTAATAATTTATAGCTTCTGTTAATCCATTGAAATCAGTGTACATTGCATTAAGAAAAACTTGCAATAATACCTGTCATCGCTCACGGAGGAGGCGGAGACTCAAATGCAGGCAAAAGGCTTTACTACGAGACAAAAAGCAAAGCAAAAACATAGTCCTTGGGAGGACACTCCACGGAGAGAGGACTTGACATATCATAGACTCACTCAAAGACTTGACCCAGAGGGGGAGAATAATCCACAGGGAGAGGACTCGAACCGTTGCACACTCCGGTCTCTCAGGAGAGAGTCCAAGGTGTCATCAGCAGGAGATCCGGAGCGCCTACCGGGAACCGGACAGAAGGGCGAACTTCAGGCTGAGGCAAAGGGCACAGGGGACTTGTGAGGAGACTAGAGGGGAAGGAGAAACAATAAACTTTAAACTAGGGGCAAGGCTAGGATAAGCGAAGAACCAACACAATTAAAAAAACAGGACAAGGAGGATGGCAGTCAATGTAAGGTAAAAATAGTCAAAACACTAGAGAGTCAGCGTAAGTGAAAATCTCTACAACGATCAGACACAGGGAATATAAAGGGAAGCAAATCAGAACATAAAGGAGGGACAGGAGGGGAGAGAGAGAAACAATGACCAGACCTGTGAGAAGAGTGAAACAATAATGAGAACAAGGTAACGGGAGAGGGGGGAGTCACACCACAATGACAAGATGAAAAGTTCAAGTCATGAGACTCGAGTCCACAACCCATTATTTAGTTAAGTTACGTTTTTTTATATTAACCACCAAAATGGAGGAATTAGATTTTGAGCACAACTCAGTCATTTGTAAAATACAGATAATCCACAATTTACCACTCTTTGCTCACTTTCAGACTCTTCAAAATCTGAGAACGAGAATGAAATTTGGGGAGACCTCTCAATATCCAACTCCTTCGTACAAACGTAGAGACATAACACAGTCCATTTACTGTAACATTGACTGGAATTCTGACTGAAATCCCTCATCTCAAAAGTATAGTTTCATTGGGCCCTTTTGAAGAAATTCCTTCTGTGTTTTAATATGCTTTAAGACCAACCTTGTGTAAATTCATCATCCAAAACCATTGCTACGTATTTGCTCCATAAAACTGCAATCACATAAACACATCTGACCGCGTGGATCTGTATTTCAAGATATAGATATGAAAGTATGAAACGATGCGCTGAAACATTTGCTGCACTGGGGACCGTTTCAATAAGGAAGTTCAACCAACACCGAGTTTAAATCTGAACTCTGAGTTGATTTACTCAGAAAATCGCTACTCTGAGTTTTCAGTTTCAGACCAGCAGTTTTGAGTTAGTTCAATCCACTCTGAGTAAGTTCCCCTAGGTTACACGCGTGCACCATGGCTATAAAAAAGCCATCATTAATTGAGTGAAGATAGCACGATTCACCATGGCAACGGCACGTGACAAAAAGCGCTCCTTTTATTTCTCGCCAATCGAATTAAATGTACTGTTGCAAGCGTACGGTTAAAATTAGCACATATTTAGAAAAAAGAGCAACACAACGTTGGCGTGAGAGAAAATTGCTTCACGTGTTAATGCGCAAGTTTGTATGTCAATAACGTTTATATTAATTTTGTTGAAACTTTGAAAATGGGAATTAAACTGGCCTTAAAAGTTAAGATAAAATGTCCAAACCGTGCCTCACAATTCTCTACCGACATAAATGTAACTCTCTGCGAATTAATGCAGCTTCCTCTTCTATGGGTTCCTGAATAAACGGACATGCCATTTTAAGTTCTGTGTGACTAAATAGAGCGCGATTAGGAACACGAATCAATAAACAAATGGTGTATGCAATTTCAACACCGCTCGCACTTCGAAAAGGGGTGGAGATTGTAACAAACCCTGGGTTTGCGGAAAAAAACCTGCTCCCGACCAGGTTAGGTTCACGGAGTATGTTACTCTGGTTACTGACTTGGAGTATAAGATACCTTGGTTTCTGAAATGGGCTTGACTTACCCCGCGATCGCGGGTTTGACATACCTCACGTTCTGAAACCAAAAACCCTGAGTATTCCGTTTTCTGGGGTTGACTTAGTCTGAGTTTGCACTTACCCTGCTTTCTGAAACAGGCCCCTGGTGTTTCAGCTCTGATTATGCAAAACAAGCACACACTGCTCACACATGCATTTCAAATCAAATTAAATAGTAGATAGTCAGTGTTTTTAAATGTGTTTTGTTGTTTTAAGTGTGAAAAATTGATTTTCAACCTAAAAATGAGTTAACATGAGTGCCAAAAAAATGTGCTCGTATTTTCATGAATACATATTAGGGTGTGGAGTAAAATTCTAGTTATTGGCATGAAGAAATTGTTATCACAGAATATATCAAATATATATGCGAATTTGATGCTCAAAGATGAGTTACACCTCCTAAAATTAACAAATGCAGTGGGACTTTTAAATTTGATAATGGATCACTTATTCGGTGTCTTAAGTTAAACAGGTCTTGAAGGAGTATGATAAGATGATTTAGATGTATCATACATATCATTAAATCCCAAAAATCATGATCATGCAAAAGGGTAGTGAAAAAATAATTGTCTGTCTTAGAAATACTATATTCACCATTGGGTACAAAATAAAGATTTTTAATATTAAAGTGAAAGTGAAAAAGTGTGAACCTATTCGTCAGGTATGGTGACCCATTCCCAAAATGTGACCTCTGCATTTAACTTATCCAGAGAGTAGAGAACACTGGCACACCCGGAGCATTGGGCAGCTATGACTGCTGCGCCCGGTGGGCAAACAGGGGTAAGGTGACTTGCTCAAGGGCACCTTAGTTGTTACCCGCCGGCCCTGAGAACTGAACCGAAAACCTTCTGGTCACGAGTCCAACTCTCTAACCATTAGGCCACGACTGCCCCTATTCCTCAAAAAAAATCAAATAGAATAGTATAAATTAACATTAGGAAATGCATTAGGTAACATTCACTTACGATAAATAATATAGCATCTGTGAATGCTTTTTGTTGATGTTAGTTAATTTTTGTAATGGACATGAAGTCAGTAAATTGATTTGGACGGATTATATACCTCAGCTTTGCATCTGGATAAATGATTACAATAAACTGGAACACAGCTGAAATATTTCTTTAGTGATGCTTTTACAGAATTATGATTATGTATAAGAACTGATTGAAATTTCTCATTGGAAGACTTTGATGATAATTATGGATGCTATCATACATTTAGAATACATTATTTATTTCCATACCAATGTAATTTTTTTTTATTGTGCTGATTGAAAAGGAGACATCACACTATTTCTTTCTAACAGATGGTTTTGGGTTCTGATGGGTTAAATCAGAGGAAAATGTTCTTGTATAAGTGCTGGTGCACAAGGCAGTCTATTTCTGGAGTAAAAGATCAAATGATAAGCTTTACAGTGTGCAATTTAGATATGATTACAAGAATGTCTTCATCCTATATTTTTGTATGTAAAGCATCTGTTTTGTAGGAACTGATTGATTGACTGTTGTCATCTGTATGGTTTAGGAAGTTTGGGGAAAATCGTGTTTGTTTATTTGTGAATTATAAGCTTGTATTTCTGGACAAATTTACATTTATATTACTCCCCTTACACTCTTTCAATAGAATTGCATGCTTACCAAGCCAAACAGATACACAAACACACACACACACACACACACACACACGCACACACACACATACACACCTACACATGCTCACAAACACACACACACACAGAGCTTTATTTGTTGAAAACAAAAATGCATAACAATGAAATTGAATTTCAGCATATTCAGATAAACAATAATGAAATATGCAGAAATGCGGTAGTCATAATTCATAGCTCTTGAGAAGTGCTTAGATATAGACAGTTTTAGTGGCAACATCACAAACAAACCTGATGTGGCCCAAACTTAACTTCTGGGAGACCTCCGCAAAGAAACAATAACTGATGAGTAGTTTTAATTGAATACAATTAATGCACAATAAATATTTATATTAATGTACTTTAAATATAAATACATTGTTATATTGTAACCAAATACAGACCAGAAGTTAACTTCGGTCCAGGCGTGTGCGTTTGTTGAAAGCATCTATAGTAGGACATGTTTGCAGACATACTATACCTATACAATCTACAATATAGTGCAAGAAATAACAGGGCTTTCCTGTAACTCAGTGGTTCTAGGAAAAATCATGGGTTCAAACTCAGAGACAAATGTATAATATAATCCAATGTAAATTGCTTTTGATAAAAGTGTCCAACAGTAATACACAGAACAATACAGTATAAAACCATGCACAAAATAAACAATATACAGTATAAAACCATGCACAACATAAATAATATACAGTATAAAACCATGCACAACATAAATAATATACAGTATAAACCATGCACACATAAATATACAGTATAAACCATGCACAACATAAATAATATACAATATAATTCACTAATCAAAATTAACAAAATCGTTTTTGACTTGATTCGTACACACATACATCGACGCCTTATAATTAGTAAGAGTTATTTACATATTCTTAGTCTGTGACAACTTATTTTCATTATGCCATGTTTTTTTTAAATGTGTGCATTTTGAGAATTATTTGAAGGACACCAGATGGTTCTATTTACAAAATCGAATTGTAATTGGTGCTATACAGTTCTATTTGCAAGAGCCAATCAGCACTTTGAATGCATACAAGAGGACCAATCAGAATCAGCTTTCTTTGTCATGTGACCAGACTCCTCAGCGACCTGGGAATATCTATAGGGAACAGTGCAAAACATGTTTTTAGGAACCTTTAGACCATTATATTGATACTCTTGTCAACGATAGCAGCTCAAATGACAGTATTTTTTGTTAAGGAGATTCATTTTTATATTTATACTTTTATAGACACAACACTGGCCAGCAGCAACTAGCTTCCTAATACCTGTGTTATACTCTCATAATGCAGTTAATTTCAAATAGTCAAAAATAGTCTTGATTACAACAATAAACATTATTATGTTTTTTCAGCCATGCTCATCTCTAAAAAGTAATTTCATCTGTCCCACCTTCTGTGGATAACACATCAATACAACAATTAGCCCAGCCTGTTATGCTTAACTTTATCACGAAAAAATCATAAAAAAAATAAGAAATAAGTGTCATAAACCATGTAAATGTACATTTTTACTTATTATTATACACTTATTTCATGTTTTTATAAAAGTTCATAGTTTCTGTTGCTTGAAACTGTATTGCTTTAATGAATGTTTTGCACATAGAACCTTATAATTCTAAACCGAAAGTGATATAATTTTCCGAATCAGAAGATTCTATCTGCATTTGACCTTTTCCAAAACAAAAACATTTCCAAATTTAAGAAAATGTTGATATTGTACATTTGAAATACATTAAGGGCCTCTGTCTTTTTCATATATAAAAGAGATTTGTTCCTCATATCATTTTTGCTATATGAAATGCAAAAACGTTAAAGCTCAATATCTCATACTCAGACTGTAGATAGAACCTTATAATTCCAAGGCGACGACAAACTTCACAGCAGTATTGTATTCTTTACACAGAGTAATTGTGGATAGATCAAACAGATTTTTTGTGACAGAATTTCTTGTGACCGAAAAAAGATTAAACAATTCCTATTAAAATAATGACACTAATATAGCTACAATAATCACGGTCCTCTGGGACATGATTCTCATATACATTTAAATTTACATTTAGGCATTTGGCAGACGCTTTTATCCTAAGCGACTTACATTGCTTTATCCTATACATTTTACATATGTATGTGCAATCCCTTGGGATCGAACCCACAACCTTGCGTTGTTAACGCAATGCTCTTACCACTGAGCTACAGGAAAGCTTTCAATGATACAGAGAAGAAAATTGCATTAGAGAGAGAAATAAATGTGTTCTTCAGTAGTTTGTCAATAACAAACCATAAAGGTGACTGCTATAGCCACCATCAAAGGAAACATAACTGAACATGATTGAGAATTCAATGACGTAATACTTATGAACCTATCTACAAAATAGCAATACAACAGATGTACTTTAAGAACAAAGAAAAATCTTGACACAAAATAGAAGTACTTTAGTATTGACTCCATCAGAGTATCAGCGCAATAGCCTTAATATAGAGTTCACCAAGACAACTGACCAATTTATCTATCACATCTCTTTACCCTCAAGACAGCATGCTCTCAACACGTTGTCAGGGGAAAAATAACTTTTCTCACGACACCGAAATAAACATGATTTTTCAAGCACTCTCGATGTACTACAACCCATCAGGGCCCTTTGTGCCAGAGGAGAGAAATAAGCGCTAACTGTCTTGTGAACAAACTATGCTTATACTGTTCCTTAGGGTAGCGGATGAGACTGTTTTGCAATGCACTGCTACTATTCCACTACACACCTCTGGGACTCACCACTTAACACAAAACAATTAATTCGACTTAACACAAGCTGCTTATGATGGAATTGCACACTAAATTGAACTACAATAGATATCTGGGACATCTCAAGTAAGTCTGTTTTACATTGTTCGACCTGCAGTCACGTGACCGAGGTCTCATAGTGTTAAAGAGTAACTATTAAAATGTCCTTAAAATTACATTTCATGCCATGTGTAATGTTGCTGTGTTTAAATGTAAGCAGTCTGCCAAGTTGTAAAGATGAAACTGAACGACTAACAAAATGACTGCCTGGAAAAGGAATCGACTCTGAATCACACGAACGAGTCGTCTGTCATTCAAATTTTAGTTCCGCGACACATTTGTGTCACTCTGTGTAATGCGCGCCTAATTTCCATTTGCGACACTATGATGCTGTACGCAGTAGACAAATCATAGCAGACTAGACCATCTGATCAGAGTAGGCAGAATAAGGAATAAGAATAAGAATAAGAATAAGGAAATAAGAACTACCTATTTTTAGAAATGTGAAATTGTGTGTACGTAAATTTGTTTTTTGGACACCCCATAAACCATAGTAGGACCTTAAAAATCACAAAATATTTACTCTTTAATGTAAAAGTAGAATAAAAGTAAATCATAAGTATTGTGTCTGTATTCGCACCCGTGGTCCCCTGTCAATATAGAGTCAAATTAAAATTGAAATGAGTTTAAAAATTTACATTGCATCTGTAAGATGTCTGTTAAAAATGTGGAGGTCTGGTAAACATCTACTGTGTAAAAACATCCACTTAACGTCTTAGAAACATAACTTTTAGATACAATAGACGAATATGTTGTGCAGATGAAAATGCAGACATCTAATAGACGTCTACCGGATGTATGTGTGCTATCTGGGTATTTTATTGCGGGATTTGAAAGAGTCTTGTTTAGAAAAATAAACTTCATAAAATAATTCTGACAAATAACAGAAAACTCTGACCAGATGGCACACATATATAATGTCTGCTAAAGATCTAGAGTCCAGGAAAGTAAATGCTGTAAAAACAACTGATAAACATTTTAGAAAAGGTAGACACACATTCTAAAGCATAAACATCTTATGTCTATATGACATCTGACATCTAAGAGACGTATTACTGATGAGCAAACATTCTAAAAATGATGTCTTGCAAATAATAATCCAGGCATCAAATAGACGTCTCCCAGATGTATGTTTGCTGTCAGGGTCAGGCCTGGTCCGTTCAGCGCACATTTGATATTATGTTATATGAGATGCCTGAGAACTATTCAAACTTCTCACATATTTCCGATTTTGAGACCTTATGTCTCTTTGTGGTCACACAGTCATTTCTGAAGAACAGTCACCAGTTATCCGACAGTTTGTTGACATGAGGTTAAACAAATACTCTAGAGGAGAGACCGTAACAGTCTAAACCATGAACGCTGAGGATAGAAAGAGATTTGATTTGATTTCTTTAATGCACTTGTCATATCCCCAGGCTGTTCCTTTATGTGTCTGATACATCCCCCTGCTGCGTGATGTCACATTGCTTGGAAAAAAAGTGTGACCCTTTCAATAATTCCACCACATGGATTGTTTGTTCCTGTGGTGCAGACGTCACTCTCTGTGCTCCTCCTGCCAAAGGAGTCAGGGAGCGCAGTGGGAAAGCTTTTTATATTCTGAGCACACAGTTTGAATCATAGTCACTGAGAGACCACAAACAAAAACAAATACATACCTGTGCTAGCATGCAAGAGTGATGGCTTTGTCATACAAGAGTCTGTAGCCTTCGTTTATTGCTGTTGGGTTTCTGTACAATCTTATACTAAACATACAGAGTTGGACATAATTACTAATTTTTGACACATGCATTTCACTTTTATAGTTCTATACTGTATGTACAAAGTGTGAGGACTAACTACAACAATAGCCTCTTTTGTTGGCATTTCTGTAAGGAACTTTAGAAGAAACATCTGGACAACACTTCTACAATACATGCCCATGGTCTGTGTCTCATTAGTTTCTATGGTTCTTAATCTGAGTCTTATCCTATGCTGTTATACAAGAGTACAGTTTATTTCCAACCCACTAAAGGTGAAAATTGCCTCCATTATAGGTTGACACAGAGTCACGCTAGCTAGATAAAGTACTTTAGCAATTCAAATGAATGCCGCAAGAAGATTCAAGATTTTCTCAATTTCAGTTAAAGGGATAGTTTTACTCATGCTCATGTCATATTAAACCTGTGTAGGAACTGAGTGTAATAGCGTTCAATCAAAAGGAAAGAAGGAGATGGGAACCGGCAAACATTTAAACATTTAATAACATGACAACAAAGTAAAAAGACAGCCAGCAGCCCCTCACAGACTACTGCCGGCGAAATAAAACAAACCACAACTAAAATCAAGCCCTGGTCCTCTCTCATCGACGGTCCGGTCACTCATTCTCTTATGCTCCCATCTCCTCCGTGATACGAGACCAGTGCCCGCAGAGCACTGTTCCCCGACATGCTGCCGCTCGGTCCTCAAACAGCTGGGGTACTCTCCTTCGCAGTGCCTTGCGGTGGCACCTGGCTGGCGGCGGCGGCTCCTCCTTTTGCGGGAAGTCGGGGCGAGTTCCCCATCTCCTGCTCCTCCCCCATGGGCGGACGGACACAGGCTCCGACCTCTGGCAGGCTGTGGCCGCACTCGGCTCTTCCGCCCCTGCTCCTCCCCCTTGGGCGGACGGACGCAGGCTCCGGCCTCTGGCAGGCTGTGGCCGCACTCGGCTATTCCGATCCTTGCTCCGCACCTTGGGCGGATGGACGCATACTCAGGCCTCTGGTGGACGGTGGTGACTCTCCCGCTCCTGCTTGGACGATAGCCACCCCACCTCGACCCAGGAGTGCGGCAGCAAAGGTCGCCGTCCCACTGAAGCTTTGGCAGCCCACGATGGCTCCTCCTCTTCTCCAGAACCACCGCTTCGAGCAGCCACTGGCGGATGCCCTTCGTCCGCGCTGCCCAAACTCTACGGCACCACGAGGCCACTCGGCAGCGAGGACTCTCCGACAGCATGTCTCTCCTCCCTCCCGGGTTTCAGTACCAACTTAACAAAGTTCACTATAAAGGAAGGAAGGAGGCGGGAACCAGCAAATATTTAAACATTTAATTAAATAATAACACAGCAAAAAGACAGCCTGCACCCCCTCGCGGACGACTGCCGGCGAAATAAAACAACCACAACTAAAATCCAAGCCTGCTCCTCTCTCATCGACAGTCCGGTTGCTCGTTCTCTTATGCTCCCGATCTCCTCCATGATACGAGACTGGTGCGCGCACAGCCGGCGCTCATTAACACTCACTCTCCGGCCTCGACTCACGTTCTAGCCCCGCCTACTCCACTACACTAAGTACCTGAATTCTGTTCCTCATTGAATCCCCTATGCCTGTATTACTTTTTCTTCTGCGGAACACAAAAGAAGATAGTTTGAAGAATGCTGATAAGCAAACAACATTGAACCCCATTGACTAACACAGTATGGATCCACTGAGACATTTCTCAAAATATTTTTTTTGTTCCACAGAAGAAAGAGACATATACAGATTGTGACTGACTAGGTAATAAATAATGACAAAAGTTTCATTTTTGGGGTGAACTGTCTATTGAATTCAATTGGACAATGTAGTCGACCCACTGTTCTTTATTTTTTATTTAGCGGTTCTGGTCAGGCTCTTGTGTAAAAATGATTCCAGCAATGACAAAACTATAAGGACTTTAACAAACCAAAAAATAAAAACTATTTTCAATGAATGCGATTCCTGACATTTGCTCTTTGCATGTACATTATTTAAAAGAGTATGTATTGTTGTAAGAGAATGAGCACCCAAGAGAAAATGTGCAATGTAAGAGTCTCTTTGGGTGTTTTAATACATGCCTCACAGCTCTGTGTAACACTGAATAAAAAATGTATTTACACCAACATGAAAGGTCTACAGATTTAAAAAGAGGGGATTACGGATTATCTGGTAGCTCGCTCTCTATCTACTTTGAGGTCTGGAGGGATGCGTACACGCTGGAGACGGCGCGAATTAAAAGCCCGGCGGGTCAAAATAGCCATGTAGCCACAACATCCCAATTAATACCAGAAAACACATTGCACTCAGGGTCATGAAACACTGTGGTAATGCGTTTGACCTTACTTGCAACTTTTGGCGGCCACTTAGTAACACCGCAGAGACACAGTCCTACCCTGCAGCGAAGCACAGATATAGACACACCATGAGGGACAATTTCATCAGCCAATGATACAGAATGTTCGAAGAATAGCCCACAAATCCTTGTTGGTTAATGAGTGGAAAATAAAACTAAAACAAAGGCAGCAGTGGCGTATCTTTCCTGTGTCTGTCTTTAAATGGAGTCAGCCACAGCCCGACATATCACCAAGTCTCTTCAGAGTAAAAAACTTTTTCAGTCGTCGTTCACAAGTAGTGTGTTATGCAGAACTATGTAAGACGAAGCATTTTAAGTAGTCTTTGTTAGTCTGTTTTTACACTTGGTTCACACCCGAGTGTGTAACCCATGCCCCTTCGCGCTAAATTATTTGGCAGCTCAGAATTGGCACACTGTTTCTCACAGTTATACTTAAAGCCCTTGCTTTAGCACATCGTTGAGTGACAACACGCAGTCGCGTACTGCAGTCTGGGAAACATGAGAATGGATTCACTTTTACGCAAGTGCAATATGGTCATATGTATTTTCTTCTACCTCAGAAATCTGTGTTCTGTTAACAAATTGTTTTCTTTGTGGTGTAGTATGCTATTATGCCACATCGCACCCACTCTTTCTGTCTTTGCTCATCCTGCCATACTACATTCTTAAAACAAAGAGGTGCTTCAAAAGGTTCTTCGATGCCATAGAATATCTTTTTGGTTCCATAAAGAACCTTTATCATCTGAAGAACCTTTCTGTTTCACAAAAGGTTCTTTGTGGCGAAAAACGGTTCTTTAGATTATAAATAAGCAAGAAAGAGATGGTTCTTTGTGGAATGGTTATTGTATGGCATCACTGTGAAGAAACTTTTAAGCACCTTTATTTTTAAGAAAAAAATCTTAAGCTTTTTTGATAAACCATTTTAGGCTAAATTGCAAAGCATCAACACCACCCAAGCACTACTATACTAAACAGTCCAGAAACAACTTTTACATCAAGCAAAAAACTGAATGCCATCAAAGTGACTCAGAAAGCTCTAGGACACCTAAACTAGAAATGCAGACTAGACGATGTTTAATCCATGGCCTATGTACAAGATAATGAGAATATCCATCTACAAACACTGTATGTTGTTTTGATCGTGAAGTAGATGAATTTCACAGTAACATTCAAATCTTTTTCTAAAACCCACTCAATGAAATCAGCCTGGAGATTAGAGAGGATTTGTGTTTTTCTTTCTCCTTTGTCTTCTCAGATCAAGACGATTTCTGTCATAATCTTGATGCCTTTGATTTTCAATCATAATTGTTTTCATTTTAATGAATTTGGAAATATGTTTAAAACTTTAATTGGACCGTCCTAGTTTTGAGAGTTTAAATTCGTTTATTTTATAATTATATATAAAGAAACTGTAGTTTAGTTTATAATTATACAGAAAAAAGTAAGAAGTACTTTTCTTAAAGATCCAGCATATCACCTTTAGTGGCATCTAATGGTGAGTTTTCAAATTGCAACCAATGGCTCACCCTTCCCCCTCCCTTTCGAAGCACTTCGGCAGCTGACAGAGGACTAAGATTTCACATTTTCACTTATTTGCTCTTGGAGATATTTGAAGGACGAATTGAAAGAGGTATTTACGAAATGTGCTCTGTAGAGCAGTTTGTCCATTTAGGGCTTTAGAAATAACACTGCAAAGTCCATGGAAGGGGTCTATATGTAATAGAAACACAAAACTTCATTATGTAAGGTCATTAAACACCTCTGAAGACATAGTGATATATTGACATAGTGTATATTAAATCGCTACTCTGTCAATAGCTTCTCCAAAATACTACACATTGGACCTTTAAAGCTGGAAAACAGCCTTGATCTTAAGACCAATTCTGATCTGTTCAGATTTAAATGTTTTGGATTTATTCACTTTTTCACATAATATTACTCTTCATGTATTGTGACCTTTGTTAAATACAGTTATTAACGTTATTTCTCTGTCCACCTTCTTTATAAGGTGAATTGCTGTTGGTGTCTCCAAAGAAGAAAATTAATTCAGTATGGATAGTTTTGTCTTGAACTGTGTTTCAGCAGAAGCATTAGCAGCCTCATGGTGGCTATTTCATATGAATTTCTTTGATGTCTACAGAAATGTACCATTGGTTTGTGGAAAAAGCAGGAATGCACCCCACCCCTAACCCGGCCCATAAACCTACTGTAGGTAGGAAGACATCGTAAGTATGTTACAAAATACCTTAAGATTGTCTTGGCAAAATACCCTAAGATTGTCTTGTCTTTATATTTTCCTTCCTGAATATGTTATAATCATATCACCACTGCATATATGCACACATCCAGAGAACGTGACTCTCTGAAAACATCCATATACCTTCGAAATGAATTTAGTATATGAAATAAAAAGTGTACTATGTTATAGATCTCATAGAGAGAGGAAACATAACAGCATAACAACATCCCAACATGTTAAAACACTTTCAGAATTAGAGTGGCATCACAAACCGTTCAGACAAGCACTCTGTGTTCATCAGAGTAGGAAGCCTGTAACCCAGACGGCTTCTGCCTTCTGAAGATCATCTCAGAGGGAAGATCGACACCTGCTTGCACGTCATGGGTCTATTCAGTTCATTTACAGCTTATTCTCACACTTCAGCTTTCTCTCTCTCTTTCTCTCTCATCACCCACTTTTTGTTCTCTCACAGCTGAAGGTGTGAGGAACTTGTCCATGATTGCCGGAAGACTAACCACAATCTCCCACCGCAGGAGAAAAGCTTCTTCCTACTGCTTATGACAGAACACAGCCCCACTTGCACTTCACACTTCATTACCCTCAGTAATACTTTGGCACAATGATATATGGATCTATTCAAATTTATATGACTAGCTTTTGGCACATACGGCTTTAAAACTTGTGAAGTACTGGGATTAAAGTTGACATATATACAAAACATTTGTATGGTCTTTTTAACTCTCAAGATGACTGCTTATGGATTAGTTTGATATATGCATGATGCTTCTGATAAAGTATAGGGTCATTTCGTTTTAGTGCCAGGTTTTGGCCTGGGTTGACCCTATATCTGCATCGTAAATTTGATTGGCGTGTCAAAATTCTACACTGTAACTGTAGGACATTGTCTTTTTAAAACCAGATACAGTATCATTCTCTTGGTCCATTTAAAAATGGTAAGCAATGTTTTTTTTGACAGTAGCCTGCGTTGTCACACAGTATTTGTAAAATGTTCATGTTGATGGCGTGATGTGCTTTGCGCTGCTAATGCAGTGACTGATTGAACTACTTTATGAATTTATGAGAAGTTGAATTGCTTCATTGTGAGCAATCATGCAATGTCTTAAAATGCCCAACTCACACATACAGGACATGTGGACTAAGAATTGCAAACTGCAGCTTTACCTAAAACATTAAGAACTCTCTCAACATTAGCTGAAATTGCAAATGACTGAAACTATAGTGCAGCACATTAGGTCATGAGTTAATCTTTTCCCTAGACAGGAGGGTTTGTAGAAATGTGATAAATATCATTTAATATGTTTACACTCACATCCAATGGCCTGACACAAGGCTCTTAATTGCATTTTAATATGAATGTGGGAGAGGGGTGGAGCAATTCATCTGATGACTGAACATTGCTGTAGTCAGTCTTTTAATCACTCAAGCCGACAGTGCAAAACACAGGAGAGGATTGAACCATGTGTGTGACAACAAAAATGTGATGGTGCACATTGTTTGTTGCTGGTTGAGGCAGTTCAGTATCTTTATTTTTTAAGTTCACTGGACTGACGTTTCCCAGAGAGGTAAAAGGGAAAAGCAGAGAAATGAAATGAAATATCATAATACAATATTGCTGTGAATATATGTGTATGAGTTACACAGGTGTATTTGTTTAATAAAAATATTATGTTATGAATATAATGTCGGCACACTAAAGCTTCAAAAAATATCAAAGGTTCTAATAGAATAGAATTTTAAAGTCTATTAAAACTGATATTTTTGGAGCTTTGGTGTGCCGACTTTGTATACATTTTTTTCATACGATGTGCTGTTCTGCTTTAATAAAAACTCTTTAAAATGGGCTTTTGGTGTCTCGAATCAGAATCAGAATAAGCTTTATTCTCTGAGTGTGTACGTGCACACAAGGAATTTGTTCTGGTTACAAACACACAACACAAGAAATAGAAAACAAAAGAATGTAAAAAATGAGAATAAAAGATTAAAAAAAAAATATATATACAAAAGTAAAAAAATTAAGTTGCAAGTGTGCCTATAAGTACTGTATATTACATTTGTGTAGTGTACATATTAATAACCATAAAAAACTATAATATGCATTTACATAAAGTATAAAACCACATCCATTTCTACAAATATTTTTGAGTTTAAAACAAATACAGAAACAGATATTGGATGAGTTGCACATCTCTTACTATGATAATTTTTTCATAGTAATCGGTTTAGCACCTGAAAAATACTCCAATATTTATTCCAAACTTGCAGGTGTCATTGTGCTTGCCAATATTTTACTACCTGCCTGACCTGCATCATGAATTACGGCGAATGCAAATATATTTATATATTTCAATTATTGATGCTTTTATCTCATGGATATGGAAAACCTTACTCCTTGGATTTCATCAAGGCTTGATTTCATCATGGCAGTGGAGGGTGGAGATTCATTTTATTTATTCATTGCTTGATACAGATTCCCTATTTGCCAATGCGTATTGGTCAGAGAATCAATATGAGATGCATTTTTAAAAAAATTAAGCAAAGATTCTCATTTAGTATAAAGAGAAATAACTTTTAAAATGCATAACTTCTTCAACATTGCAAAAAAAAGATCCTCAAGGTGCCAGAATATGATATAACTGAAACCGTTGTATATGAAACACAAAAATTCTGTTAGTAGGTAATACTTAACGACAGTACCTGACTGCATTGGACTGTCCTGTGAGCTCTCATCAGACATCACTTAGCACATCGTGGCTTATTTGCATATAGTTGAACTCTGTCTTACTTTGTTTCAACCCCAGCGGACGCTGTCACTCATTTCATCTTAAATCACCAGGTCTCATTGAAAATAAATTAGATCCGGTCGCTTTGTTGTTGAAAATCACTGTCAAGAAGAATTCCCCTTATGGGCCATGCGGAAGAATTAAAAAATGATATAAGCGATCCCTAAAAAAAGTCATGTTAATAATTATTCTTTACTGTAAACACATTGATATTTAAAACAATAATTTTGATTTCATTTAATTAAAACAAAAACGATGTTAACATAGACACAGACCTCATCATGTTCTTTACTGGGTATTATTAGCAGACTTTAAGCAGACAGTATTTTTATTATATTTTTAGCTTTACTAATAACATACATTAAGCAGTTTTTTTTACTGTGACTCCATACTCCGCTACAACACATAATCTCTTTTTCATTTCAACACGTTCTATTAACATATTTATTTGAAGCATAACCAAAGGTGCTTTTAGTGATGAAAGACTGTCGCTTCTTTCTTGTGTTAAGTATTGCCTGCTCATTATTGTACCACATCATTTGATTTCAGCTGTTTGTGTGTCTTTTCAATCTTGTGATGAGCACAAAGTTAAAGCTAAGGCAAAGCAATAAACACGAGGCTGAGAAATTGCATATTTTTAGGAAGACCATGTAAATTGCCTCTCCAGCCTTGTTAACACATTTGCTAGAACGATTATGTCCCTAAGGTTCTCGAACAGACAGAACAAATAATCCTTTTTCGATTCTGCCTTGTTCCTTGTATCTTTTACCCCCATCTGCGCTCTTTCCTCTCGCTCATGGGATGTGAGTCTCTGCGTTGTGTTTGGTGTTATGGAAAAGGAGAAGACACAAGCCTGGACTGATGGTTTAAACAATACTTTCCAACAGGTTATATAAAAAATTGTTCACAATCACAATTTACGTATTAAGGAGTATATAACTAGGGATTTTTAAGGTCCTACCTTTCAAGGTCAGTTTGCTTTCACGATCTGGAAATGTTTGGCATGCATACTGGGTCTCTTTCACTGAGCATAAAGTGGCCTCCAAACCCATGGCATATGAACACGATGATTTGCCCGAGCATTGACATCTCTCATAGAAATCTGCCAATAGGTCAAGAGATGTCTGCATATCACTATACTCATAGTTATTCAAAGGCTCTGCCAGAAGTCTGTTCATTAGGCGGGAGATTCAGAACCAGTGTCCTAGCTTCACCACTCCAATGTCGCACCATTGCATCAAATCCCATATTTTCAGGCATTTCGTACTTGGTGTGTCTGTGTAGAACTGGGTTGTGTTATGGCATGGTCATTGCAGAGGCATAGATGTTTCGGTCTTGCTGATGAGCTACATGTGGAGGTGCAATCTGAGGTTGTTGCATGGAGGTAGGTTGTTGTGCATACATATTTAAATCACGGTATACTGGCACTGTCATTGGAGCCATACCCAGGAGTCAAGGAGGTTGGCACAACGGCACAGTTTGCATGTTGAAAACGGCTGTAGATCATTGAAAGTGTGGTTTGCTTGAATGGGGTTTATTTTGTGACAAGAATCTGGACATGGGAACAAAACATGCGGACAGGCATTGCACAGCTCTACCGGCAAGGTTTGTTGCACAAATAACTTCTGCGTAAATTATAACCCTACAATAAATGTCAATGACCACCAATAGAATAGATATTCTAAATCAGTGCTAACAGGGACGATCACTGTCTTTTCTCCTTACCTTTTAATATTCCAATAAAAACAGGCACAAAGGAATTTTGTTTGGAGTGGTGGATAGTCTTTCCTCTCCACAACTTTTATGGCAGTCTGGACGATATAAGAAAGTCTCTTTATTAATTGTCCAGAGAGGTTACCATACCAAGCTTGGATCCCATACCTCTTAAGGCTCTCCAGGACAGCCTGATAGAACACAGTCATGATTTTTTGACTGACACCATACAGTCTAAATCTCCAAATCTCACGCTGTGTTTGTGTAAACTTGTCAATGACAACCAGGGTAGGATTGCACAGGATTTTTGTAAGTTTTTTTTTTTAAATGAGAAGGTAAAGTGGATACTAGAGGCTTAGTAACTACTTGCTAGTTTGTAACTAAATATGTACGTTATTCAGTTCCACCATATGGTTTCAAGGCAGAACACAGCTAATATTTAGTAAGCTATACGTAAAGTAATGCGTAGTCGCATATGACGTTCACCATCAACAATCCAATAGCAGCCTTTAAAATTGTGAGGAAAAGTTTAGTTGAATGTTTTGAATATCAAAACTTTTTGATTTAAACCTAAACTTAAAAACTAAATCGTTATTTTTTAATAGAATACTACCTAATTATGAATAACATTATAGGTATTAAATATTTAAAGTTTAACAAGATTGTTATGCTGCAACTATGTTGAATGGTGCAACTCCAAAATATTTAGTAGTGCGTAAGTTTTAACTGAGTGCCCGTTTAGGTCAAAACTAGGCTAAGTTGTAACTTTAGTACAGCTGGCGCAACCGGCCCCTGAACTGTGTGCGTTGACTTATCACACACACACGTAGCCTACACTGGTGGGCTCAAGATCTACTCGTCTTTCCACATGAAAGAACAACTAGAACAAATTCCAAATTTGCAGGTCGTTTATGCGCAAATACCTGTAAAAATGCTCACGCTGTCTTGAAACCTGGTCGCAAATTGTTATTTGGTGGCAGTCTGGAGCCCTGATATAATTGTTTTTAATTTTTTGGCAGGTGGCCATCTAGCAAACTGATACAGTCGATCACATCCACTTTAAAACACAGTTCAGGCCCTTTACAGTATAAAATTTTCACATATGTGTTGTAAATGCTTTGCACCAGACTGTGCACATCAGTTATATACTCTTAGTTTTAAACGTATTTAGTAAATGTAGCCTAATAATGTTTGGTAAACAAATAGAAACACATTTATATGGAGTGTGCGGTCACAGGTGTGTGCTTACAGTATTACAATTTCACATTATTTTCCAACGCGTATCAACTACTCAGATTTGAGTAGGTGTAACGAAAGTGTTTTATAATGTGACACGTGTGACTTATAATGCAATTTAACTGTTTTACGTTTAATTAAGAGAAAGGAAATTAAGAGGGGGATCACATCATATCATGACTAACTGTTTCATGTCAACTTCTAAAATTAACAGCAGAACCTAATTCAAATTCATAAACCCGTCGTAATTTCAGAGGTACAGTCGGTGGTCACAATATTAAATAACAGAGCAATAAAGAAACAAGACACATCGTAACCGAAGAACACCTTGATTAAAAATTCATAAATCGCACCACCCGTAGACACACTACCCACAAGCACCCAGACACAAGAGCAATGACTGGCGCGTTTCTCACTAATGGATGATATCGGAGATGTTTGCAAATGATAGGCCGCGATCGCCTTTTGCCCTTACAGCAAATATCATCGACCAATAGAACATAAGTGATTGTGGCAGAGCTCAACCCAGGGCACATTGGATAATGGCTTTCACGCCATCATTTGTGTGAATGAGAAATTGTTTTCTGAACCCCATATCTGTGTTATGCAGATGAGGCCATTATCTAACCATTTGAGCTTATGTCTACCTGCCTGTATGATGGAGCTCTCTGCAGCCGGCTCAGTGTAGATTCTCGCCCAGAGACCATCGCTGGCTCCAAGACTCCAGATATGGACCGTTTTGTTTATGGCAGCGGGATAAAAAGCTTAAGCGCCCCAAATGTTTTTATCTATTTACGTTTCCATGCCTGATTCTTTTTCACTATTAAAGACTGCATTTTTTCCCCCTCAGTCACATTTTTGTTAAGGGCTGCAGTCACTGTATATTCAATAAAACTATTTCTGCTTTTGACTGTAGACACATGTTGCAATCATTAAATAAAGATGCAGGATCTATGAAGATAAAAAGTGTTTATTAAAGCTTAAGATCGTTTAAACAAAGTACAAAACATACCACGAAACAGTACAAATGCATGACCAATAACTGCCAAGGAAACTCTGGCCTAAAACCAACTGCCCCTGTTTGTTGATGGATGGCTTAAGAGGTTGCTGGAATATTTTCTTGCCTAATGCATTGATTTTCTTTCCCAGACCAGATTAGGATGTCAGGCACCAAGACCGGTTCCCCTTGTCTATCGTTAATGTAATCTACTATTGATCAGGTGAGGAGCACTGCAAATATAACCTCTTTATAATAATATAATCCTTTCCTCTGTTCAGCAATAGCTCAAATTAAGGAGCTTGCGCACCGGGCAGGTAACAGCTCCGTAAATAAGCAACTGTTGTCAGCATACGTCCCCCGCTGCTGTATTGACCCATGA
Organism: Triplophysa dalaica; assembly: GCF_015846415.1. Classification (NCBI taxonomy): domain Eukaryota; kingdom Metazoa; phylum Chordata; class Actinopteri; order Cypriniformes; family Nemacheilidae; genus Triplophysa; species Triplophysa dalaica. Next base: position 13,340,076 of record NC_079564.1, on the reverse strand, counting down.
GGATCACATGCTTGCGGTCATGCTTCAAATAATGATGTGATGAATTGTTTCTTCTCTGAGTTTAAGAGTGTTGGGACAGGGAGATGGTCCTTTAGTGCTCCCTGTGTGAATTATTGTGTAGTAATAGAGAGAAATAGAGTAAATCTTGGAACAGATATACAGCATCACATTGTAATCTGACACATGTCTGGAATTTTCTGTTATCATGATTTAACAGATTTTAGATATGTTTGATTTTGTAATAAGAAAAAAAATAGAAAAGCTTTATGATTGCTAGTTGACATTGTCCATCACCAACCAAGAGCAAGGACGACTACTTGTTCTTTAATGCTAACCAGTATTTACAATACTTAGTATCGTTTTTTCCACCATGACACGTTGAAGTTGTAGCTGCACAGTTACATTATGCCTCTATTGTTATTACCCCTATGTATGGTGGTATGATTTGACTAAGACCGCCCAAATGTATACGCAAGTAAGTAGCTGTACCTGTCAGTACAATTGCTTTGGAGCCTGATGCTCTACATATGGTAAGAGGTGTTACATTTTTGTCACGCGCTTGCATTATTTGACCAATCACTACCCACTGCCTAACTGGCCAATCATAGCAAACCTTGCTTTTCAGAGCGATGAGCTTTGTAAAAAATCTGCTCGTTTCAGAGAGGCGGGGCAAAGAGGAGACACAAACATTCATTATATGTGTAAAATACAGCTTTTATGAACCTTAAATTTTGTATACACATCTAAAACAAACGATAATATTCGTTTTAGCCATGTCATTTGACCCCATTAATATCTCAAGAAGTTGCCATCATTTTAATAATCTTTATCAATATAATGGTTTACATATAATGTTATCATTGCATGATATTTAATGCACAACAATACTGTAACTTTAGCATCTAACTACTGTTTCTACCAAAGCAAATACAGCTATTTTTGGTAAGTGTAAACAGAACCAACTACAATTTAAAATTAGTGTAAATAGCATCTCTTGGTATAAAATAGCCGCTGCCAATTTACAAATTCATAAAATCTGAGACTGGTTTCTCCCGAGGTTTTTTCTCCATTGGAGTTTTGGTTCCTTGCCAATGGGCCGCATTGACCGCTCACCTCATTTGTAAATTCCATTAACATGTCTATATTAGAAAAGTCTTTCTATATCAAGTACTATACTGTATACCTGTGAATTTGTTTTGTTGTCTTCCTGTGAAGCTGCTTTGAAACAATGCGACATTGTAAAAAGCGCTATATAAATTGAATTATGAAATCGTGATTAGTGACTAATGCAATCAGATTTGTTCAGACGTCGTAGTCGACATCTTTCAGATATGCCATAATAATCATCTGACGTTAGCACAATGCCACAAGACATTAGAATAGCTGTCATTGGGAACAGAGTGGATGGAAAACTAAGCTTCGTGACATCTCTCTGCAGTGCTGAGGAGAATTTCAATAAATGCAATAAAGGCATTGCTGTATTTACACATTAAATGCTTTTGTCTCTTTCGAAAACTGCTCTCACATTGACTCCATCACCATTTAATGCAGAACAACTGTGGGTTTCAAAAAGTATAAATCTGTATAGACTCCTGCATTTTGTGTATGATGAAAATGACTAAAAGCAGTCCTGTTCACATATTTAATGGAATGTGTCACTAGGTTCTAGATGTAAATACAGTATAAAGTTATTTTTACTATCCGCGAGGTCTACACTTGTACTAGAGCTTTCTAAGGACTATTGACCATGAAGTTGTCTTAAAATGTGATCGTATTCTAATTCCCGGTTGTTAACGCTCATCTGTTTTCGATGGACCTCCATTAGAGGAAATGGTGAAATCACTATCATCCTCTTCAGTGTTTGAAGCATCACCCTTCAGCAGCAGTGGCTTGAGATGTGCTGCTGTTCCAGATATGACAGAAGAACTGACATTGAGAGGAAAAATGTTCTCTCTCAGTAGACAGGCTGTGTGTAATCATGATTAGCACCAGCAATCTGCAGCTCTATACATGCATTACTCACTCTCGATCTGAACACTTGCCATTTTGTTATCAGGATTCTGGCATTTTACATTTTGTTTTGTCAGTGTTGTGGGAATCATTTTACTAAGCACTCTGACAGCGTACATTTATATTGTCAAAATAACCCATTTTAGCTCTGACACTGATATTATTGACGATAAGTGTGTCAAATTGGACCGGAACAATCTGGAACAGAGCTCGTGGCTTTGAAAAAATAATATATAAAAAAGTTCTGGTTTGTTTGTTAATCCATTACATTTCCTGCAAGCGCCTGACATAATTTACTCATCCACATTGTTGGTCTATCTTTCTTCTGCAGAACACAGAAGAAGATATTTTGAAGAATGTCGGTAAACAAACAACATTGGCCCTCATTGACTTCCGTTGTATGAACACAAAACCAAAACTGTGTTCCACAGTCCTATGCAGGTTTACAGCCACATGAAGGTAAAGAAATAATGACAGACTCTACCTCCAAAACCCCGGTTTTACCTTGCTGTTTAACATTATTTTACAGCACACCTTTCTATTTGTCGTTTCTTATTTTGTTTAGTTTGAGTATCCATGTTTACTCTCTAAAGCATCCTTCACCTTGAGCTTTTGAAGGCATGTTCACTCCAGTGGCACTGATATGACTGGGCGACAGATAATTAAATGCATTTTCTTTAGCGCTGTTCATTATTCATCTGTCCTTCTTGCCACCAGGGAATGCGTGCTGTCCTCATGAAACAAATCAGACAATGTAGTATTAGGAAAAACCTCAATGTAAGGGTCAGAGGCACTGACTGAACCTTGTTGAGAACAGGCTGTTTATACCACCCATGAGAAGTCTAAAGACAAACGTACGTGATAAGAAATCTTTGTCTGCATTAGTTCTATAATTACCAAATGGTTTTTTGATGTCTGCTGATGTTCATTTTAATCACATCCCTGGGGCGTAGCGTCGTGTGATAGCGTTACGTCTTGTGATAAATGTACAGAATAAACACGTTCACTTTGAAGAGGGAGTAAAGCTGGCTTTCCAATATCATCAGAGCGGATACCCCGCTATGATCAAACATCTCTACCTTGTCAGGTTACGAGTATTCATCCTGCCTCTAAAAACACTACTGAAGTGTTTTCGGAAAATTGCAAACCTTTTTGAATTTCTGGCATCAGTCTAGTTTGCCGCAGCAAGGTTGCATGAGGTTTACGGGTCACTGCTTAGTAAGCAGACAGTGGTTGCAGGTTGGCTGGAGGCAAAGTGATGAAAATGGGCATTGATTTTCTTTCTCTGGGAAAATGTTAGTAGATGTAAATAGCTTGAAACACTTATGGCCAGGCAAATCTGCTATTCAATATACGACTGGCATTAAATATACAGGGACAGCAATGCCCTGAACCAATAGTGATTTCTCTCAACATTTTGTAAAAATAAACCCAAGAAAAGACAGCCAATAAAAATATGCATTTATAAATGACTAATAGTAAATATACTATAAACTTGATTTCCATTGATGTCTCAAATAGCTTAAATGTAATATGTAATCTTCCCACAGCCCTCCATTTTTAAATATCCTTACTATGTTATATAAATGTTGTTTAAAATGGAAACCAATCAACAGACCAAAATGTTATCACATTTACTTAAATCTCAGTCAACACACAAGAAAAAAGTGTGCTATATTCAAAGTTATAGTGACAACATAGACTTCATTCAAATGTAACGCCGTTCTTTTCAGGAGATTTCACATATTTGCCCGTTTTCAGGTTTATAATAGCTGAATATAGCTGTCTGTGATGGATATTTGAAGTAAAACTCAATTTCATCACAGCCTAGATGTGTGATTAATAATTCATTAAAGATGGAATCAACTCCTTATTATAGACTTTTCCCGAAAGCCCCAGTTCGACAGTTTTACCACCCACAGAAGGTGATGGAAGAAATTAGAGCCGGAGAAACGAGAGACAGACGACTGAATAAGACATTTAAAACATATTAAGAAACTTGTCTTCACAATGAATCCAGCCACTGTTCCTCTGAGGGCTCTTACTTACAAGGGTTCCTTAGGGTGATATTGCAGTGCAAGACTATCTGTGGCGAGCACTTAAAAATTTCCTCACAAAGTTTCGTTATCTAAGGGAATTGAGTTGGATATAATCAATCACGCAATGTGTGATGAGTTGTTCATTTAATATCTCACATAGATAGAGAGCAATAGAAGTGGTTTATGATATGAAGTAGTTGTTGTCCCACGTTTTGTGGCCATTGACAGACAGATCAGATCACTCTGTAAACAACTTCCTTTATAGACTCCAAGAAGGTTGAGCAATAAAATCACCACAACTTGAAGATGCTAATGCTTGCCTGCAGGAAGGGTTTAGACAGATGGTCAATGAAAGGATAAAAGAAGAAGGTCTTTCTTTTTCTTTTTCTATACCTTTTATTTTTTCTATCTCTCAGATATTATTCCATGTGGATACAGTTAACTGTATTTTTACCATTTAAGGTCTTACCTAAATTCTTTACATACATATTTACACATCCAATGAAAGGAGCTTTGTACACCCTACTATTGCAATAACATATAATCCTATTCTAGCATATAAGCATTATTTGTAGCAGAAATTGACACGAAATACACCACGCATCGTTTTTACACATCTTGCAGCATGTTTCTTTAGAAATGAATAAATGGTCGGAATGATATGGGTAAACAATGAGACCCTATATTTCTATATTAAATACATTAGTACCCAGGAAAGAATCCATGTATGTAATATATGGTTAAGGTATGAAACAAACTGCAGCTATAGCCTATAGCAAGAAAAATTACACAAAAATATGAATTTTCAGATAAAGGAACATTGCACTGTGTTAGAAGGGTGGGGATGAAATATGTTAAAGAAATTTTACAAATTGTCAAATCCTTGGGCTAGATTATCTCTCAGACACGTATGGAACTAGCATCAGGAGTATGGAATGTGCTGTTTTAACAAACCTGCTCAAATGTTTATCGTAAAATTCTTGAAAGATAATGGACTAAGACTCTGTTGTTCCCAACAGAGTCTCATTAAGTTCATGTGGGTAGTTGACAAATAAATGTGTAAATGAAGGTACGTAAATAAAGACACATCTCACTTAGGTATATTATTAACAGTTTGATTTCTAAATGTGTGATTTCTTCTTCAATTAAATATAGTATAGTTGTGGTCTTAAAGATCAAGGACTGACTGACTGGTTGGTTTGTTGATTGAATGCCATTATTTAGCATATTTTGGATATTTTAACATGGAAAATTCCTCCCTGTTCCATAAAGAGCTTTTTCCTAGCATCCTGCACTCATGTGGTGTGGTGTGATGTAAGCATTGCAGGGGTTTTATTGCATTCAAAGCCACTCAGTGCAGTCTAATTCTTCTCCTACTACCTGCTGTGCAAACTGAATTTTGCCTATTAATTTTATGCAGTCGGGAATCACAAATCATCTAGTCTGTTCTCTGTGAAATCTCAGCAAGCTGACATGAAATTTTCTATTGTTTAGTTCCATCACGTGAGAGCCGATTGCTAATACTCAATGCATTTTATACAAGGTTAACAAATTGTTTCGACATAATACACATTACGTCAAACTGAATTGTAGCCTCACAGCTGTTATCGTGAAAACTTAGGGTATACATGCTAAAATGTTGGCAACTTCTTAACCTTTGACCACCAACACATTCATTTGCCAACCCAGGAACCACTAATGGTGCATTGCTGTAAGTCCACTTATGTTGAAACTTTTTTCCTGTTATTATCTATCACAGCCTCCTAGCACACTTCAAGCGCCTGTATATTTTCCCTGAACATGTTTTTTTCTCTCTCAAACAAGTGCTGAAACTATTCTCTGGGGGTGAATGTGGTACTTTGTGCTACAAAACGCTTTGTGTCTGTGAATGTAATAGCAACCATGTACCATAGAAAGCTGAACTATCAGGGGAATATTGAATATTGAAATTTGTTTATATAGACAGTACGTGAAAGAGGAAAACGTGTGTCAGAGTTTGGCAGTTGGTAATAAAATGTTGCTTGATGGAAAAGCAGATTTTTGCATAGGGAAATGTCTCTAGCCAGGTTTTCTCCAGGATTGATAAACTTCTAAGTTACATTTTCGAGCAGTATAGATTCACATAGATGACTAACTACATGTAGATTGAAACAGTGCAGTTTGGTTACTCAGTTTGTGTAATTGTTTGTACATTGCTTTGAAGTATATTCACTATACATCTAGGGAATGTACCTTCTGACTTGTGAAATGTTTCATCATTTCAAACCTTGGAATATTATGTAATATCTGGAACTTGATTCTCATAGACATTCCTACATAAACTCATCTTCTACATAATGTAATGAACATTTTGTGAAAATATAACCACGATGTCTTTAATATTGTCTAAAACCATGTCAAAGATTGAAGTCATGAAATGAATAACTGAAATTAAACTTGATGCTTCTCTCACTTAAGGTCACCATCTTGTAAGACTTCAATAAGAAATAAGGGCACTATAAATTTGACCATACTATACAGCATTATAGTTGCTTCTCCAATGGTCACAGTCAACAAAACATTCTTCTTTGCTCTCCTGGTTTTCCTTATACAGAGTGTCGTTCATTAACTGTGTCCTTCTAACCACAAATCATTTTATCTTTGGTGGTTTGGAACTGGCCGTCTGAAAGAAGACCTTGTATTGACTTGATATACTGTAATTTGATTTCTTGTAGCTGCCACTTATAGGCCTTCTTTCATTTATTTTGCCCAATCATACACAATTCTGAGACCTAAGCTAATGGTGCCCATACATGTGCTTATTACCATATTTGAAATGTTATATCTTTCCGACCTCACATTTCAATCTTGCAAGTCTCATGCAATTGCTTTTATATTGTGTCTTTAAGTTAATATTTGGACTGCTCTATCCTTCTTTAATATTCTGGTTGATGCTCCAAACTTATTTGACATCTCATATCCTTCGCATTCCCTGGAACCCACCAGGAAGCAACTTGAACAAGACCTGGCCTATATCCACAATATCTTAAACCCCCTTTCTTTTATCGAACCACGTCTCATTCCCACTTTCACAATCATTGATTTCCTCCTCCCACTCCACAATCATGTTCAGGAGGAACTTCAGACCATCTCATGTTTCTCCTTCACCTCTTTACTGCCGACCTCACTCCCCTTTATCGACTCTTCCTCTTGGCATGTCTGCAGATACTGAAATGAAAACTTACTCTAGCTTTTCAATGAACTTGGCTTTTCTTTCAATCACACCATATCATCTCTCATCCAAAAGATTTTTTATTCTCTGTGGATATTTCACATCAGACTCTAAGTTGTGTCTCTGTCATACACTTTTGATCTTCAGGCTGCATAGATAAAAATATGTGTCAGCGCTTTGCTTTGTAACTGTCTACCTGAATACAAATGCTACCAAGTCAGCTAAAAGAAGATCACTAACCTTACCTGGACCTTGCTATTGGAAAACCTCAGGGATCAATGAGAGGACCCCTTCACTTCTCCATCTATACCATATTGATGTTTAAAAACATTAATTGCAAGGCCTTGTCTTCAAGTCTCTGTTTGACAACACTTTAAATGCCTTTATGTTTCATTTCTGCTATTATAACCATTTTATATGTCCTATTTTACACCATGGCTACCCTATTCCTCCTAGCCAAGACCTCATGTACTAAATCTTGGTTAAAGGGCAATCTATACATTTGAGCTTGTTGTCTCCCTTAATTATCTGTTTGTCTTTATGGGTCACATTAAAACAAGGGCAGGTAACACCACTTCTCTGGGTCACAGTCATTTTTACAAATTTTGCAACGCTTAAGTTTTAATCACTTGACATTTCTATGCATTACGTCTCAGCTATCTTCAGTAGGAAAGTATTTGCTCAAGAAATTTCTGGATTACATTTTTGAGTGAAGTGTGTAGTTTCCATAACCTCAATGTGACACTACAAGTAACCATTTGTCTGAGCGGCCAAAATGTGCAGTATACAGTTTATAAACTTTTGCGCAAATAGTTTCATTTGGGCTGGGACTATCTGTTTGTCTAAACAATGGCAGATGGAGGCGGTTTCAGAAGCTAGTTTGAAAGGATATGTTTTCAAAGTAATCATCTTATGTTTTTTACAAACACTGTGCTTTTCAACATGTGGATCTGTTAAAAATATGAATGTTATGAATTAGCTTTGGCACACACCCAAAGGTGTTCAGCTCCAAAAGGCTAATGCTGACGTGCACATGTGCAGGTAGGCAGCTTAAATGGTAACCCGGGATCAACTTCTCCACAATCAACATATTTGTAACAGGAATAAAATATGATGTCTGCTAGTACGAAAACTGTTCACATTGATCTCCCAGGCTTGTTTAAAATGACGCTACAATTGTATTAATCACAAAATGTAATCGCACAGGTATCTATTTTTTAATATGTATTGAAAGATGCAGCCATTTATGATACCATGGTGATCTGGAGTTCCTGACATGATTTATTACAATGCATTGAACTTCAAAAACTCTCTAAGAACAAAGGTATTAAACAATCGATTACATTAGTAAAGAACATGTTATTAAGACTTTAGGCTGTGCATGGCAATATCAAACAAATATTTTATACAAATTTAAGATGGCAAACGTAAGTGGCATCATCAGTAATTATTCATGCTTTAAACAAAATATGCTTTATGTTCAAATCCTTAATAGCTTGACATTTACAGCCGTCTGACATTCAATCTGCCCATTCAACTTCAATGTGAAATCAAGAGTGACTATTAATACACATTCTTAGCCTTCTAAAGTGCTTTCCAAATGAAATAACATAACTATATTTGTTGTAAATTGCGTGAACTCTCTAGGCTTCACACTAGTTCGTTTTTGCTAAACTGCTCGAACAATCCAGTAGCTTTTCATGGTGGTATGTGTGTCTGCCTATTAACAATGGCACATGGGCTGTAAAAGTATACACTAGAATGACAATGCAAACATGTGTTTCTGTTGCAAAGCGCGTCATTTTGTGATGAGTGCAGAAATCCTCTGGTTAAGATGATTTGTCATTTGTATATGATTACACAAGGGCTGTCAGGGTGACACACTACAGCTGCCTGCGATTACTGCAGCACATTAAACACTGCATTTACTTGAGCGAAGACGACAATAAGAGCCATGAACAAAGTCTAGTATAGATGACATAAATGAACCCATTATTAACATTAACACTTTCTCTGATTAATCTAGAGTAAAGTATTACACAAATTGCTACCCGTTCTATTACAAAGTTTTGTGTTGCATGAAGGCGTGCTGTGAAAACACTTCCCGTATTTATCGTTTTCTTTTAACTTGGATTTTTTTACAAAACGTGGCATGCATGTTGAAAATCATTTCACAGAGAGGAAGTTTTATGGCATGTGGGTTTAAAATGCATTTTTTTGGTTAAAGTACACTACATATTGAGAATGCTGCACAGTTCCATAAAGGCCAATTAGGCATCAAACAGCAAATGTATATAATTAATCAATTCAATTATCAGCAAACAATGAGGTGTCCACCATTTCTGTGTCTACTCAGATATGAATTATCTCAATAAAAAGTTAGAGCCATATTTATGCAGAATCATGTATGTTCTGCTCCATTAAAACGGGGAAAAGGGCCGAAAGCATCGTATATGGCATTTGCCATTATTTGTTCAACACCAAACATTTCACTGTATGAAAAAAAACACGGAACATGAAAGTCAACATGATCTATTTAGTATACTCACATTTATATACAAATGGTATTTATAGCACATGTAGTAAATATGTTTGTATGGACATTGACACATATACAGCATGAACACACGAGTACAAATAAAGAGCGCTGACATTGTTTAAAACATTAAGGGCCCTGCCATACATTCGGATCAATCCAAGGTGTTTTATGCTAGTTTCAGCCTGAGGCAGTTTTCATTTTCACGTTGTTTAATAAAGCAATAAGCTCTGTGAAGCAGTGGGTTACAGTGCATTTTACAGTGCATAACAGCTAAGGGCGTTGAAGCGGAGTGCCTAAAATCCCATGAGCTGTTATAAAATGCACTGTAACCCACTGCTTCGGGACTTATTGCTTTTTAAAAAATTGTTATTCCATATGTGTAGCAAGGTTTCCATCCATCCATCCATTTTCTACCGCTTATCCGAACTACCTCGGGTCACGGGGAGCCTGCGCCTATCTCAGGAGTCATCAGGCATCAAGGCAGGATACACCCTGGATGGAGTGCACACCCATCGCAGGGCACACACACATTCACTCACTCACCCACTCACACCCTACGGACAATTTTTTCCAGAGATGCCAATCAACCTACCATGCATGTCTTTGGACCAGGGGAGGAAACCGGAGTACCCGGAGGAAACCCCCGAGGCACGGGGAGAACATGCAAACTCCACACACACAAGTCGGAAGCGGGAATCAAACCCCCAACCCTGGAGGTGTGAGGCGAACGTGCTAACCACTAAGCCACCGTGCCCCCTAGCAAGGTTTCATAAAGAAAAAAGATTTAGGGAATTTAAAACCAGTGTAGGGGGCCGATCAGGTAAAAAGCTTTTATTTCTGTTAGACGCGCCTCTTTGAATGTTTTCAGTTGGCAGAGTGCCTTTTGCGAGCTGTTTATGCGCACCTTGCGTCTGTAGCAGTGTTTACAGACTTGTTAAGGTAAAGCACGTAAATTAAATGTTGATGGTACAGCCCCGTGAGCGTGTGGATTTTTTTGATGGACATTTGTGCTGCATGATTCACTAAAAGTTTAATTGAAGTACCATTTCATAAACAGAAAATATGAGAGATGCTTTTTGCATTTTGTTATATAAAAATGCAGCACTGTATGTAACAGTTAAGAGAGTAAACGCAAGATATGATATCAAAATATGATGATTTGCATATGTAATTTGCATATGTACATTTACAAAAAATATTGTTGATGTTCAAAAACAATGTTTTTATTGTGCATTCAAATTAATATCAATGAAACTGCAGTTGGGTTCTTTTGATTAAGTAATAATATAAAATACTCTTAACAAACACAATTAAAACATGATTTAAAATAGATTCAAACTGAGTCATCTGTTTTTACTAATAAAGTCTTCACAGAGAGTTGTTTTGTTTTAAATGTTTATTAAAATATTTGTAATAACTATTGTACCGGACCTTTGATGTTGACAAGAATTCAGATTCGGACCTTTGAATGTAAACTTTGAGAACCCCTGCTCTAGACGATTCCTGTGAATTAAAACCTGACACAATAATACCCAGAGTATGGAGAAGAGATGCCTCTTCATAGAACATTAAATAGTTGCTCTATTTTTATTTTCATGTGTCCTTTAATGAGAAACATGGAACGTACTGCTTATTCATGGCACTTTCCTGACAATGGAAAATCATGTACTGAAAATAAAATAATGTTTAGAAAACTAAGAGAAACCACAGTTTTTGGTCCATCAAATGCTAACATCTGTGCCAGACCGTTGGTAAAAACTTACTTTTTTCAATTGTAAGCTTGACCTTTGCATTGAATTGCCCTTATGTGTTCTACATGATGAGCTTTGTGGACAGTCATGCAATGTTAAAATGTAATCTGATGCTTCATAGACCGTTCAAACAATATCTTTTGGGTATTTCTTAGAAATGTATTATTTGCATAGATTAACATTTCATTACACACTAAAAAATAAACATTCCCAAAAAGTTTCTCACAGCGATGGCATAGAAAAAACATTTTCGTTTCCACAAAGAACCATTCAGTCAAAGGTTCTTCGAAGAACCATCTATTTCTTAACTTTTCATAAACTTAATAACCATTTTTGCCACAAAGAATACCCTGATGTTAAAGGATCTTTATGGAATCATTTAGACAAAAATAGTTATTCTACGGCATCATTAGTGTACAGGTTGCATAACCGTATATGTGACAAATAAATAATGACATTACTTCCATTAGTCCCATCTGGATTACATGGATATTCACTCTGAACAGAAAAAAAACTTCTAATACAAATGAAATTACACTAAACATGCTTTTTAACAGCATTATTACTGCATGTTGGTCCTGCTAAAAACCCTGAAAACTGAGGCTGCTTGTTCTTTCACAGGGAACAGCATCTAGAGCAACACTCATGGCAGAGGTCTCCTGTTAGCTTTTGAAAGGCATAAGGGGTTAGACATGAAGGGAAAAGAGGTTTGGGGAGGCAGAGACAGCACATGAACAGCGTGAGTCATAGGTTCTGACCCAAATGTCAACTCTATCCCAGAGTTCCACAGAGCTGAAACCTCCGGGCTTGTGAGATGAAAGAGCCAATGATTCCAGGTCACCAATGTAGCCTGCAATAGTGTGTGTCTGCCTTCCGTTATTTCGTGCTTCTGGATTAACGCAAAATAACTTTTGAATAGTGTTAAAAAGCTTTTGTTAGAAAAGTTAACCTTTTGCTTACGTCAAACCCCATAGTGCTTTGAAATACTTAAAGCTCAAGTGATTTTTTCAAAATTTTGAGGACAAGACGTCTTGTCCACTGCGAGGTCATACATCTGAAATGTATTTCTCCCTCCTGCTGTGTAGCTATTAAATTTCCTTTGTTGAGATCAGCCTTAGAAAGTGGTGCTATAAAGCAGAATATTGACTGCTAATAAGCAGACCTCTAGATCTCCTGATTGATTTCTGGCCCCAACGAGACACAATAAGCAAGGAATAATGAAGACAGACAAATTATTTAGAGGAGCTTAGAGAGGACTGCTGAACATATTTTGTTAGTGCAAGCTAAAATTTCCCAAGTGTCTTGATCAATACAACCCTTCTACAAAGGGAAGAAAAGTGCTACGTGATTGATCTCAACAGTTGGTTTCTGAATTGAAAATGCGTAGCGGTGCTGTCTTTGTGCTTTTCTGAATGGATTTTTATTTGCGTTTGTGGCACTTCGTTAAAGCATGAATGCCAACAAAGCCCCTTTAATGTCCCCATGAACTGACTTGAAGAGAGCTGTTTAATATCATCTGTTAATGTATTTCCTGCAAACAGGATGTTGAATCCTGAAGTTGTGAGATTTCAATGAGATCTATTTTTTTGTCAAACCCTGTAAGTTAATTGTGAGTTATCAATATTTTGGTCCATATTCCCGGAAGAAAAACACTTGAAATAGTATGTGTATAATGAATGATATCAAATTAATTTGTACAATTGCATATTATATGTTTTTCTTGGTGTACAACAGTGTTGATTTGTGCAATGATAAAGTCACTTTTGGTTTTGCTGCATTTTAGCATTAGACACTGCGCCGCAATGCACCGGCCACCATAATGGGAGGCAACTGGAAACTAATGCACATGATTCTTAACAGCCTTTTAAACTTTTAATAAGCGCTTCGCCTCTAATGAACGAACCACATGGGATGCAAGTGGCCTAATCGTTATTTTCAAGCACCTTAACACTTAAGTAAATTGTTTTCCAGTCTAAAGAATTGCAAGTGGGCACCCTCATAAGCAATCTCGCCCAAAGTGAAAGGTGTAATGTATGCTGGTGTACCGCCTCTCAATGGCAAAATTTAATGAATATGGGTAATGCACTTTATGGGCGAAAAAATGCATCGATCAACGCCATCACCAGTGAAGTTCGTATCCATAAAACTTTTGTGAGAGCAAACAGATGTTTATTAAGGGACATTTTCCAGTTGTTAGTGGTCCTCAGGGACGTTATTGCTGGTGTCGTTCTCAAGTAAAAAACATGACCAAGCTAACACCTCTTTGCTTTTATAAATCAATATTTAATTCTGTAGCTGTCGTGCTGCAATGGAATCTGAAGGCACAACTATATGCATTGGTCTCAATGTGATGAATGTAATGTTTGACTTGCTCATTAAATTCTTAACATCGCTCTCGTTCGTGTATCACTTTCAGAGAGATCAGTTGCAATGCTCAGGTCAATCGAGACAGAAATCTTATTTTGCTCCTTCTGTTTTTAAATTCTATGTCTGAGGTGTTCATGCACAGACCAAAGTGGTACCATCTTTTTACTGCTGAAGTCCTGTTTGATATTGTGTGCCAATGTTCTGAACAAAGCCAATCTGACAGTCAACAAATAGCTATCTTTGTTCCCAGTTCTTTCTAATATCAACATGAAACCTTAGCCATACCTGAAGTATTGATGACTTTTTAAAGCATTTTGAAATTCAAGAATACTCAGACCTAAAAAAATCCACTTGTTTGGCCATTTGACCCGTTCAATGGTGAAGAGCATTTGTGTCTTGCAGCAAAGTGATGTGAACTGTAGTTCTTCGGAGCCCATTATCTCCTGATTATCTTCTGGATTGTACTATACAGAGCTTGTACCGAGATGTAAACCATAGTTGCCCGACCCAACGCGAGCCTTGGGTTGCAGTCGTGCTGCAATCCATTGCCTTTCCCGCAGCACACACGGCTGGATTCTTGGTACCTGGAAACAGAGCACGATGGCAACAGTGCTCCGTCCCGATATCTTTTATCCCGGAAGTGCACGGAGAGCTCTCAAAGACCGGGAGAGCCCTCTTTTTCGTGCGTTTGTGGCAAACAAGCTCGGTCGCTCTGATTACCCTTGACACCGGAGCAGCAAAGGGCCACGTTTTTGTACCCCAGGTTGAGCCTGCCATCTGTAGACCGCCGCCCCCTGAAGGTACCGACCAAGGCTCCCTTACAAAGCGTGTACATTTTCTTCATCCCTGGTGTTGAAAGCTTACACTGCTGTGGGTCAAGCTGCCTCCGCACTCCATGCCATGGCCATCCTGCAGGGCATTGAAGCAGCTGGACGAGGAAAGCTCGACCCAGCGTTTATGCATGAACTGCGCACTCCCACTTACCTAACTCACCGGGGCAACAAGGTGATGGTGCACACGCGCTTGGTCGAATGATGTCTCCTCTGGTGGTCCAAGAGCGACACCTTTGGACCAACCTTGCACAGATGCGAGACGCTGAAGAAGTACGCTTACTTAATGCTCCCATCACGCAAGCTGGGCTGTTTGGTGACAACGTTTAAGATTTTTTCAGTTTTCGGCAGTGAAGAAGCAGACTGTCCCAGCCGTGACCCGGCCCACTTCAGGGCTCCAAGGTACCGGGCGGTGTCGCAGTGGCTAGTAAGGACTATCCGTCTTGGCTACATGTTCCAGTTCAGAGCGTGGAGAGAATGCTCCCGTGCTTCAGGTAAAGGTCGTAACACTTCTGGCGAGAATGCCTCTCAGGTTCCTCAGCCCAAAGGTGAATGAATGGGCACGCCATCTTCCTTTTATACCTGAGACTGGCATGCCATGCTATTCGCCAACTTAATTGGCCTTTTAAAAGTACAAACAGAGATGATAGGTTCTCAAGATCAAACCCCTTTCTGTCGGTTCGAAACAACGTCTCGTTCCCTCCATCAGGGAACTGAGGTTACATACAAAACGAAGACAATTCATCTTTGCCAGTTGCTACTCACATTAACAAAATGAAAAATAACTTAAACAAACAATTTATGGTTTAATGTATGTATTATCATACACTGACCTTCCTTTGCGGGTGATGTGTGCATTTGTCAGAACTCGTGCCATGCCTTGGACGATCAGCGCCCTTAATTGCAACATCATTTCGAATGTCATTCAAATATCTGAGCTTGAAAGTTTATACTCTCAGACAGGTCACTCAGGATTAAAAGTTACCATAGTGGAGCAAGAGGCCAAAACTCTTCTATTATTGCAACCCACATAATTGTCTTGTTGAATTTCAAATCTGTACACTGTATGACCCTGTTTCTTTAAACTAATGAGGCTTTCCAATGTTCTTTGTTTTGTCCTTCAAAAATGTTCACCATCCACAGTGGACATCATCACTGATAATAAGATTGGGAAGTCACATCGTTTCTATAATTAAACATCAAGGCTGTAGAAAAGTGGCATGTTAATCCTTGTGCCCCGACTGCTGGGCTGTTCCAAAGGATTTTACACTTTCATTAAAGAGATTAGTCAGGCAGAACTGATTTGTTTAGAGTGCAAACACCAACATGGGGGGTAAGCTGATGTCGTCTTCTCCCAAACCTGAGCCCCTCCCAAAAAAAGATCATGAGACAACAAAAAGGACCACAGTTCTGTATTCTTCTAGATGACATTTTAATGACATTTTTCTTGACAAAATCTTTAAAAAAATTTAGATACACCCATACACTGATGTTTGAGTTCTCAAACCCTTAAGCAAGGCTTTTATCTACTCACTGCAGTGGAAAAGAGTTGCCAATACTTCTCTTGGGATGAATGAAAGGGGCTACATCTGCAGGACAGGGTGTCTGACAAGCCCTCAGACTCTAATTGAAACAATTGAAATAGTAAAGTTGGAGATTTTCAATCTAAAATTGGTTTTAGGCTTTTTTGGTTCCTCTCTCACACATGGCAGGTCCAGGGTGACGTGATTGTTGGACCCTGTCCACCATCTATTTTGCTGGTTGGCACTTCTTAGTTGAATAGTGTGAGTGTGATGAAATAGTCTGAGCAAGATGGAGCATGTGTTTTGTTTATTAAGGCCTGACCGGTTTACATGGTCAGAATGTCTATAAAAAATGAAAATAAATTTGTTTTATCTGGCAACTCGTACTCACTCCCAACTAGTCGCATATGGACGCTTGGTCAGCACCCCTAGGCTTCACTTTTTAACTCACAGGGTGCCCACTTAGTGACGTTTTTTTTACTTGAAGGGTACTCTGTCACTTTTAATTGTTTTATATAATTAAATATTTGTTTCATTAATTTGTAAACAGCACCTAGCCCCTAACTTTCTTTAAACTAACCTCTTCTCAACAATATAAAACATGCAAATTAAAGTCCTGTCACAGTTATTCCATAAACACAATAATCATAAACCTTGTATTATTTAAAGCATGCATTATATCAACAGTCTTAAGTATTGATTGTTTTTTAATTAGGTGTTTGAAAACACTATAAACATTGATTTAGTCTTGAGACTTCTTAATTCTTAAGAAAAGTGCACCAACCTTAGTTTATCACCATATGCAAATATTAAATAATAGGTCTGTCAAACGATTAATTGTGATTAAACAATTTGTGTTTACATAATTTGAGTACTGTTCATATACTGTGCATATTGTATTCATATTTAGATATAAATGATTTTATATTATTTATATTATTATTAGATTCATATCATATTATTTACATACATATTTAGGAAATATGTACATGTTTCTGTTTACATTTGCCCATCATTTAAATATTAATTATATATTTTTCTTAAATATATGCATGTAAGTGAATGTTTTTTAAATACAATATAATATGCAGGGGGGCACGGTGGCTTAGTGGTTAGCACGTTCGCCTCACACCTCCAGGGTTGGGGGTTCGATTCCCGCTTCCGACTTGTGTGTGTGGAGTTTGCATGTTCTTCCCGTGCCTCGGGGGTTTCCTCCGGGTACTCCGGTTTCCTCCCCTGGTCCAAAGACATGCATGGTAGGTTGATTGGCATCTCTGGAAAAATTGTCCGTAGGGTGTGAGTGCGTGAGTGCGTGAGTGCGTGAGTGAGTGCGTGAGTGCGTGAGTGCGTGAGTGTGAGTGAGTGCGTGAGTGAGTGAGTGCGTGAGTGAGTGAGTGAGTGAATGAGTGAGTGTGTGTGCCCTGCGATGGGTTGGCACTCCATCCAGGGTGTATCCTGCCTTGATGCCCGATGACTCCTGAGATAGGCGCAGGCTCCTCGTGACCCGAGGTAGTTCGGATAAACGGTAGAAAATGGATGGATGGATGGATATAATATGCACAGTACACAGACATATATTATGTAAACACAAACTTTTATTCTGGATGCGATCAATTCTTTGAAATAACTCATAATTAAATAAATACATAAATAAATATCAACAAACACACCAATATCCTGAGAGGATAAAGCCATTTTTATACCTAATTAACCTAAACACTTCCACCCTAATGATTAATATAACATAAACACAACTAATTTATTGAAAAAAATATTGACAAATGAGGTTGCTGATAATTTAACATCCGTAAAATTCTTGCAATTTAAAAAAGTGATATAAAAAAAACTTAATTAAATCGTGTGGAACCGATGTACATGATTAAATTGAGTAATTCCTACAAACATTTTCAGGGTTTGTTGTTGTTTTTGCTGCCATGTATCTCTCAAGTGTAGTGTGTATGCAAGCCCACGACAACGGAGTAGAATCCATTCCATTTTCTACCGCTTATCCGAACTACCTCGGGTCACGGGGGAGTAGAATCCAAAAAGGTTAATAAATCTAAAGAAGAACATCAAGAACAGAAACCACACGCAAACATAAACATAAGCCGACAAAGAACTGAGGACAACACAGGGTTTAAATACACATGGCAAACAAAGAGAACTAATGAGCTCATAGCCAATCGTTGAAACTTATGAACTAATTAACAGAAACTAGGTTAAAGTAAACAGAACACAATGAACACAGACAGAAGGTTTACAGCATCTGTTTTGTATGATATTTTTAGATTGCTCTGGCTTACTTGGACACTATTTGTGGAAAGGACGACACTTAATATAGTTTCATTTAATTTAGAAGAGATCAATGGATGAAACTCATAAGGTCACACATAATAGAGTGAAAACACTCTCAGCAAGTCACTCACTGTTCCTTTGTCATGTTGCTTTCTATTTTTTTCCATGATTGTTTTCAGTAGGCTGAGGTCAGCGGGATGGATCGATGAGGTTTGTTAAAAGAGTTAGATGCGAAAACACACACACACACAACAGAATCAAGGCCCTGTCTATCTCACATGACTTTACTGCTAATCAACAACACCAGCAGAGACGAGAAATATATCACTGCATCCAACATTTTTAAAGATCAGACCTGGAGAGAAAAAAATCATAACATTGACCTTACCAATGGTAAAAGAGTACAATGCTTTAAAGCGGCCGTGACACACGGTTTCTGCCAATAATTAATCTTGAGTACCAATAGAGTAGTATTGCATACTTTGTATATTCGAAGAGTATTTAGTTTGATCAGATTTAAAAAAGATAGATACAGCTTCACGATTATTTCTGAAAAACACACGGCGTAGGCTGAAGTAAAGCAAGTGCGCACCCATTGCCAACAAAACACAGACATCAGTTTTTACTCACCGCATACGGTTCGTGTCCGGCATCACTGCACCTAAATGCAGTGAACAAACAAACATCTGAACTTTGCCAACTTATGCTCACTCTCTCTTTCCTGCACACAAGTGAAAGTGACGTCTGCGCATGCTCCTTCTCCTGAACGATTTGCTGCTGCATGCTTTTCTGGGAGAATTGTCCAATAAGGGACTAAGACAAATTGTTACGAAACAGTTTTATTTGTTCGAAAAAACTTTCTAAAACCTGTACGATCGCTGGAGGAGTGTATCGAGCAGAAGTACAACGTAATATGCCTGACTTGTTTTTTTTACAAGTTGACCATGCTAAGCATGAGAAGACAGCACAATTCACATTGTAAAAAAGTCTGAATGCATGAAACACTGTTGCACGGCCGCTTTATGACATTTTTACAATGTCTTAGATGGACGCTTGACTCATATAACACATGCTTTGTTTGTTTTTAAGCCCCACTATTCCTTTAAGAAATAGATCCTTCCCGAACTCCTAAAGCAATATTATATATCGGCCTTTACAAAAACTAGCGGTCCAAGTCCTAATTTGGGGCTGTGCTCACATCTTCTAGGAGAAAATCAAATGAAGGTCCTTTAATTAGATGTCTCAGCCACAGGTGGCACTGCTGGAAGCAATAAAGAGAGAAGAGAGATTGAATTTGTTGATGTTCGCTGATCTGCTTGCCTTCCCCGCCAGACGAGAGGATGGATTGGGCGCTTTAGGTTGTTATGTGGTAAATGGACAGCTATCAATCACACAGCATAGCCTTGTCTTATTCGGAGTGGCGGCCCGAATGTGTTTCCGCTCGCTGGACCTTGAAGTGCACTGGAATTATATACTTCATCTTCAAAACTGCTGGATGTGACCACAATCCAAATGCTGTCTGAAGTGTCTGTCTAGCTAAAGTTGGGTGTACAGTGGGGTATTTTTCTCTTTGTTTTATGATTGTTCCTTGCCAAAGCAGACTATGTGACATCAACCGTCCTTTATGTCTGCCTTGACGATAAACAGCTACAATGTTTTGAGGTAAAGTTCCAAACACTGGATAGTTTATCAGAGGCTATTCAAATGAATGCGAGCATCACACTAATCCATTAAACGCAGCTAATTTCACCGTTTGACAAAAATTGTTTTCAATTAACATTTTTCCACACAAATCAAAATCATGGTTAAAATCATTGCAGTAACTTTTTTACATTTTATTAAAAAAATGATGTTACATTGTGCAAGTATAGTTTATGTAAAGACATTTGTGTCAAAGTTGAGTTATTCAAATATTTTTATCTTTGACAAATTATTTACATTTGATGTTTGTTCTTTACATTGTGTGGGACATTGTAGAAAGTTTCATTAAAAGGAAGGAAGGAGGCGGGAACCGGCAGACATTTAAAATATTTAATCAAAATAATAAAAAACAAGTAAAAAGACAGCCGGCAACCCCTCACGGACGACTGCCAGCGAATAAAACATAACTACAAACATAAACATGTTCGGGCCCGGTCCTCTCTCTTCGACGGTCCGGTCGCTCATTCTCTTATATGTTCCCGATCCCCTACGTGACTCGAGACCGGTGCGCGCACAGCTGGCGCTCATTTACAATTACTCACCGGTCTTGAACCACGGTCTCGCCCCGCCTACTCCACTACAGACATTTTTTTAGAAAACGAAATGAAATGCAAAAACTTAGAAAGTTTAATATCTCAAAACTGCTCAGAACCTTACAATTCAAATGTGTAAAAATGATTCTTCTTCAATCAAGTATTTCAATATTTAGTGATGATGGAAAATAAACTGCTTGTCTTTATTCAACTCATAATATTTTAACAATTGCCTAAAAATACTTCATCTATCGTTTGCTGTGAGCTTGAACGTTCATCCAGGGCAGAATAAAGTATTAAGGTATTAAGCCATAATATGACAGGCAGCTTTGGTAGAGCTATACATGCACTTAAGTGAATCTCTGATCTAATGCTCAGATTCCTCACAAATTTATGAACTGTGGTGTGTGAATTTTTAACAGGCAATTACAAAATAGTGCCATGACATTTGTAAAATCTCATTTGACATTTTACAGAATACTATGACAGAGAATTCTGTTTAAAATTCACACCTTGTTTAATTTACAGGTAGTAAGTAGTCTTAGCCTGGAGGGCAGGTCTGTTCTGACAGCAGAGAACGGTAAAACATGTTAGAGAAGAATCAACTAAATTCACATATAAATAGGCATCTTACATTTTGAAAGGGCTAGAAAACATGTCCCGTTTTGGTTGTTGACTTAGCATGAACTGCATTTGTCAAATTCGTTTTATTCAAATCTGTGTGATGATTTTGGTACTGTGTTTGGTGATTATACTTGACTTATTTCACCTCCTTTGTCATCTCTGAGAATTTCAAAAATTACTTTTCTGCAAATAATTCATTGGAAATACACGACTGTAGCACAAGTGCCATCCTAAAGCTCATTTTTTGATTCTCAACGCTAGTTGAAAACATTGCAATTTTAAGGTCTATGATGATAAGGCTCTACAAAAATACAATATAAAATAAAAGATAAAACATTTATAATGAGAATGAGTTTGTAATGCCATTGTTTTGCCATACTGTACAAGATGCATCATACAGTAGCTATCGTCGTGACTGACAGCTGACTGGACAAACATAAAGGCCTAAATAGTGTAACAAAACTAAAAATCAAACAAAAATGCACATCTCTGTGAAAACATACCTCAAAGTTTTACTTTTTCTATTTGTGACATCCTATGAATGTTGACAACAATATTACACAAACACCAGAACACCTCAAGATTTTCGCAGTGGTGCTGCATTCAGGTGAGAAGCTTTCTCCGATTCTGACATGGCATCACACTTGTTTCCAGCAAGGTCCACTGCTTCCATGTGCTCCGGGCCGTCTGGGGTGTCCTGGACAACCAACGCTTTGCAGTGACACTAATGCAGCCTGGCAGAAAGCTCATACATTACTTGGGATTTGCAGAGGGAACATTGAGAACAAAACGAAAAAGGGCAAAAGGGAGAGGGTGAACTTAAATGAAACAAAAAACAGCTAAAGAAAATTTCTTGAACGAAGGCATTTGCAGCTTTTAAATCATAATGTCAGGATCTTCATTCTTGTCTTGGACTGAGAGTGAAGCGGAAAGATAAAGGTTGAGATTTATGTTAAGGTGCAGAAACACATTTAACAGCATGCCGAAGGGGATAATATCGCCAAAATCTAGACAATCTGATAAGCGTAAGCCTGCCTTCGTGCAGATTTCATATTGTAAGTCTACAGCAGGTATTTCTGTGTTCGTTAACCTTGTGAGCTGTGCAGAACAAGCCTTTCATACTCTCATACAAGTCCTACTTTAAAGTGAAATAATGTGTTCTTCTGGACTTTGCATATCAACGTGATATAAGCTTTTTGATTCTTTTCAGGTGGATGTAATTGCAGATATCATTGGTTTTTATGTAGGAGGGATATAAAAAAGTCGATAGGAGAAATAAAGAGGTACAAGGAATAGCAATTAATTGTTGTTTTTCCCCGAAGCATGCAAATAACCAAAAATAGCAATTATGTCTATTGCACATATATGTCATAAATCAACTCGTACTTGTGCTTGTCAAAATAAGAAAGCAAGAAAACTAGACTTACACTAAAATGACAGGAACAAGACTAACTAATAACACGGAATGAAACACGACAAGGTAATCCGAAGACAAACTGCAAACGAGCAAACGTGCAAAGACTCAAAACGAACGAGCACAAGACAAAAGACACAAGGGCATTATAAAGAGGACCAAATCGAGAGGGAACAGGTGTGGGGCATGAAATCATCAACAGTTACAAATGAGGAAACGAGAGGGCAGGAACAGAGACGAGACCGGAGAGACAGTATGGAGAGCCAGAAGGGCCAATATGCCTCTTTCCACATAAAACAAGAGGTTCTGTCATGGTTCTGCCACTAGATCAAGAAAAGCAAGACAAGATGGGGCAGAACCATAACAGGCATACATGATAGGTACTCATATAAAAAAGTTAAGAAAACAAGGGAGGGGTTGTGGGGGAACACAAGAGTTCATGGGAGGCAGTTCAAAGGGTTTGGGAGTGGTGTGAATAGTCTTAGTTCTCAGAGGGACCGCTCAAGAGTGCGGCGCAGGGACAACATGTGGAGAACTTGGGGACAAGGGTGTCGGGGTCCTGTGTCCCACTGAGCAGGGGGAACTGCCGGCCGTAAGACCGGTCAGGACGAGGTCTGTGAGACCGGCTGTAAGGCCGGTTTGCCTGCGGCTTGAATTTACTGATGTGGGTTGATTTAGCTCATCTTCCTTGTGAATTTTTGCCCAATCCCCTATTCACCATTTAAACGTCTTAACGCACCAGTGCTATTGGAATGGCTCTAATTTACTAAATTAAACCAAACATTGTCCAGAGAGAGTAAGGAGTTTTAAATTAAGTGGTCAGGAACTGCTGTGACATTTCCACAATTCAACGCAGCATCAGTCTAGTTGAAAATCCGATCATTGCCACCCACAGTTAAAGTGACCTCATTCTGCATTTAAATGCTTGTTGTGTTCACTTCAACCATTAAGTCATTAACACGCAGTTGCCCACCATTCATCCTGTTCCATTTGTATCGTTTTTTAAAGGGTCGTAAACATGCCAGTAAAGACGACTACATGTGTCGTTGCCTGAGGCTGACTGCACTCTCACTGGGTCTGTTAATGGTGCGGAAAATTAAACGGGTGCCCTGGATATATGAGTCACTGTCACCTTTAACAAGTATTTGTTTGGTTTGACCCATATGCGCAGAAAAAGTCAAGATTAAATCAAGTGCAACTCTACTTACTTTGTCAATACACCTTTTGGGTATTATTCTGCATAAATGATTAACACAATTTTTTACGCTAGCTAAACCAGAACCTTATTGGTTGATGTCATCTAGGATGCATGGATAGTTATTTATTTATTGGAGCCTTCTAATTTAGGAAATTAATTCAGTATGTTAAGTCCAGTTAAAAATAAAAATATATTTTTACCATCCTATTTGTATTCCCAATTGTGTAGAATATCCTTTTACACTCTCAAATGTCCAAGACACATGCAGTCATTCAAGTATTTCTGATTGCAAAGAACACTAATAATGCAAATACGTCGGAATCCATGATGTGTAAATAAAAATGCAACACTTAAATAGAATATATAAGATATATATTATGTATATATATAAATAAATATTAACAATTAGCATACGGTTTAGATTGGAACAGAGACACAGAACAGAACACAATTTTTTTTACAGAATAAGTTTTTAACCACACTTAAGTGCAACGCATTATTATGAGACTTATGAAAAGGAATATCAGAAAGTCAAGACATGAGGTGAGGTGGAGTGAGGTATGGAGGAGGGTCATTTGCTCTCAAGTAGCACACCATAACCTGTAATAGCATAATATTTATAAAGGGAGATCAGCTGATATCATGTGACCAGCCAAAACTAACGCTATGCTTGATTATTAGCATTTATTCAAACTGAATGTGTCAAACTTCTATTTGTCATTTGTTGACACATGATATGAATTTGCAGGACACCAGTTCACCAAACTCTCAAACTTTTCTTCCAGGACAACAAACTGAATAGCTCTATGGTGTTAAAGAAGAAAAACAATCTCACGTGACCCATGCATCTCCGTTTTGGCCTATCCCTTCTTCAAAAGACATCTGTGAGAAAGCAGCTTTGAATGCAGGGCAGATGCCTATGGCAAAAACCTGTCTAATTCCATAAGGTTCATCTCTTTAGGGTTAAAAGCTCTATTAAAAAAACATCTCCCAAACTCTCTGACAAGCCCTTAGTTGTTCTGGAATACAAAAGAAAAAAGAGGATTCCCAGCAGGACTCTGTGTTTTCACCCCAATCAAAGCACCACTGATTCCCAAATCCTCACAAACACATGAATACATTTCACTGCTATTTTTGTGCATCACACATATTAGAGCCTTATGAAACAGAGGCAATGTCATTATGAGCTACACAGCTTGCCCTTTGGGTAAATGTGTTAAAGGAATGAGAAAAATGAATCATCTAGTATCCTGGCAACCTGTTTTGTGATGTGCAAATAATTTATATTGAGTATTTATTTATTGATTCATATACATAAAGAATGCAAAGTGTCCACTACATTTTTGAAACAGCTTACAATTGATATAAATGCCACAGTGCGTCTTTGATCCAATATTTCAAGCAAATCCCAAAAACAGAAAGGCCCACGTTTTGTCATAGGGATCTATTTTCAGTAAACCACAGATTCTCACTGCACGACACCTGCGGAAAATGTAGCAAGAGCTCTACACCTAAAACCTGTGATTTTCTCAATCTACGGGGACGAATAATTTAGAGGTGTGGAGTGTTGCTAATTCATAAAATAGAAAGTAATACATTTGTTATTATTCTGAGCATTGAGATATCAATAGAAGATCAAGCTCAACAGTGTCATGATATTAACATTAGGGTCAGTATATGGTCTACACTGTTGGCGTCACAATCATATCTTTCTTTCCCTCAATATATTTGGTTTCAGTTTGGTTCCCAGATAATGAGGTGTGGAAAATTTGTAGTTAGTGTTGTGATGTCATGCTGGAATATTTGATGGATTAAATGAATTGTCTTTCTCCTCGTGCCAATTAGCACCTTTATACAATCTGTCAACCATGGAGTAAATAATTAAAGAATAAACATTTTAAACATTGTGCAAGCAGATTTAATTTAGTTAGCTGAATCACAAATATTATTACAATTCATAAGTGGTAAAATTACAATTACAAAGATTAATTTAACTGGTTTGTGTGGATTTTCTATTCCACAAACATCAGAATCACCAAAGCTATTTATAAGAATAAGTGATGGAATGTGCCCGAATACATACGGAATAAAGTAAGGTAATGCACACGTTACATACAAAACCCCACGTTGACCGATAGGGTGGAGGATTGATGCCATCAAACACATCCACCCCCACCCCCCGTCGTCATAGTAGAGGGCCGATGTGGGCCGAATTTGGGAACCCGAACTAATCTAAGACATAAGTAACATAACATACCTGACCGTGACAATATATAAAATATAGATCGCATCCATTGCTTTTGGTATGTTTTCTCATTGGAATGCCCTCCAACTTCAAATCTCTGCCATAAAATAAACATTTGTAATTACAATGTTGGTAGTGTTCCTGGTCACTGTAAATAACCTGTTAATACAATATTTTCAACATGAAATGTACCAAATGTTTCTTTTTCAAATGATTTTTTTCTTACTTGTTAATTGTGTCATTATATAATTACTTATCTGTGCCTGTGGTTCTATTCTCCTACATACAACAGTGGAAATTACAAATTTTACTGCCACCCAAGTGAAACTTTAAATGTGAATGTAACAACCAAACTTTGATTTCATTTAAGTACAGATAACCTTACTGTGAAAGCAAATACAATCTCTTTTACATTGACAAACTAAGAAACAAAAACAGATGCTGCAATCCCTTCCATCATTCATGCCCAATTCATACATGATTGAGAGCTTCTAGCAAAACGTGCCTGCAATGTGCACGTGTCACAGTGCTTAACATACTAGTACACAGACACAAGACAGTGTAGAAAAAGCTGCTTATCTGACCTTTCAGCTAACATTAAAGGGGAAGTGCAACGGTGTTTTATGCATTCTGACTTTTTTACAATGTCAAACAAATGTCTTCTCATGCTTGACATGACAACTGAGTTTTTAATCCTGGTCCTTGAGGAAGCCCTACGTTGCAAACCACACAATAAAACAAAAAAAAAAATGTTTTGGTCACACCCAATTCAAGTGATAATGTATAATAATGAGCTAATGAGTTGAACCAGGTGAATTAAAAAAGAGACATGGGTAATTCTGATAGTCCAGACATTCTACTGAATGTAATGCCCTATCTACACAAACATAAGTATTTTCAAAATCAGAATTGCCTGGCTGTGCATATAAACCTGTTGTATGCCACCAGTGACATGGTTGAAAATCTGCCCCTTTCTTTTGTCGCTATGAGTGATAGAGTGTGACGTTGCGCCAGATTGATGCGTTGCACCGCAC
Organism: Triplophysa dalaica; assembly: GCF_015846415.1. Lineage (NCBI taxonomy): Eukaryota > Metazoa > Chordata > Actinopteri > Cypriniformes > Nemacheilidae > Triplophysa > Triplophysa dalaica. The sequence continues at coordinate 13,312,762 of NC_079564.1, read as the reverse complement.
GAAATGTTCCGATGGTTCTCACAGCTCCGTGCCCTTAAAGGCTTTGTTTATTGCAGCATTGTAGTCTGATCTGTGACGGTGAGATGACTGTGTGCTGCTATCCCATTGCGGTGTGCCGTCAAGGCTCCCCCTGGTCAGCTTTGCAGTTTGGTATGGTCACAGTGGTGACTGTTGTAAAGGCTAAAGAGGTTATTGTTGGAGCCTTGAGACTGGCTGTCTGTTGCTCTCTATTGCTGTGCGATAACCTGCATATTTTGTGACTTTGATTGGTTTGGATTCTGTTTAAATGGGCCTGTTGGTTCTGCTTGGAGCCCGCTCATCACATAGGAAACCTCAGTCTCATGTTGGATTTCTTTTTTTGTGATTTAACGTTTGTTTCTTTTGTGATTTAATGTTTGTGTCTTTTGGCTTAAAGGTACAATTTGTAACAATTTTGTAGTAAAAATTCCAAAAACCACTGGGCAAGTGTTAAACATATTTTTTCTGTTGAGTACTTACATTATCTCAAATGTTTCCAACTACTTACAAATCGTGAGAAAATCGCTATTTTAAACAGTGCAACGGGGCCTGGCAGTCGCCTATCAATGGCGTCATATCCGCGTTACTCTTTGGTACCGCTCTTACTGATGTAGAAACATGATTAACATGATTTCTCGTTCCTCTATGACTGATGGCCATCAGCGACGGAGTTGAAGAAGACAGATCACGTCATTCCACGCTCCGTCACAGCGTCATCACGCTATTGCTGTTGTTTTGAATGTGCGCCCTCTAGCGACGGATTTTTCAAACTGTGGCTTTAAGGAACAATATTGGGTTTTTAGGAGGATCTATTGAAAAAAATGCAATATAATATACAAAACAAATTCTTCAGAGGTGTATAAAGACCTTACAAAAAAAACTTGTAAATATTATATTTGTAAAACTTGTTATATTTGTAAAACCTTAGAATAAGCTACATATAGAGCGGTCATACATACATCGAATTTGCTGCGATGTTTTGTACAGCAGCCCTAAACGGACAAAAAACTCTACAATATGCGTTTAGATGATTGATAGATGATGATCCATGATCCGTATGGATCGTGCTCTACGGTTCGGAATGCATGTGACCCGCAGATTAAATGTAAGTTTATTCATCATTGAGTAAGAGAGTAAAACGCACTCTCTCTACAGTTTTAGTGCCAACGCGCTCTCTCTCTCTCCAGTATCTGGACGAGAGCAATATTAAAGCATAGCCATAGTGCCGCGGGTCTTTACACGTCTCTGCTGGATAGTCTTCATAATATAGCTCCTGCCTTAACTTTATCCTTCTTTTTATACTTAAAATCCACAGAGCTTTTATTTTATTGTAATAAATAAGACATCGCTGATCTACAGTCTTTATAATGCCTGCATGATCTCTTCCCTGCGTCAACATGAGAATGACGTCTTTTTTTACTGTGGTTGCTTTCTTTTTTTAATTGACTTGTGGCCAAATTTTTTTAATTTAAATGAGTATTTTTTTTTATGTATGGGAACTCACGTTTCTTGCCTTTCCTTTTAAGTGGGACATACATGTGTGTTCTTATAGGGTTGTTTTCCCCTTTAGTTTAGGTGGGCGTAGTCACTACTAGTCGGCCATCATGCTACACTTATGTTGCTAATGTGATTAAAAAAAATCGCATTGATCATATCCTGCAAAAGCTATTCTGTGGTATCCCCTGCTGCCAATGGAAACTCTAATTTAGTAAACACTTGTATACAGTAGGTTATGTTTGAGAGAAGTTACAAACCACCTATAGGCCTAATGGAAAAGCTGGAACGGAAGCTTCTGAATCACGTTTATGTTATGCAGGTATACAAAGTAGTGAACAAAATGTTCTTGTGTTGTTTATTCATGGGTAAATAGACTTTGGTTCAATTAGCTGATTTTTTCCATTCAAAACAACATCCAATTGCATTTGAATAAATGATCTAGCTTTGCAAGACCCAGATGAATGAACTCTTTCTCAGACATGTAAAATGTAAAGCATTTCCTCAAGTAAACGAAAAATCTGAATCATGTGGAAGGACGTTATTTTTACCCTAGTTAATTCTGAAAGCTTCCGCATGTGTTCAAGATGCATTTGTTGTTCACGCTCCTCTGCTTGTCTCTCTCCAGCACATGTGCTGTGGGTTTTGATGTAAGATAGCAGATAGACACTAAGCATGTTTAAATATGAAAAGCTAAATCTGCATTAGACTGTCCATGGTAACTGACAATGCCTCCGAGTTTCTTTGATGATTATTATTAAAGGCATCGTGTCGGCCTGCTGCCACAGATCCCCTCTGCCTCATTACAACAGCAAATGTCACGTGTCAGTAGGCCAAATCTGCATGTCTTCAACACCAGGATCAACATATTGTTTTGTTTGCCTTTTTAAGGGTTTTAGGTAAAGCAAGCATTTCACTTTCTTCTAAATTGGAAGAAAACAATTTGGCATGTATTTGCACATCATACAAGAATGATATGCAAATATTTTGGATTTTTAAGGAAAGGTATTATGTTGCTGGTCTAAGTGTGTTTGATTATGAAGGAAAACTGTGTGAAAAATAGCAAATTTAAGACATTAAGGTTGTCTAGTAAGTAACCATTCGGTAACACCACATGAACTGCCTAGCAACACCATAATAAGCACTCAGAACAAGTGACCACTTCACCACCTAATAATGTATTTGCAATCATCCAGAACACCTTTCCACTTGCCTTCTATCCACCAAAATAACCGTATAGCTACTACCTAGCAATTTACCTAACATGGTGGCACTATAGCAAGCAGTCAGAATGAATTATCAACCATTTGAGAAAAACAACCCAGAATATCCCGAACACTTTACAATCAACCGGAAAAGAATACCTCATAAAATACATTAACTACAAACCACCCAGACCACCCTATCATCCACCTAGCAATACCCTAGCAACCACCGTCAAGATCGTAGCAACCATCTAGCAACATTCCAGAAACCCAAATCTATTTTCTTAATACTGTATTATGTAGTTTCACACAAGATGCACTTGTCAGACCGATAGGAAACAGTGTTGTGATGCCTTCAAAAGCTGGGATACCTCGCTGGGATTTTTGAGATGTCCCAGGGTAGCTCCATTCCTGCCTCCCCACACCCCGCAGTGATCCAAATGGGAAAAGAAATCCGTAGCAATATTGCTGCTGTGTCAAAAATATCTGCTGCAGAAAAGGATGGAACTTCACAAAAGAAAAATGAGAACTTCACTGTTTCTCCATCACTGTCTCTTGTGGACATGTCAACAGTAAAGAAAATGAATCAATACCAGTTCACAATCCGAAAAACACAAGCATTTCAACATTAGTGGTGTTTGCGGATGATAATGTTTAGAAGTTGAGTTTAAAATTCCTTAAAGTAGTTAAGTACACTTAAAATAAAAACCTTTCTTCATTTGAGATAAATCGAATGGTCGATTTTGTTCCAATACGTGTGTGTGTGTGTCTGCGTCGGTTAATTGCCTGCTAAAAAGTGACCCAAGATGTCAAGTCATATTTTCCTATCTGCCTGAAAAAGACAAGTCATCTTTAATTAAATGAAATGTCAAGCGTGGTTAAAAGTCTATTGAAGTTTTTTTTTATCATTTCCTTTCAGACAGACTCCGTTTAGGAGGATAATAATATCATTTAACGTGATAGCCAAAGAATGTAAATGCAACATAGGGAGAGTGCTTTAGCACCAAAGTGAGACGTGTCCCTGCTCAATTGATATCTCATTGCCATAAATGCTTTGAGATATTTAATTGGGCCGCCACGCAGCAGTTACAAGGGCAGGTTTTGCTTCTGCTGCGATGCGTTTACGTGTGTGTATGAGTCTATGGCATGCACCAAGCTGAGATGCCTCATTAGGCATGTACTTTCTAAGGTTGTCTCTGTGTTTCTGTCTTTTTAAAACTTGCTTATCGTCTTTCAGACACATCAGGATTCATGTGATTGATTGCTTCAGCTTGGATTTCAAGGACCCTTGCTCGTGTAGAGACTGGCATGACTTCCATGGCCATTGACTACTATGCCTGTGATTGGTACATGAATGTGAAAGGAACAGAAAGAAATTCACTAAGAATACATTGCGTCAATTGACTGTGTTGTGTATTGTGTGCGCTGTTTGACATTATCTAATCAGGCCCAAAGAATTTGTTCTGTATGCAATCCTGAAGCCGTTCACCATATTGAACCAACTTATTTAAAACAGTCTGTGTCTCAAGTGACTCAATTCATCCACAAGTTACTCACTTTTCAGATATTATACAGTTCATCATTTTGTTTGTTTGCCTTCATTTAATCTAAAGGGCCGTAAATCCAGGTAAAATTAGTAATAATACTTAGTGGTTTCCCCAGAATGTCTTTATAATGGTTCAGCTTTACTCATTCGCCGCCAGCCTCTTTAAAAAAAAGTTGCCAGCCTACGCCAGCGTTTTTTAACATTTTCACCCGAATTTAATGGCTCACGGTAAATGTTCTGTAAAGACTACATGGATAAACAATATGTAAAATAAACAGAGTCTCAGCTTTCAAACAAAAGAAACCTTATTCTTCCATCTTCTTTTGTTCGTTTTTTATCACTCCGTAGATGTGGGTAGGTTTCTTCAAAAATGCATCATTTTGATTAAACAGCTGAGATAATTAAGGTTTTTTTGTCAAAGATTCCACCCAGATTCCACTCAGAACAATCATTTAAAGTTCTGGGATTCTGTACTTTTTCCCAGTGGTGTGTAATAGTGCCACCTGCTGTACAACAGTACAAATACTTATTGCCATAATAACTTGTCTTTGGCGGGGAAGCGTTTTTTTTTAAATGATGACATACCTCTTCAATGGCGGTGAAAGAGTTAAAAAGCACCGCATATTTTTCAGTACAAGATGTTGAACATGGCCATTTGTGGCTGCTATTGAAACACGCCATTTTTGTGTGTGTCTCTTTAAATCCAAATGAGCTTTTGCTCCCCCCACGTATGCAAAATATGATGTAGAATGCTTACACATGTGCTTTGGATGACATCAAGACAGGCAATATGGCGGAAATCGCAATTACGTCTGTAATGCCCTATCCAACTAAAACCATGCACTACCTGCTATAAACATCACCTTAATGCCTCGTTCATAAATACGAATTAAATGGTGAAGACAAAAACATAGACAGAACAACATATGCTGTTTGAAATGTTGGCCGTTGATGATTAATTATATGCATGCATATTACTAACAGATATGAGCACAGATATATGCAAAACAATCCATTCAGAGTACTTGTATATGTCAGACATGTATGTAAAGATCAGCAACCTGGATGTCTAACAATCTTACCCTCTAGGTATTTTCGCATTTAGAACATATGAGAAAACACTGAACTCACGAGAAAGTCACTGCTTTGACTTTTTTTCGTTGTAATGAATAAGCTTTACAGAAATTATGCGTTTTACCACTAACGTTATGACATAACACACCTGCACTCACACACACCATCAACACCTCCCTGCTCACCGGCACTTTTCCATCCACATTCAAACAGGCCCAGGTCACGCCCCTACTGAAGAAACCCTGATTGGACCCCTCTACTCCCGACAGATACAGACCTGTCTCTCTCTTCCCATTTATTGCCAAAACACCTGAAAGGGCAGCGTTCAACCAGGTGTCTTCCTACCTATCCCAGAAAAAACTACTGGATGACAAGCAGTCTGGCTTCAAAACAAACCACTGCACTGAGACTGCACTGATATCGGTCACAGAAGCACTGCGGTTAGCCAAGGCGGATTCTAAATCCTCGGTCCTGATTCTGCTAGACTTATCTCCAGCGTTTGACACTGTGAATCACCAGATACTGCTAGCAACCCTGTCATCACTAAGAATCTCAGGCTCCCCTTCCGCTGGTTCAAATCCTACCTCTCAAACAGATCCTTCAGGGTGTCATGGAGGGGCTCGCTGTCCACTGCTCACCACTTGATCACTGGGGTCCCTCAGGGATTGGTGCTTGGACAGCTGCTTTTTTCCATCTACACGACATCCTTGGGACCCATCATACAGGCACATGGCTTCTCGTATCACTGTTATGCTGACGACACCCAGATCTACATCTCGTTTCACCCAGATGATGCCACTGTAGCAGCTCGCATTACAGCTTGCCTTTAGGACATCTCAGCTTGGATGAAAGGATGAAGGACATCACAAGAATAACTTGTGTTTCCGGCACACCCTACGGTGCAACACGATCTCAACATCCATCTTGGCAATACCACAATCACTCCTTCCAAACCAGCCAGGAACCTAGGAGTCATATTTGAGGAACAGCTGTCCTTCAATGATCACATTGCAAAGACAACACGGTCATGCCAATACGCCTTATTTAACATTAGAAAGTTGAGACCCTATCTCACTGACCATGCGTTACAACTCCTTGTCCAAGCCATGGTAATCTCTTGGTTGGACTATTGCAATGCTCTCCTTGCTGGTCTTCCTGCAAAGGCTATCAAATTGCTCCATCTGGTTCAGAACGCAGCAGCACACCTCATCTTCCAACAGCCCAAAAGGGCTCATATGACACCCCTTTTCATCTCTCTCCACTGGCTACCAGTCGAAGCCCGTATCAGATTCAAGTCACTAACGCTTGCCTACAGGACCATCACTGGATCTGCACCGGCTTACTTTCACACCCTCCTGCACTCCTTCACCCCATCAAGATCCCTCTGCTCAGCAAAACAGCGGCTTCTTGTATTGCCTTCTCATAAGGTCAACCACATCACTCACAACATTCAAAAAACTACTTAAAACCCAACTCTTCTGTGAATACCTGACAAAATAAAAAATTCTCTCAACAGGTAGTGGTATAGCTATAGTTGAAACCAGTAACTTTGTATTGGCACCTAATGTATTATAGCTCCTGTATGACATATCGCTCCCTAACTCTTGTTAAGTTGCTTTGGATAAAAGCGTCTGCTAAATGACTAAATGCAAATAACACATGTCTTTGGAATAATGTAAAGTCTCAGGTTTAGACCCGAACATGTAAACAACAGCCGCTAGTGTGCTTAAGAAAGGCGATTTAGAAACGATGTGTAATATGTACTTCTTCCGGAGCTGAAGCTTGATCATGAACAGCTGGTACTAATCCACTCTTGTGAAACTCTTGTGATTTTTTTTGGCCGAAACCCATGATATACTGACAGACCATCGGATCCCGGAGCTTGGATTTTTCAACCTTTCGGGCTACCGGGAGCTTAAGCTTCCGAGCTAGGGTTGCATAGGCTCGCGGTCAGCGTCATTCAAAAGCCCCGGCGGAGAAATTTCCAATGAGTCTTGGCTTGTTTCTCTAAGTCTTTCCCGACCATAGAGTAATGTTGGTTTGTCGATCCGATAAAAGTAAATTCTTAATTGGCTGACACCATGTCTCTGGCCGTAGATGGACCTAAGCGCTCATAAGGCGGAGTCTGTGAGCGGTCAAGGGCTGGTTTCGAAAATGTGACATCAGATTGTTAGGGGATCCCAAACAACCTGTTTTGTGTCACAGTTGTGGTTTAAAGGAGATTGCATAAAGAAGAATAGATGGATTTGTATAATTACCGGGTGTTTCTGCAATCACCCTGGTTAATCAATTTCTGGTAGATAAACATTTGAAAGTGCATTTTCTGGGATTGCGGCCCTTTAGCAAACAATCAACACAAAATGAAACATCAAAACTTTTTGACTCTGCATTTAGATTTAAATTGACAATTAAGTATATAGATCATATTTTATACACATGTAAGAAAAATAGTTCTAAATAGTACCAAAAAAGGTTTCTTCGGCTTGTAACAACATCAGAACCCTCTTTGTTTAATAAAGAACCCTTTTAATAAGGTTCCTTTAAGAACCTTACCCTGAAAAGTGCTATATAGAACATCACTGGTGCTATAAACCCTTGTATTATAAGACAAGAGGGGTTTGTTTTTTTATTTTTATGAATTAATTTATGAATTTATTATATTAATTTATTTAAATTATTATCTTTGTTATTTATTCTGTTCCATATTTGATCTACTTTTCTGTTTCCATTTTAAGATGTTTTTCAGTTTTAAAGCAAGAAATGTGAATTCCATCTAAACCAAATGATACTTTTATTTCTTAGTGCTCAGAACATAAAAGTTTGGTAAGTTTGGTTGAGCTAACTCTTGCCATATAAACATGTTTATGCAAGTAATAAAGATTCATTTGTGAATTTTGTTGACTTACTTTGTGAATGTCACTGAATTTGTCTCAACCATTAAAGTGGAAATTCACCCAAAAATCAGCTTTGTGTGATTTTCTGCTCTCGCCATACACTGACAAAACAGAGGAGAATAGATAGATAGATTAAATTCTGTCTTTTGGTTTGTTTTTTGCACAAAAACCATTCTCTTCGCTTCAAAACAATTGAACTGAGCGACAGATGCGCTCGAAAAGCACTGTAGCGGTGTTTACAAACTTTTTGTCACGACCCAGGTCGGATCGGGACTTCTTCTGCACGTGGGTGTGTTGTTGTTTGTTGAGCACGAGGCTGGCTACCCGCTAACCGCGTGCTCAGTGTCTACGTCTCTCTCCCCGCCCCCGTGTTTCCTTAGGATTCCCCAACACGGGTGATTTTCCACTCATGCTCACACACCTGTTTAGAATCTCACTTCTAGCTCATTAACTCCATCGCACCTGTTAACCATGTTATCTCGTTAAGTTTCCTATATTATCCCTCTGTATCTGTTGTCCGTTGTCTGACCGTTGCATTGTATCTTGCCAGTTCAGACTGCCCTAGACGTAGCTGCGGCTCGTCTAAAGAAGTCTTTATTTTGTTCCTGCCTAGTCTGTCGTGTACTACCTTGTCACAGTTTTTCTCGAGCTTCTCTCCACGCTTCCACGCCTGCCTGTGAGTACACCAACCGGTGGCATCTGCCTTCCTCGTCTAATCTGTGGGGCTTTTTCCTACAGCTCGATCTGACGCCCCGGGACTACTCTTCCGTGTTTCACGAAACCCCGCACGGGATTGAGCTGCGCCTCTACTACCAACCTACCGGTACCCGGGATTCTGTCTCGCACGGAATTGAGCTGCGCCTCTACTACCGGTCTACCGGTACCCGGAAGTCGGCCTCATCTCGCTGTGATAAAGCCCCGAGTTTTTGGACTTTCCATGTGCTATTGACTTTGTCTCTCCAATAAAATCTTTTGTTCACCCCGCAATTGGGTCTCGCCTGTGTATTGACCATGACACTTTTTTCACAGAAAAGTTTATAGATAGCAACATGAATGTAGTTTGCTTATAAATATGCACATAGTTTGTACCCAGACGGACTGATAGCCTATTTTATTTGTTTCTGAGAACAGAAAATACATAAATGAGAACGACTTTATTGCGCATTTAGTTGTCTCAAAATATTAAAATAATGTACAGTGCTGTATGTAGCTCTAAACGTTTGGAGATTAAATGCAAATACAATGCGATGACATCATGCATATGCTAATTAGCACTGCTGGTCAGATCAAATTTTGTCCCGTATTTCAAAGTCACAAAGTTGGCAACCCTAAGTACATGTGCTAAAAGAACAAACACAACTTCCATTTCCAAAATGATTTCACAGTAATTCAGTATCACTTTTTGTATGGGTATCAACTTTAAAAGACATAAGAATAAAACACCTTTTTTTAACGCCAAGACACAATTGTCAGACTTCGTAGCTGAACACTGTGAGAATCACCCGTCTCCTCCAAGTTAACTCTCAAAACAAGCTCACAAATCTGACATACTAATAGATAAATAAAAAAAATCCAAATTCTGCTTATAAAACATTAAGATAATGTGCATGAAAATATTCAAGCAAAGTGGTTTATATAGTATATAATGAGTGATACAATTATCCTAAATAATTGTTAAATTGAAATACCATACGTTTTTCAGATAGCACCTGGCTAAACTGTGTATGAGTTTTGTTCACAAAACCCTGCACCTTAAGGATGAGCCGATGAACTTTTGTGTTCTTAACAGTGTGAGTGGCCATAGACAAAAGCAATCATGTCAACGGCGCGTAGGCAGAAGTGATTTAGATGGCGAAACCTCTGAACTATTCTACCAAACTGTCGTTCTTACAACATTACCCACTCAATCCAATAAAATGCCTGGAGGGGATATGGAAGGACCCGGCTATTCTGTCTGACCCCACTGACCCGGCAAATGAAAAGATAATAGAACAGGAGGCATTTTTATGTATTTCATAAAGGCCTCTAGGGACTGTATTTTAAAAAATCCCTGTAATGGATAATGGGGTGCTCTCCTGAACTCGTATTCTCTCATATTACTATTAAAATTACAGTGAAAGAAAACGGCCTTCGAAGATGCCCTTGTATCACAAGAGGGATGCTGACTATCTTTATGAACCGTTGTATACAAGGATGCAGACAGGTGTATGGGTAGTATTCTTTCTTCAAGCTATCATTTTGTTTTTTGGGAGTGACTTGAGTGTTAAGGAGTGTTATTGATTTTGGCCTTGGAGGGTTCAGGCTGTGTATCGTGGGCATGCTTTGAAGAATTGCTGTTCCCCGCAGTCTGTTTTGAGTGACAGGGCTTGTTTCTTTGTTGATTCTTAACCCCTACTTCCTGTATTGAACATACATGATAAAACAGGACAGGGTTTAGAAGGTTTAAACATAAATGGATGGTACTTTAAATGAATCCAACCTCTTACAAAGTTCCTAAAACTTGTACTTTGTTCAAATCAAAACTCATAGATCAGGCCAAACATTTGAAGGATTAGCTTGGCCGTCAACATTTTAATGTACCGTGGCATCTTCTTAATTAAATTCAAAAAGAACAGTCAATCTATGATCTACTTTTTGACAGTTATTGCCTCTCGGGGCTCTGCTCCAGGGGTGCCGAACTTTGTTGGCACTCAATGAGCTCAATGGTATGTTTGCATTGGTTGCCAATGTTGTGATGCATGTCATAATGTTTTGGAGTATATGAATATGATAGGAATGAGTGGATTTTTGTTTACGTATGATGAACGTTATAATACCAGACCAGATATAAATATAATGCTTGTGTTCCTAGAGGTCTGTGGTAAGCAAGGGTCTTTTTTAACAGCTGTTGCTGTTCAGACATACAGCACATGTGTGTTTGTAAAGCACACGGTGGCTAATTCACTGTAGAATATTGTCCATGTGGATGATGGATGAACAAAGAAGAAAGGATGAAATGCCATCCACCAGCCAAGGAATGGGATGCCATCCATCGTGTTCCTGCAGTGATCCATCAGGGAGAGAGGTGGTCCACGGACGACTGGTCCAGGAAAACAGAGGAAATCCACCCACACTGCTGGTGTCACAAGAGAGAATGGATCATGTGATGCTTGAGAAAATGTGAGAGTGTGTGAATTTGTGATCATCCTGGTAATACATATTCAAGGTCACCTACATAAATGTACATGCCACACTGTGGGCTTAAGTGTAAACATGAGAATTCCCTGGGGACGCAATTTCATGAATCGTACATAAATTCTAGTTTAGCAAGGTGTTCAGGCCATACACTTTCAAAGTCACCTTCATACTCACAGAGAGCTGTTGCATCTCCACCCTTAAACCAACTGGGTTTTAAACCATACTTTTATTTTGAAATATTTTGAAATATCCAATAAGAACAGTTGCGGTCAATGCAGTTCAAATGACATTTTGCACTAATTCATAGCCACTGGGCTCTGATGGTCTTTTCTTGCACCAACTGAACCTTCTGTAAAATCGTAGATGGGAATATCCAAATTCCAAGTCTCTTTAATGTCCATGTGAACCAGGTTTCGATCGACTTCTGTATTATGATTTTTGGTCACACTTTATTTTAAGGTCCAATGCTCACTAGTAACAAACCATTATCTAGAACTTTTGCCTCAATAAACTCCTAATCTGGTGATTATTAATAGTTAGTTGTCTAGTTGTTAGGTTAAGGTATTGGGTAGGTTTAGGGATGTAGAGTATTATCATGCAGAATATGTGCTTTACAAGTACTAATAAACAGCCAATATGCTATTAATAGGCATGTTAATAAGCAACCAGTTAATAGTGAGACTTGGTTCCTATACTAAAGTTTTACCAATTTTTTAAATGAAACAGGATAAACAAAGAAAACAGGGTAAATTTGGATGTTACGAGAACTTTAAGCACTTCATTATTATCAGGTACCCATCAGGCACCATCTTCATTTTCACTTGGGAAAATAATTGATTAAGCCCACAGTAAGTGTCACCACTTCAAAAGTCTGGACATACTAGGACCAGGAGCAGATGGTGTTGAATGATGCATTTTGTTGGAACAGTAAATATTGACAGGTGTGCTGGACGCCTTCCTCAGCTCTCTGTGGGCAGCAGAGAGAGGGCATACTAATTGGCAACCTCCAGTGTGAGTCCAGACATTGGCAGCTGCCTGAGAGATTCATACCGACTGTGCCGGGACAGCATGTACCGCAGTTGACCTCCGCATTCACTTTTGCCAGCAATTGCTCCAAAGACAATGTGAACGCTTGGATAAGAAGTCATTTCTGAACAGCTCTGACATCAATTGCGGTCCTGAACTCCTCTGTGAATTGAAATCGATTGCCTTACCTGGACCCGTTTTACTTTTTCAAATTGCTGTCGCTCAGCAGGAAAATGTCACAACTTCTGTGATGAGTGCAAAACTTCTGCACTACTTCTGCACTGCCAGTATTCCTGTAACCAAGACTCCAAAGCATAAACTGTGACTGCATACAGTGCCAAAATGTTTAATTGTACATTTTAATGGATGCAATGGATGCTGAAACATTCTCAGTGGGATAGTGGAATGACATTAAGCAGATGTTTTTCAACTCAGATGATTAACAGTGTATGTGAAACTGCCACTTTTAGTGTTCACAGAGATACATGATCATTTTAAATGCTTTCTACACAGCGTTATTAAATTACAACCCAGTGGTAGTCTTTGACCCTTTTTGGCCCATTGCTGGATAAAAAATAATCCAGCATTTTCTACAGTGTTATAAAGGACCTTTTCTTACCCTTTTCATCACAAAGAACATTTCATGAAACAGGTTCTTCAAGTGTTACTTACAGTATATAATCGCAGTCAGTTGTTGACCGGAGGCTTTATGAGATACAGTACCAGATCAGCAGTGCTTGCTCTGAAAAAGCACAGATAATGTAACTTGAGGAATTCCATCTGAAAGAAAGAGAAAAGAGGAACAGCCTCTTTCCAGTTCTCAGGGACATTTCTTCACGTATATTGTACAAAGTACACAAGGGACAACGAAACTGCACTTCCTCTGCCAACCGACTGAGAAGATGTGCTGTTTAAGGAGAGACACCCATGCAATAAGGGTAAGAACTCGCAAGTGTCAAACTGAGGATCAAACCGGCTTCCTTGGCTCTTTTTTCTAAGTCCCCGGCAAACCTCTTCAAGTCCCCAGTGTCTCATTTCCAGCCCCTATACTTCTGTTCCCCTCAGCGGAACCATCCTCATCTCCGGCACACCTCCACCAGACAGAAGCCTTTATTGGTGACTCACGTGTCTGTTTGATCAAGCAGGCGACATATAAATGCCAGCCCTTACAGATTGAGAAGTGAAGCTGTGGTAAATCCAACTGAATCTTTGGCCGGAGGCAGAAAAGGGAAATGGGGAAAGGTCAGGAAACTGCAGCGAACAGGAAAACCCCAGCGCCGGCTTACCTAAATGAACTGAATGTAAATCATGTTTGAATGTAGCACAGGCTCCCCACAGATGCACTCCATCTTCGGCTGCACATTCATTATTTAGCGACATAAAAGCTAATGAAGGAGCCGTAGAAGCGGGACGACGGGCTGAGCGTACGAGCAGGATCGGGGACATCTCTCAAACGCGGCGCAGAATGTCGCCAAGTCCCTCACGAGGGGTTTATTTTGAGATCATGATCAGCTGGCTGCACATTATTCTGCTTATTACACAGGTACATGCCAAATAAATAAATACATGGACATGAAGAATTGATTTAAGTGAAAATGATTTGATTATCTCAGCACAAAATGTACAGTTTGCAGGGAAGGTAGATTGGAACGACCAACTAGAATCAAATATCTGGAGATTTGCAATAAGCAAAGGTGGAGAAGTCTTGGTCTAAGTCAGTGATACCTGTCAGGGTTGATAAAGATTGTCAATTATGAATCAACCGCACCGGATATTCACACAAGACATTGTTTGATTTATGTAAATGTCATCATTGAAAACCATGATCCTGTTTAATGTGTCAGTAATGATACTGACTGCACAGCTGTGCTCGGCATGCTGATTATCACTAATGCATTAATTATTAATGTGCATTGAGTAATTTTATTTCATATGGTGAAATGCATGTAGAAATCTTACTCTGGCGATACGGTGCTTTTAATGAGGATTAAGTGTCGGACGGGTTGGACGTAAATTGCTTGGTCTCAGCCATACGGCTTTCTAATTAGTGGCCCAGTGGACTTAACCCTGTCATATCAGCCCACTCAGATGAAGGACTCTATTAATTGGCTCCGATGATTTGTCATGGATTTTAATTTTTACAAACTCTTCAACTATAGTGTGAAAGAAGAAATGTATTTCTTGAGAAAACATTGACCCTTCAAAACCACTATCGAGTACTAGCAGCTGCCAATGTTCTCACATTGTTGTTAAAGTTGTTGTGATTGTGGGATTCTGAATTTTACATGTCAATGTGTTTATTTCAGATGTCAAGAATCTACCCTTTAAAGTAGACATGAGTAGGAGGTTGTTGTCTGGGGAGGAAGCGAGAAAAGTGATGTCAAGTCAGACCAGCCAAACTTCATGACTGTCCAGCTATGTAACCCAAGAGAAATATTGATAAAGTAAGTGCATGTTACACATCTTGTATTCTATTTTATTTTATAAATCTAGGATTCTAAAGATCTTACAGCATGCCTGCTTTTCAGCATGTTTGCAGAGTGATGCACTACCTAGCGCCTAAACCACTTACCTGTTTTATTAGTTTCATAAAAAGGCAGTTACAGCATTGTGATAAAAAATGCCAATGTTGATTCTTCTGCCAAGTATTATAATTCATTCTCATAACTCAAAGCTGATTTGGGTTTTTAGCAATGGGGCTCATTCAGTCACAATTATGTTTTATAATCCAACTTTCGTCACAGCAGTGTGAATCAATGTTTGTATAAATACAATGGACCACTTAGATGAATCTGCATAATTATTAACGGGAAAGTGAATTGAGTGATTACAGTATATTAACAATGATGTATGAGTGTTATTGTGCCTATAAACACCTTCTGCTGTTTCGGCTTCATTTGTTCTGAATGCAGAGCACATTGTGTGTTAACAGCTTTTTTTTTAAACCGCTGCCTTTACATGAAAATGAATAAAATGAACGTGTGACCTAATGTACTGTAGCTATCATTTCATTCTTAGTCTTAGTCATTTTTAATCAATTTTGAATTAAAACAGACAATAAATGCATTGCGTCCTCAAAGCAAGCGTATAGCTTTACTGTAAAGGGTATCAATTCAGAAACATGTTTGAGATTGCTTATCCCATGTCGTGGTTGCACATTCCGATTGTAGAGAGTGTTCACAAATAAATCAAATGGATTAAACAATGTTATTAGAGATGAACAAAACCTCACGGTTGTCCTAAAGCCATGGATGTTAAGCTGTTTCATCAAAAAAGTTGCCTCTAGGGTTGCCAGTCATTGCTAATTTAAGAGAACTTAAAGGCAAAAGGAAGTTTTTCCCACATTTTAGGGCTTTTAGCCAAACCAGCTGTCAATTTAAAAACTTACAAATGTAATGATGTATTTGATGATATATGAGAGCTATAACATTGGCTGTCACACGGATGCTGCTTGACAGCAGGTCAAAGAGAAATATTAAGGGAGGGCAAGAAAAAATGCCTTGAATGGATACAATACTCATTTTAGCGAACGCCTATGACATCCTTATTTTAGAGCATCACAAATGAGCAGTACAGACGGTAACACCAAGCAGACATGCTACTATTAATATTATATGATGAATGAGGGCTAGATTTAATTTGATGACAAAAATCTAGGATTCACAGTCTGTCACTAACCAGTGATCATTTTAAGCAGTCCTGTGCTAATATATCCATCCATCCTTTTATCACTTGTGTACAGGGGATTTCTGGAAATATAATTAAACTAATTAAATTCAATTATTATTGGGGTAGCTTCAAAAATTATTATCTGTGATCTCCGCACTATTGATGAGATGCAGAAAAAAGGGTTAACCAATTTGAAAGATCCCTTACATCCAGCCATTCAACTCTTTAAGCCTCTTCCTTCGGGTAGGTGCCTTAGACCAATTAAAACCAAATCTACACGTTTTTTTAAAAGTACTTATTGTGGGATGGTTCATGCTCTCAACTCCTCTGAGATTTTTGAATCTACATTTTACTCTTTATAATTGATGGGACCAGTATTTACAGCTTAATGTATGCATGTCTGTGTATGTATTTATGTATGTATCCTAATGTTTGTTATTATTGTGTATGAGCACACTAAGCTAATTCCAAACCACTCAACGTTTGGCAATAAATAAATAAATAAACTCCTAGCATCTTGTTAGCATTTTTCTCAGTGTAATGTATAAAGCATCTGATGGTAGTGTATGATAACATGGTGAATTATTGATATTGCAATATGTGTTATAATGTGTCCCTGTCCTTGTGTTTATATCGCTCATCTTGTGTACTTATTTTATTGACATATTTATATCGACTGATGGAAAACATGTTAACCTCGCTGCAGCGTTAAAAAAGCAATGTGGAGATCTAGTGGTGAGGTTGTGAATTGTAACCAAGAGCTCACTCCACCCCTCAACCTTCCGTTTCCATCACTGCGGGTCCTGACACAGGACTAAGATGTCTTCGCATTTTTGCTTCTTTGCCGAAGGAGATAAAGATAAAGTGTTTACGAAATGTGCTCTGTGCGGCAGTTTGTCTGTTTAGGGCTACTGTAGAAACAACATGGCGAATTCCATGTGAGGGGACTCGTGGTATATGTAGATAGAAATAACTCGTACGGTCTTTATACACCTTTTAGCGCATAGTTATGAATATTATATTGTATTTCTGTCAGTTGATCAACAAAATATTACACATCCGAAATTAATCTTGAAAACCTATACATGTATTGCATACTTTGTACCTTCGAAGAGTCTTTAGTTTGATCACATTTATAAAAGACTGTAATACGGTTAAATAAAAGGAAGGATGGAGGCTGGAATCGCCGAAAAATTAAATCACTTTAATAAAAATAAACAAACAATAACACGGAAGTAAAATGCCAGCAGCCACCTCGCTGTCGACTGCCGGCCACAATAACATGCATACAAACTTAAAACATATGTCCGGCCCGGTCCTCCCTCGTCAGCAGTCCTGTTGCTCGTCCTCTTATGCTCCCGATTTCCTCCGTGAGATATGCGGGACCGGTGTCCGCACAGCTGATTCCAACTATCACTCACGCCACCAGCCCCACCTCACGGCTCTCGTCACACCTTCCTCACCACATACCCCAATCGCCCCTTACAGGCCAGGGGGTATCCACCAACGAGATGAGAGAACAGAGATGGGAGCACCAGGAGCGACAGGGATGAGATAGGAGAGAGAGGAAAAAAAATATTGACCCGATTCCCCGACACACTGTTGCTCGGACCTCAGTCCAACCAAGAGGCTCTTCCTCGCAGTGCTATGCGGTGGTGCTGGACGTCCGGTGGCTGGCCTGATCCGCCTCCTGGCGGTTGGCGATGGCTCCTCTGTGTGATGCAATGGCAGCAAGTCAGTCCGCCGTTTCCTGCTCCCAACCTTTATGGCTGTTGGCAGCAGGATTTCGGCACATGGCCAACGTCGCCGATTCCTCCACTCCCCCTTGGACGGCCGCCACCCCACCTCGGCCCAGGAGCACGGCAGCAGGTTCTCCGTCCCAGCCAAATTCTTGCTCCAGAACCACCGCCTCAGGCAGGTGCTGGCCCGAACTCTCCAGCACCGCGAGGCGGAAAATGGGCGGAAACTTAATATAAAACATAAAAAATGTATTAATAAATTCACAGTCAATGGATCTCTTTAGGCATACAAGTATTAATACAAAGGGTTCCCTTTCAAGGCTATACTAAAGTGTCTTAAATACATGCTTAAGCTTTAATATAGCTCAGTCAGCCTTTTCATGATACGGATCACTTCCCTTCCACTCACTCTTTCATTCTGTTTCTGCTAACGCCTCTCTCGCCCTCCCTCTATCTTACAACCAGCAATTGATGGGCCTGGAAGCTAGCGCCTGTAGAGTGGTATTCATTTTTGAAAGGGAATGGAGGTGGTTTCCCGATCTATTCTGCTCTCGCTGTGCAGACAAATCGTGGAGATCAAAAAAGTTGAGAAATACGCAAGCTTTCCCGAGCTGACTCTTGCTTTGCCTCCAGATGTGCTGTGATCCCCTGACGAGCCAGCAGGTTCCTACCCTGGATCACTAGCGTACGTTTATATATTAGACTGTTAAAGTTATACATTACTGTAAATCTTTGATAAATGCCCCAACTACCTGAAGGGGATTCCTGATACAGATGCCCTGACCAGAAACTCTAAAACAGACAGTTTTACAGTATAATTCATCTTTTTTTATAAGCCAAAACTGTATAATTTAGACATGGTGGATATCTGTTGTGCTTTATTTGTGTCTGTGATACCTGAAGGCAAATAAGAAGAACATGATTGATCAGAGCTGCTACCCTGGTGGTTATCCATTTTACCGTCTCTTTGCATTTGTCTCATCCTGCCTCCCCTGATCAATAATGTAAATTCCCAGCAATAACTGAGGCTGATTAATATTGAGAGCAGAAGCCTTAAGTCACCGATACTCACAGGTTTGGGATCCATTAGGAACGCACAGGAGCGTATATATGTACATCTGACCTCAGGCTTAACATGTGATGGATAGACCTGTTTTTAATAGGATACTGTACAGGCATGCAGATTTCATTAGCTATGCCAAAAATGAAATATAACTCATAAGTGTTACTAATGAAGTCATTTCAGATCACAAACTTGCATTGATAGATGGGCTGCTGTGGTCCATTTAAAGGGATATTTCATAGGCGAAACAACAGTTCCCCATGTTTTACGCACCCTCAAGGCATCCTAACCCAATATGACTTTCTTCTTGAAAAATATTGCAGTCGAGGTTACAATTACACGTTTTGACCACCATCATTAGCAAGAAAAACAAGCTTCAGGTTCCATTGCAGCAGAGGGATAAAGGAAGTTAGACATCCACGTTAATAGCGCTGTCAATATGGATATACACTCACCTAAAGGATTATTAGGAACACCATACTAATACTGTGTTTGACCCCCTTTCGCCTTCAGAACTGCCTTTATTCTACGTGGCATTGATTCAACAAGGTGCTGAAAGCATTCTTTAGAAATGTTGACCCATATTGATAGGGTAGCATCTTGCAGTTGATGGAGATTTGTGGGATGCACGAAGCTCCCGTTCCACCACATCCCAAAGATGCTCTATTGGGTTGAGATCTGGTGACTGTGGGGGCCATTTTAGTACAGTGAACTCATTTTCATGTTCAAGAAACCAATTTGAAATGATTCGAGCTTTGTGACATGGTGCATTGTCCTGCTGGAAGTAGCCATCAGAGGATGGGTACATGGTGGTCATAAAGGGATGGACATGGTCAAAAACAATGCTCAGGTAGGCCTTGGCACTTAAACGATGCCCAATTGGCACTAAGGGGCCTAAAGTGTCCCAAGAAAACATCCCCCGCACCATTACACCACCACCATAATGGCATTAATGAGAAATTGAACAGGTGTTCCTAATAATCCTTTAGGTGAGTGTATATCTTAAACAAACGCAAAGAAGTCGACCCCCATTCCACCGCTTGGAAGTAAAATGAAACATTGTATTATAACTTCGACTGCATAATTCTTCAGGAAGAAAGTCATATTCAGTCAGGATGCCTTGAGGGCGAATAAAAAATGGGGAAATTTAGTTTTGCCTGTGAAATATCCTTAATTGTCAGATGTGGGATATTCCTAATGCCTAACGTGAACTTTTGACCATAAAAGCATTTAATTACACAACAATCAGGTTAAACGAAGAAACAAAATGCCAGGTCTACCAACTGCAGTACAGGTGTTTCCTTTCAACATAAAGTCAACCAAATTCAGTAGAAAAATATACATCCCGTACAATGCTAGTATTTCTTCTGAACACTGAAAAAAATTGGTATGAATATGTTTTTCTGTTAAATGTATTGCAACTATGGGTTTCACTTCTAGCTAGCTCGTGACCTTTTCAAAGTAGGACATTCAAGTTCTTCAGTCTGAAAGGCTTTTTAATTTATTTCCTCATCACAGCATCATCTAAACTTCAACATAATTTACTCTATCAAATTAATGTTCCTTAGAGAGATTACCAGAATACATTTACTGCTGTTCAATGACCTGGACATTTTCTGCTCTTTTTTCTAATTGTCCCTTTATTATTTAATTAACAGCAAATTTTATTATCAGTTATAAAAGCACATTTCATGAAATAGTTGAATTTAATGAAATACATTTATTTAAATGAATAAAATTGAATTGGATGTTGTTTATTATTAATAAAGTAAACTATTAAGGGCCGTTCACATTATAATGATAACGATGACTATAACTATAAAAAAAGGTTTAAAAATCATTCTAATGATAAAGATACCGAGAACAATATCGTTGTGATAACTTTCAGAATTTTTTTTTTCATCTGATGAACAATCAAACAATCAAACATTGTTTTTCTATTAATGATTGTGACACAGGTTTTAAGTCAGAATTAAAGACTGTAGGGTTCAGAAAGCGGCGTGTTAATAGCTGATATTATATATGTAATGCTTATATAAATCTCTAAGCTGGCAAAATATTTGCTTTACATCCCAGACACGGGCTTACAATAAAGCCTAATTTATGGTCGTGTGTAGGATCTACGCCGTAGGCTGTGCGTATCCCTCACGTGTACCTCTCCAAAAATGTAACAATGCCTCAACTCAACGCGGACCCTACGTGAACCGCAAGCGCAGTGATTGGTCTGTTTGAACCCCTCCATCATGTTAAAAAACTGATAGAGCTTCATGTTTGCTCAAACCCATTTCCGAAAGTAAATTCTTTGTTCTTCTATATACTTGTCTATATACTTCTATATACACTGCTAATGCTTCTCAAACAAGCTGCTTCTTCTTCGGCTCTTGTCTTGGTTACACAAGCAACACGCGCGTGGACACTGACGCCTAGTGGTCATTGCCTGTTGAAGCGGTCAATGACGCAGAAGTATAAAGGAAAACGGGCACGTTGCCTATGGCGTAGAGCAGTGGTTCCCCACTCTGGCCCGCGAGATCCATTTTCCTGCAGAGTTTAGCCCCAACTCTGATATAAAACACCTGAACTAGCTTATCAGTGTATTTAAGAATAGACGCGTTTAGGTTCATCTAAGTTCAGTCTATCAGCATATGAGATTTAAGTACCGCGATAGCGATTCAAGTGCAGATTGCTTGAGAGCTGATTTGATTCGCTCTCGCGGTACTTTAATCCGATATGACAAACAATCTGCGCAGCCCAAAATTAAGTTGAACGTGTCTGTTCATGAAGTCATTCATTTGAAAAAGAAACAACTTGTTCAGGTGTTTTATCAAAATAGGGGCTAAACACTGCAGGAAAGTGGATCTCGCGGGCCGGAGTTGAGAACCACTTGTGTAGAGGCTACGGCGTTGGTCCTACGCATGAGCATAACTTGCCCATATGCATGTTATCGTTATAGTTTGCTAATGTGGGCACAAATGTAGTAATGGTTACAGTAATGGTTAACGTTATAGTCATTATTATAATGGTTAACGTTATAGTCATTTTTATAATGGGAACGGCCTTTAAGGCCTAAGTAACATGACAAAATCATAGGCTTAAATAACATACAGTAAATACAAATGAATATCTCAAATAAGACCATGAGGGCAGATGTTCTTCTGAAGTGTAATTAGTTTGTGAAGAGAATATCAGACAGATTGTTGTGATTAGGAGTCTGTGCAGCATGACTGAATTTTTTTCATCAATATTTCGAGACACAGGTGGCGTGAGTGATGCACGGCCCGCGAAGAGAGAGAATTGGAGGGATTACAAACACAGAATATGAAAGCGCATTGTTGCCCGCTATGAGTCCAAATGGACCAAGTTAAACCTAAAATTTAAGTACATTATATAATTTCTCACAATTTACCAGTCAAATCAAGGCTACCATTTATAGAGATGGCAGAGATTACAGTTTAAAAAGTATTTCAGGTTAAAGCTTGAACCATAAAATATAAAGACAGCTGGGGTTTGCTATGCAACCAGCAAGTGCATAAAGCTCAAACTGTTCCCTATGGCCTAGAGTGCACTTCCATTTTGTTTTGTTGTTTGATGCCGTAGTCAATGTTATTCTCTATATAGTGCATATAGCCATAATGCACTGTGATTTATAGTCTATAACTGATGTACACCCATAATGCAAAGTGGATCTTCTGTTTATTACACAAAAATTGAGGACAGGGATCTTTAAATTTCCCAAATCACTATACCTAAAGAAAACTACTGTTACCACATAGTGCCTCTACAGCTTGACAGTAGAACTTTCTGTAAGATGTATAATGTTCCAAACACCTTGAGATTCAAACTTCTATAAAGAGCTTTTTAGATCTCAAACCAAAATCTTCAACTGACAGGGGTTCAAACCCCCATGCTTCAGATGGGATTCAATCCCACTAGGGCGGAGACCAATGCATCAGAAGCCCATCTCTTTAATCAGAGTCCTGGTCTAGGCTGCCACAGAAGTTGGGTTTTCTGAAGTCTTGAGAAATCTCCTTTAGGGTATGAAGTTTTAAGAGTTATTCTAAAATAATATCCTAATCTCATCGTAGTTCAGTCTGAATTTCACTATATGATTTTATATCTTTATCTTTCTATTTTAGAACTATAGTTCTAAAGAGTGATTGTTCACCCAAAAATCTAAATTCTGCCATTATTTACTCACACTTTTGTCATTTCGAACATTTTTGACTTTCGTTCTGATATATATTTTGCATATATTTTGAAGAATGTTGGTAACGGACCCAATTCACCTCCATTGCATGGTTTTGAGAGCATACAATAGAAGTGAATGGCCATTCTTCAAAATATCTTACAAAGCACAACATTGACAAAAGGGTAAATGATGTCAGAATTGTTATTTTGGGGCGAACTATCCCTGACCTGTACGAGCCAAATAACAAGAAACAGAAAATGATGTAGCAAGAATTACACTTGTTTTAGGACTTGACTTTGGTAAAGTTGTGCTGTGATCCAGTTAAATACTTACTAATTTGAAATCAAATGACACAACAAGCCTTGCTAAATCTTTTCCCGAGGCAAACTGTAGTCTGGTTTGTTATCCAGGCATGTACCATCTCAAATGTTACAAATATGCTTATGGATTAGAAACATTTTTCAATCACTCCTACTTGACATGGCAGAACTTCAAACAGCAGCGAGTCTTAAAAACCAAGGAGCAAAACATTCGAACGGATAATACTTTCATCGCAACTGCAGAAAGTTAATCCTATTAGACCCCAGCTGTAGTCATGGTAACCCTGCGTTTTAATCATTCTGGATTGGGATCTCGCCCTCTATGGAGAAAATATAATTTCTCCTGGAAAACGACTGAAGATTTTCCTCGTCGTGTCTCCAGTCGGCGGTGGGTACGAGATGCTAGGAATTGAGGACATCCCTGCTCGCAGGCACATTTCATACTGTCTGGAGGATCAGAGATAATGCTGTAATTATGCAAGGGATGTTGAGTGATTCTGTGACAGTCCTGACACATCTCAAGCTCTTCTCTATCTGGGTTTTGTCACAGCTGTGCGAGTCTTCTCCACCCGCCACATGACTGCAGAATCTATCGCCATCCATCCCGTCTCTTCATCTGAGACACAATCACTCACATCTCTGCAGTCCAACAACCGACTCTCGTTGAGCTGTCCACAAGAACACTAGCTGATGTTATAGTCAGACATACATGTGTTTCTTCAACTATGAGCTTTTATGGACCTGCAGGAATTCCATTGAAATGACCAATCATGGAGATTTTATAGGTGTATATACTGTATAGTGCTTAGTATTTTTATGTTTGGCTACATGTTTATAGTGAACGTACTAGGGCTGTTCAATGATCAATCGCATCCAGAATAAAAGTTTGTGTTTCATAATAGGATATGTTTGTGCACTGTGCAAATCAATTTTCTATTTATTAAAACAAACGCAAGCATATATTTAAGAAAAAAGTATATATAAAATAAATAAATGTATTAAATTATATATAAATAGTTGCATGCAAATATTTCTTAAATATCAATGTGTACATGTATGTGTTCATAAACACAAAATAAATATGCACAGTGCACAAAAATATATTATTATGTAAACACAAACTTTTATTCTGGATGCGATTAATCGTGATTAATCATTGAACAGCACTAGAATAAAAAAGTAATTTGTGTATCAAAAGAAGTTAGGGATCAAGGGCAGCCGGTTAATATCACAGAAATAAGCCCCGACAATGTGATCAGTCTTGTATCACACTGAACAGGCTTATTTTACGATAATAACCTGCTTCTACATTATCCTGCTTATTACATGGCTACTTGCCACATGAGAAAAAACTGGACATGAAATGTGAATTTGAAATATTTTATTAGCTCATTTTTACCGAATGCAGACCTTCCGTGAGGAAAAACCATTTAGTTTCGGTTTTTAAAGTAAGAAACAACGTTCATTCGTCACAAGCAGGCAAATTGTTTTAATCATTTGTAAATATAATATCATACATATCATTAAAAAACATATTTATAATACATTTTTGTGTAATATTAAACTGCTCCTCTCAAAATGATTTGCATTATCCGGGTCACAGATTATTAGTTTTGAGCAGTTGATTTTTGAAAGTAACAACCCTTGGAATGTCCCGACTAGCCAATCAGAATCAAGCATTCAAATGAGCAGTGTAATAAATAGATAATGTCAAATTATTAAACGTTATGTGTTAACTATGTAATAGTGTCAAACAATTTGTCCTTATTTATTATAAATAATAATTTATGAATCTAAAAAAGTGAATCTATAGATTCCATGAAATCATACTGTATGTGTTCAGTCAGTAGATGTACATGATCACAATGTCATTAAAATATACTCAGATTGTAAATACTGTCATTTATAAAACCTAACAAACACATTTTCTGATATCACCTCTTATAAAAGACTATTCTGGTTCGGTCTGGTCCATTCTGAATTTTTGGAGTCGATACCGATTCGAATTCCTGGTTTCGGAATCGAAAGAGTTGATTCCAAGAATCGATTCCTTGCTGCCGTTTTCAAATCCTGCTCAATTCCCTGTTTTACTAGTTTTTGATTTATAATAAAAAATTACACATTTTCTATGCAATACTATTTTCTAATCAGTCACTTTTTACATGTATGAATTGTTTATTGTTTCTATAACAAAAACCTTAATCAAATATGTCGATCTTGTCCTGCAATTCTAATGTATCATTAATAATATCATTAATAATCTAATTTACTTGCTATTTTCAAAAATCAACCATTTTCTATAAAGCTGCTTTGAAATGGTATGCACTCCTTCATTCAGTTATACGAATACTTATATTCAATAAAATCACATTGAAAAGTCTAGTTGGTTGTCTAGAGAGAAGAGAATTAACACATATCTTCATTATTGTCAAGCAGTTACATTCCCCCTTTTTTTAATTTGCTGTGAGCTCGTTATTCATCAGCACGGATCAAAATGACTCAATTTTTATTTCTCTCTCTCCATTGAATGTGGTGACAGAGGTAGAGACTGGATGTAATTGTTCGATATCATTACTGCTTTCAACAGGTAGGCTCACACTGAAACCTCCAACCCACACAGACTGATTTAAATTAGCAAAACTGCCTTTGTTTTCTCACCTATTAAACCCCATTTACGGACCGGAGGCTCATTAGATTAAATGGTTAAGCGATGTTGGTACATTTCCCAATGCGGCACCTTCACTTTTAATGAGAGTGAGAAAAGAGAAATCTTGTCAAAATGTTGTGGTTTGCTCTGAATACCAGCTACTTTCTAAGAACAGTGTGATTTACTTCGCATTGTGACAAATTACGATTGTGTTCCTGAAAATAAATTTGTAACTGTACTTTATAAGGGATTAACCTTGTTTTATATGAATCTAATAGTAACATCTCACCGCTTTGCGCAATACATTTTATTCCAGAATGCTCAAACCTGCACTAAAAACTTTAAAGTGTGATCTAACAAAATAATGTGTGACTGAAAACAATATGGTAGACTTTTGATATGGCTTATTTTTTTAACTCAAAAAACAAATACATAAAACTGTTTATTTGTGGGTATTATGTTGTGACGAAAATCATAAAAAATGAATTAACAACATGTTATATTTTAACATTTTTAAAGTTATCACCCATTGCCTGGAATTTGCAAAAGCGTACATTTGACATTTATCATTCAGCTTCTACTCTTAACTCGGTAAACTGATAATATCAAAGGAATTTCTATTGATGCTTTTAATTGGTTATTTTTCCCATGCAACCCATTTCACACATCTTCCGTTAGTCTTCGACTTTGCTGAATGTTATTTTCAGACACACATCATCGATGCCCTTTATGATGGAGAAGGTCTGTTTTTGCCATGGGTGGTCATGTGACTCTATCAACAGGAGACACGAAGACTGAAACCATCTTTAAAATAACCAGCGACGTACTAGACAAGCTCTTGTCATGTGCGTGTGAGAATATTCGCTGAGCTGCCCGGCCGCGGCTCATCTTAACCCTCACCAGGATGGAAAGTCACTATCCTGACTCGAATCACCTGTCTGAATAATGAAACGCACCGCAGATTTTTATTCTCTTCCGAGATTCCAGAGAAAGACAGATGGTGAAATTAATCAGTAATAAAGCAAACGATGAGCACTATTCCCCGAATTATTACAGAGTGTGAACTGATGAATTGCACCTTATAATGTATTCTACACCATGCACAAGGAATTCAAATATTTTACTATGGCTTTCTTACACCATTAAACTGAGGTACTGACGTGCTTTAGGGGGGAACGAGGGAGTGTTTAATAAAACTGATCTGAAACTTTTCCTCTTAATTCATTCTTGGCATTGCATATTTTTAAGCAGTTTGATCCGATGTGTATAAGAAAGAATTGAGCATGTTTTAGACATAGCAATATCACACTGTCTGAAAAGAAAACTTTACCTTTTACCTTTGCTGGAGGTTCTTTAAAGGTTAATGGTTATAAGTATTTATTTTGTTTCCTTTAAGAGGAACAACAATAATTACAAATAAAACGCAAGCTACAAAACTACATTTTGATTTAAAGAGCCTCTATCCCAGAATATACACTTTTAAATGTTTATCTACCAAAAAATGGAGTCGACAGCGTAATTATACAAATCTATTTTTCTTTTTGTAATCTCCTTTAACCCACAACAGTGACAGAAAACAGGCTGTTGGCAATCCCCTATCAATCTGATGTCACATTGTTACCCCCTGCCCATGACCGCTCACAGACTCCGCCTTATGAGCGCTTATGTTCACCTTCCGCCAGAGACACGCTGTCGGCCATTTTCAGGCAAGAGCAGTTGTAGCAACTAGCCAGTGAAAAAACGGTCTAAGAAACAACAAATGTGTGCTGTTGTTGGATGTAAAATGGAACATAAAAGGAGGCCGGGAGGAAACCTTTCCGACAAGCCCAGGTTCGTCCCGCTCAACCTTTCCGAACTTTCTGTGCCAGAGTTATTAAAGATCGAAAGTCACAGGCGGGACGATGATGACTTGCCGTTCGGGAAGAACTAACTGTTTCGGATCGACAAATCAACATTCAGCAGTCCGCATCTCTGGTCTGGAAAGACATAGAGAAACATACCAGGATTCATGGAAAGGTCTCCACCGGGGCATTCGAACGACGCTGAACGTGAGTCGATGCGACCCCTAGGTCGTGAGCTCGAGCTCCCGTTAGCCGGAAAGGTTGAAAATTCTAAGCTCCGGGACCCGTTGGCCCGTCAGTATAGCCTGGGTTTCGCCCAAAAATTGATTGAGTGGATCAGTACCAACTGTCTCTGGAAGAAGCATTCCACATAGGCCTTTCTTAAACAATGTGTTAGCATGTTAGCGGCTGTTTTAAACATATTCGCGGCTAAACCTGAGACAGAGTCCAAAGACAGGTGTTATGTTATAACGTTAGTGGTAAAACGCATCGCGCCCATCGGTTCAGAAGACTTTTTTCTCGTATGTCTTAAGTGCGACAATACTTAGAGTGGATAGAAACAGAGTTCGCATTTATAAGACAATGAGGTTACGCAAAAATTGCTACTTACAACGTAATAACACCTGGTTGCTGATCTTTACATACCTGTCTGTCATATACAAGTACTCTGAATGCATGTTTTTGCCTTTATCCGTGTTTATGTCTGTTAGTAATATACATGCACACGATTAATGATTAATGGCCAACATGTCATACAGCAGGGGTGTCCAAAGTCAGTCCTGGAGGGCCTGTGTCCTGCAAAGTTTATCTTCAACCCTAATCAAACACACCTGAACAGCTAATCAAGGTCTCACAAAGCAGACTAGCAACTTCCAAACAGGTGTGTTGAGCCAAGTTGGAGCTAAACTCTGCAGGACTGTGGCCCTCCAGGACCGACATTGGACACCCCTGTCATACACTAAAGGGCCAGTGTATGTTGTTCTATGTATGTTTTCGTCTTTTCCATTTAATTTGTATTTATGAACAAGGCATTAAGGTGATTTTTATTGCAGGAAGTGTATGGTTTTGGTTGGACAAGGGAATCATTTGCATTTAAAGAGACACACACAAAAACGGCGGGCTTTCCATTGCAGCCACAAAATGCCATGTTCAACTAATTGTATTGAAAGTAATGTTGTTTATTTTGAGCTGAAACTTTACAGACACATTCTGGGGATACCTCTGACTATTTTTACATTGCAGAAAACACCTGGATAGCGGCCCTTTAAGGTAAGCAAAGTGCCAACACTTTTGAGGATTTACACATTATATGCTGTAATAATCTGGCAAACAGAAGGGAAAGGAACATGTTTGAAGAAAAGCAATAGAATGACCAAATTCTTAATTATGAGTCAGATATTCATGCCTAGCCCTTCCCTCAGAACAGCTTAAGCCCTTCCTCCATTGCTGTAATAACCAAAATTAAGATGTTGAGCCAGTCTTCAAAACAGAAAATCTTTTGATTCTCAAAGGGATGAAGGCTGTGGAAATTGACTTTGAACTTTGAATAAATGCTCAATGTTTTGATGTAAGTATTTGAAGGTGTTTGGAGGTCATCTTAAGGTAATCATTCTGCAGTATGAGAAAGTCATAAAAAGAAGTTGTTTGTACTGTCATGTGTGCCTGATTTAAGATGTTAAAATGTTTGACATTTTGGGTCTGCTTAACAAGTGTCAAGCCTAATTAATCCAGTGAGCTCACTGATCCCCCTAATGGGTAAACAGTAACAGATGGAGGTATAGTTGATCTGGATGAAAATTCATATGATTCAAAGATTTAATGAAACTGATATCACAGTAATTTAGGGGTGGCTGGACGTCAGATAAGGTTAATAATACTGTGAAGATGAGGTTGCTGTTCTTATCAGGCTACAACTTCAGCCTAACAAATTGTGCTTTGCCGATGATCTCATGCTAAACTTCACTATTTGCCTTTTTGTCAAACTTAAGAATAGGGATCATTTCTCATTATTAACTAACCATGACTTTCGCATCAATAAACTCATAATGACTGCTTATAAGGTAGTGTTTAGGGTTTGTGTAGGATTAAGAGATGCAGAATAAGGAAATGCAGATTAAGGCATTATTATGTACTATACATGCTAAAACAACCATTATGCATGTTAATAAGCAAGTAGTTAATGATGTATTTGTGTACGGTTAATATAAAGTGTAACTGATCTTTTTTTATGTTTCTCCAAACAGAAACCCACCTGAATGTAAAATACAGAAAGATCATTTAGTAAACCATATTTTTTTGTTTGATTGCTGATGAATTATTTGAAGAGTTTGGTACCAAATTGTTCAAAGATCATGTTTTTTATTATGTTATCATGTTTTTACGGTGTTTTATTGTGTTAGTCAGTTAGCTGTATTTTTTCCATTGTTATGTCTTCAATCAAAACAAACCAGCTGCAGTTTGATTGATATTTACTATAAAAAAATTATAATCTGATTCTGGAACAGTTTTTTTTTATTCATTATTTATTTAGTTAGTTAGAGTTAAGTTTCCTTTATATTCAGTTATTTTGCTGCCTTAAGTCAGTAGTTCACCTTTAAAATTAAAATTCTGTCATCATTTACGAGCCCTCATTTTAAACCCGTAAGACTTTCTTTCTGCAGAACACAAAAGATATTTAAAAAAAATTTGGTACAGCACAGCCCCCCATTCACTTCTATTGTAACCAATGCAAGTGAATGGGGGGCTGTTAACACAAATTATTCAAAATATCTATTGTAAATGTCATATTTATACATTGCTGGTAATTTCTAGGACTATCTCACATGGGTGTTCATATCTTGTAACTTTTCAATGGATAGGTGATAAAAAAAATATTTGAAGTTAAGCCTTTTTTTTCATTTAAAGTTTTGGTTTTGCACACCTTTTTATCCTTACAAAAGTTTGAGGATAATAAAAAAATATTGTGAAGTGAAATTGAATGATATTTCTATACTGCTTGCCTCTGTAATCAATAAGAACACAATGAATATCTGCAAAATTACCCCTTGCTTTGCATTTTAGTTCACATAAAAGGGTGTACTGACAAACTGGAAGAGTGGATTTTAAAAACCTCTCTCAGAGTTCCTAGAAATGCAGTGATTCTACGGATAAAGTCAAGTAGGGGAAACTGTCGAATGAATAGGTTGGGGACCATCATAAGCTTTCCAAAGCAATTTTGATGAAACTGCTATTGATCCCTTTTGTCCTCAGCTCTCGAAAGCAACTTGTTTCCTTTTCCTCTCCACCCATATCACCTCGTAGGCTATTTGTTCATCTAGCACAGATCCTTTCCTCAGATGTTCAAATGTTGAGAAAATCAGAAGGAGTTATATGACAGATTCAATTATAACTTGTGAGTTTGAGGAAGAGTTCACCCAGGAAGTCTGTTTTATTCCAAACACAAAAGTAGAAATGTATAGAATAGTTATGTAGCTCTGTACCATACAATAACAGCCCATTCTGTCAAGCTATAAAGAAACACAAAAATATTCCATGTAACGTCTGTACATTTAAAGCCACAATATGGAAGAATTGTATTATAAAATATCCAAGAATTACTTGCACAGTGTGATATATTTCATGCAGTTGTGTACTTATATTATCACAAATGTTCCCAAGAAAGTGCAAATCCAGAGAAATCCCTATTTAAAATAATGGCCCGTACATTTTCTCCCTTGTCTTTGTTGCATATCAGTGACTTAATGTACGCTGCACAGCACTACCCTCAGTTTCCGGTTGTAGAAACTACGGCAAACATGCACATGCGGAAATGGTTATACAGCATCTGGGACGCAGCATCAGTTGTTCTGTTATTATGGATCTTGATTACTCTTTGGTGAGTAAAGGAAACCCTCAAAAAGTCCAAATGAGGCAAGCAGGCTCTAAATAAAATAAAAAAAGAGAGCTTAGGGACCAACTTGACCTCGACAGAGACTCCGCATGTGTTTAAATAGACAAGTTAGCACTTTTTTATTGTAGACGAAATTGTCATGCACAGATTATTTGAAAATCTTATGAATGCAGTTACCCTATGAAATTCAGGAGATGTCCAACAAAAATATGTAGCCAATAACGTTACTTGTAAATGCTGTGGGTTTGTTCCAATTTTTTTTTAAATAACGACTGTATGACTGTTTTAAACTGTGTAGCATTACGCTAACAATACAAATTGACAAAGTCGAATATCAGTCGCGGGCTAACGTGGCATAAACATTCCACATTTCTTGCAAGCTTATTCATTACGATGCTGCTGTTCATAAGACCTGGAATACACTTTAATGCTGTTAAACATGTGCAGTTTTGGTTCAGTATTCCACACACTACTTTTCGCTTAATCCTAAACAATTGGATTATCTATCATAACCAACAAAACACAAAAAAAGAAAGTATTTTTATGTATTTATTTTCCATGCTTATGATTTTGATGGTTAATGTTGCTGTGAGGCGTTGGTGAGATTTATCAGAGGTAAACAGATACTGGCCCTCAAGGTACAATATGAACAAGTCGTGCGATGCACCCACTGACAGCAAGCTATCACATGCTCGTCTCTGCAGATTCACACAGGATAAACGTCTTTCTGTTGACAGTTTTCCTCCCAATTACTATGACTTCTTATTTCACGACGGTCGTTTAGTTTAATTTGGAAAATGTTTTCCGTCCGATTTCTCTGCTCATGGGGGAGTTTTGTATCTCCACTAAAGAATGCTTGCTGAATAAATAAATGCTAAACGGAGGAAATTGTTTTGTGTAGTCGCTAATGATGCACTCTTCTGAATATTTTGGTCTCAGAAAAGCATGTAATCTTGTGAGATGTGCTCCCACTTGCTCCTTTGATGTATTTATCAGCCCTCCTTGAACACACTTAAAGAATACTTAGAATAAAAATGCCAGAAAACATGTAAGGGAATCTTTCCTGTCGCTCTCAGGAAATAGCCAACAAAAATTACACGGTTCTCCGCGGTTTACTCACAAAGAAAATAAGGGATGACTTAGAGAAGGTAGCTTCAATGATTGTGTGGGTCTGATTTAGAAATTTTCTTTCTGGAACCAGTTGAGAGAAATAATTAAAATATACATATTTTTTTATCACATGGTCACTTGCTGTTCTGTCTTAGTCTATTCAAGTCCAAAATGAGAGCAGAATCAGTATTAAACATTTCTTCAGTGGAACGCAAAAGGAGATATTTTGAGAAATGTCTAAAGGATATTGTGCTCATACAATGGAAGTCAACGGTGATCAATGTTGTTTGTTTACCGACATTTCCTAAATATCATATCTTGTGTTCTGCAGAGGAATGAAAGCCATACTGGTTTGAAATGACATGATAGTCATGAGGAAGGACATTAGATTTAACTAAAGCTACGTTAAAATCATTTGCACAAACAAATATTAGGTAAAATTCCAGATTGTTGAAATGCATTCTGGGATTGCCTCTCCAATGAAGAACACAGACATTTAGAATTTGAGATAGCATGAATGATGTCTTAAACTCCTGTCCAAGTAGGCAGCTCAGTAGGTTTAGGAACAGATTATTTTTTTCGGTCAAAACTGTCAGCTATGACCTCTTTTCTCTCTCGTTCTCTTCTTCTGATGATGTGTCTTGTTTCACAGTGATTGCACTCACGCAAATGTGGATTATAAACCTCCATAGGTTTGTTTTTCCCTTTTTTCTTTCTCTCTCCCCTTCTCTCAATCTCTCTCCTCCTATACATCAATATTCACAATAAGCCTCTTATCCACAGTGTTCCACCATCATTCCCCACAGATGCCTCAAACTTTCTGAACTTCATCATGACTTCAAATATGGTCCATCTGTCACTCCCAGCCAGGGTTGGGCCGCCCGGTGGCCTTCGCTCTGGCGGTGCCTGGTGGAGGGGTCTCACCGGGGGTGGGGGCAGACTTCTATAACCCCACCTCCTACTGGGACTGAAAATGACTGACAGGGAGTTCACAGTGTTGCCACAGACAGTCAGTCAGGCCTGCTGCCAGAAATCTGGAAAGTGAACTGCTAACATATGTGAGCCACAGCTCAGTTTAACTAGCAATGGGCCTCATTTATCAATTGATCAATCCCTGGAATAATCTTTTCAACATAGTCTACTACAATGTGTGACAGACAAATTCTATTTTCGGATACTATTATGGAAGGATATGAAAATTGGGACTAGGCAATTGTTATGTGGTTGCTATAGGTGCTAGGTTATATTGTAAGTAATGGCAGCAAATGAAATATTCTGGGGCCTTAAAAAAATAAACTTAGCATAAATATGTGCACCCCCTACAAACACTCTTGTCTCTGGATATAGATGTTGTTCACCCCAGACAACTATCTAAAAATATATATATATATAATTAAAAGTGTGTTGTTTATTTGACAGTTCATTAAAAGCATATTGTAATGTAGAGCATGACTAAAAAACCAAGCAAGAAGATCATTTTCAACTCCTCATAAATCCTCTTGTTATACACGGTAAATGTATGAACAATTTAACGCCTCAGCAATATCATTTGAATACCATTTATCACTAAAACATTGATTTAGAGTTTTCAGGCTATTATACACTTTGGATAAAGTTATTAATAACTCCAGGACAATGACAGCCGAAGTTCTAATAACGGCACCAGAAAAACAGCAAGGGCTCGTTAATTCTTAAAAATAGCCTATTGTAGTAATTGTTTATTATAAATTCTCTGTGTTCGGGATATTTCGGATATCAAGCATTGTGATGCACTGCTGTGATGAAACGGACGCCCCTGCAGACCCCCACTCGCCACATGCCCGCTTTTCCGCGGTCTCATGATTGACTCCCACAGAGAATGGATGAGCGGAGAGAGTCCTGCCCAGGCAGCTAATGTTATTAGTCTCATTACATCTCCCCGGGAGCTCCGAGGCGGGGGCGGCCGCCTGATGCGCTGTTTATTTCCGATAACATCCTCGCGACTACACTGCTCCAATTACGTTCCTCATAATGAGCGCGATTACGTCTCTCTCAGAGACCCGTGTCCTTTTGCGTGAGAAGCTGTCGTGTTTTAGACAGGAACAATCGTGCACTGTTGTTGGAAAACACGGGAGAATTTTGATATGCATGCAAATAGCATTTGCTTTGGCAGGTGGATGGTTGAGGTGCTGCCGCAAATCACAGTCATTTACTTGGATTTGGGATGTCATTTTCTTACCATGCGCAAGCAGTGTCAGTAATTAACTTTCTCCAAAAGCATTTGAAAAGTTTTTCTCTATTAAACTATGCTTTTATATAAGCCTGACTTTTATAACTTCTCCTTTGAACACGGTTAAAGGCGTAGCGGCGAGATAATTCTCCACTTTCGTGCCTTTCACCAATCATCCTCCAGAAAGAGAAGAAAATAAAAAAACGACACATACTCGTTCAAGACCAATTACACTCTCTGATATCAGTCTGAAATTAAAACAGTGAAGTTAACCAACACCCCTGGGCCATTAAACCCTGTAACACTATAATAATTTCCCCAATTGCCGTGACAATCTCATAACCTGGATAACACCGTTACGTTGTGACGACGTACCTGGACCGTATATCAGTGCTCGGGAACGTGTGGCTATTTTAAAAAAATCATATTACTCTCCAGGTGTCTTCCCAGCTAGCCAAAATACGTGACTGTTAAGTAATGTCAACGTACTAATCGTATGACCACATTTACGTCGTGGCGGTAAAGTGATATTACCAATAGGGGCTGGCTGCAGACGATGGGGCGAGAAAAAGCGGAAATACGTTACCTCCACTCGAAGCCCGAGCGGTACGTCACCTAATTATCACCTCAACCCGGAAGTAATTTTTGAAACGGCTCTGTTTTAACGTCAATAAATGCTTGTAATGTTTTAAAGCTACACAATTATTGTTTAAATGTTATTAAATACCTTTCATGTTACTAAATCCAGACATTGCTTCCAGGATAGTATTTAGAAAGTAAACATTATAATAGTTAGTAGTGAACAATAAAAGAAACATCAAATAAAGATTTTTTATAAAAATGAAAAAACGTGAAGACAAATAATGTGGGAATTTTGTATTTAAAGCAAAATATCATACAGAACAACTACAGTAAAATGTTGAATCATTTCCACAAATTAAGTTTTAATTGTTTTGAGTAAAATACACAAACTATATTTATAAAACGCATCAACTGCAAGTAACAGTGAATAACGTTCAACGATCATTCTTCTCCTTCTTGTTATTTCTTGTTATTAAAAAAAGAAACACAAGGAACAAAGTCGTGTACAGTTATATTGGGGTAATTTATGAGTTAATTTATTTGGCGCTAATCTATTCCTTTAAACATTGGTTAATTTATATGCCAATTGTTGATTCTGGCTTTATTTAATCTAACTGTTGAAAATATCACAGTCCTTTCTAGAGTTTATATTTGCCATTTTTTCACTCACTATCATGACAAATGACAGTTTCCTTTTAATAGTGGGATGCTATTAGTGTGTATAAGTGTATATCGCCACCTACGGTACCGAGGTGTGTAACGTCAGGGTTTTCAGTACTTAGGAGGATTATATAAAAAATCTGATTTTCTAAACCTGTATTTTAAAGAAATTCATGCAACATCAGCTAACATTAGTCAGACATCAATATTGATCGTCAAAAATATATAAATCCATCAGCGGTATTCATCCTTATTGTGTAATTTCACGGAAGCCATATGTGTTGTTCTTGCATAGTATGTTAAGACAGCGTCAGTCTGCAAGAAGTGTGGGGATTCTGTGAAAAAATAAACCTAGTTAAAGTTTAAACTTCGGATAGCTCAGCGACACAATTTTGCCCCTTCTTTAATGTGGAGTGGATTTGACGTATTTCCTGTTCCAGCTTCACTTGCCCCATCGGCTGCACCTAGACCCCTTGTGGAAATTTCTGGATTTGTCGCCTCGAAGTAACCTTGTGATGCAATCTGCCAGTCGTGGTCACATCGTAACTTTTTCCAAGATAAGAATGTATTTATTACCAATATACTGGAGTGAACAATCTGTTTATTAGACCAAACCCCCGTTGATAGTCTAGACATCCGAAAAATATCAGAATATCCATGGGATTAATATTTTAATAAAGGTAAATAAACTTTTTTGAGAGATGATATTGATTTCTGTGAATTAACATGCACAAACCAGAGGTAATAATACCCAACAAATAAAAAAAAATAGTTATTATATTCTAATTTCCATGTCCCCATTTATGGGGAATACAGTATGTACCATTATGGAGATCTCTGACCTATGCTGGAAACCTTTGGTAAAACTTTATTTCTTGATTTGAAAGGTTGATATTTTTATGGAATTGCCCAAACAACTAATAAAATATATTCTTTATATATTTTTAAGAATTTTGAGACAACAAATTTTCTTCCTTATGTCTTCATATATTCCAGCCCCCATGCCTAAGGTAATGGGTCTCGTTTACTAACTATTGCTAACAGTATTTGTATTTATACGCACATTTGAACACTGTTAAAAAAAATATTTGTAGTTTTTTGTTGGTTAACCTTAAAAATGGTTGCCAAAATCCATTACTTTCTCTTTAAGGTAATTGACTTGTTGAATGATCTTTTTCAGTTGAATCAACTCAACCAGGCAAGCTATTTTTTTAATAAATCCAACAATTTGCAACACATGTGTACACACACAAATTTGTTCACATTTATTTTCAACTTCAAATGGCCACCAAACTTATGCTTGCTATCTATATGTTGCATACATGATCATTGTGTACTTTTTGTTTAAATTGTTTTTTTATATTTTATATGTACTGAAAGATTACTTTTATAAACATATGTTTATTTTAAAGGTAAACATTGTAAGGTTTAAAAAAAACACAAATGAAATAACAAGAAAATCGAGACAACTGAGATATTAGTCTACTAAGAGTTTGTTTTTCAAAAATGTTTCAACTTTTACCACTTCTGACAGGTATTATAAAAAAACATTTTCACACCTTATAAGTATTTCTGTTGAAAGAGCTTGTGAAAGTTTGTATTAACATTTAAATTTATGTATTTGGCAGACACTTTTAGCGATTAACATCGCATGCGAAAATATAATTTTACTTAAAAAAAGAAACACAAGGAACAAAGTCGTGTACAGTTATATTGGGGTAATTTATCAGTTAATTTATTTGGCGCTAATCTATTCCTTTAAACATTGGTTAATTTATATGCCAATTGTTGATTCTGGCTTTATTTAATCTAACTGTTGAAAATATCACAGTCCTTTCTAGAGTTTATATTTGCCATTTTTTCACTCACTATCATGACAAACACTGAATAACAGAGACTATTGCACTAATAGAAATAAACACTGCATTCTGAAACTATTTTTGGACTTTTCCGCTGCATAATTTGGTGATGATTATACCAGTTGTGTTGCTTGTACCCTTGCGTGAGTCTGCAAGAGGATTATTTCCTTCTTGTTCCTTGTACTGTTTTTCTGACAAGCACAACGGCCACAAGAGGCCTGCGATGATTAAATCCACAGCTGTGAGGACTCAATAGTCACTCAGGAACGGTGTCAAGAACTCGAACTGGACCGGAGACCGCAACGTGTCGGTGATATTTATTTTACATATTGACTTCCTGGCTGTTATCTCTCTGCACTCCTGTTATTTGTAGTTCAGGAGATGGATGTGGAGTAAAGGAGATGTAGTGTGAATGTGGAATTGTGGGAAGGGGTTGGATGTTGCATTGTTCATGTGTGTGTTTGTGAAAGCGTGTGGGAAGGATACTGCTCATCCCGAGGCTTTTTTTCTTAAAGCCAGCTACCCTGCCGTCTAAGACCGAACTCAGAATGCCTGTGAATCCTTTGAAATTGTTCTCATCTAATGCTTTGCACGAACAGGCAAGCAATTTTGCTGCCATAAAAACACCAAGCCATGAGCTCTGTCTCTGTGTGACGGTAGTTTATGGTTATAAAGACTCAAATAAATTTAAGTTGTTAGAAATAACGTCTAAAGTAGGGCTAGTCAACTGGTGGCCCATGGGGCAAATGCGGCCCGCCAATGATCTTTACCTGGCCTGCCTTAAATTTACGAAAAACATGTGTTCATCTCCCTTCAGAACTTGCCCTATAAAAATCTGAAATCCCTAATGTGTGGGGCACTTGAAATTTACCCGAAGATGCTATAATAGAGTTCAGTTTTTTGCAAAGATCAATTTAAAAGCTTTATAAGACGCCAGTGTAACGTTACAAGTGTCAGGGGTTGTTGCTGAATGTACTAGCGTTTTTGACCTTCAATCATTTGACTTTCAATCATTCAACCAAATATCTTCCTAAATATCTTTTTTATTTTTGAGTAGACCAACAGCATCAAGGAATATAAAATAAAATCTTTTAAGTATCATGAAAAGGTACAAATACCGCATGCAATATTTGTGTGCATGTTTTAATATATGACCTTTAAGTACCAGCAACCAAAACAATATAAAGGGAACAAAAGGTTCCTTTAGGTTTCAGGTTTCAGTTTGTCCAGAATTCTGTTGCTAGGGTACTTACCTGGACCAGGCACAGTCCTCACATTACACCACTTATTTTCAGTCATCACTGCTTACCCGATTCCTCACATATCAGTTTAAGATTGTTCTGCTGACATTTAGGGCTTGAATAGTCTTGCAGCTGGCAATATCAAAAACCAAATTCACCTATACAGTATATACTGACTCGGTCTCTTAGATCATCTGATTTGGGGCTTTTTAGCAACACCAAGTTTAGACTGTCCACTGCAGGTGAAAGGTAATTTAGTGTTAATGCTCCCAGATTCAGTGATCTAAAGTAATGGAGTAAATGTAATTAGTTACTGTATTTAAGTATCTTTTTGACTACTATGTGGTTGAACTGAGTGTTAAAGATATTAGCAACTTTTAATCTCTACTTTTTTTTGAACAAGTATATGTACATTTACTCCACTACATTTTTAATGACCAAAACCAGCATATCAAGTGCAAAAAGGCTTGACTTTTTGATCTGACTCAACATTATTTTATTTATCCGTTATATTGAAGATAATTTTCAGAAGAAATTTGGTTTACTTATGAGGACTTGAGCTTAAAGGAGACTTTGGTGTTTGTAACAAACTTAGGTTATGGTGTCAACCATGATTTGTTGCAATTTTGAGGTTTTGCGTCTTATTATGATTTAAGAAAATAAATGCGATTGCTTTCCTCACGAATCAACTGTTTCTTATTTTTCACTGACATGCTCTTAAGTGTTGAGGACTAGTGCTTCTTTGAGCCTATATTCAGTATGAGTAAAATACTCAAGTACTGATATAATCAGATACTCTAACACTTTTACTGACGTCGTTTTGGAATTGGTGACTTGTAACTTGTAATGGACACATTTTCGCTGCAAGGTATCTGTACTTTTATAGAAGTATGGTTTTCAGGTATTCTTTACCCATGTTGCTCCGTAACTCTTCTTCTCTATCCATCTTCAAAATACAACTGAAAACATACTTGTTTGAAATGTTTATCAATAATGTAGCATTTTTTCATGTGTATTTTTGTGTTTGTTTGAAAATGTATTTTTGCTTTAAAGTGCTCGTTGCAAAGCGACCTTGAGCTTGTTGAAAGGCGCTATATAAAAATAAACTTCTTCTTCAATATGCAATTAATAACAGAAATTCGAAATAACACAAGAAATTAGGATATTGTAAAAAAAACTAGCCCGCATCCTGTTTATACTTTTGGAATCTGCCCCTCAAAGAAATGTAGTGGAAGACCCCTGATCTGAAGCTTCTATTTGTCAGAAAAAAAACTGTAACGAAATGTGGAGATCTAATGTATAAAAACACACTTTTATATTTTGGTCCAGAAATATCTAAACATCCTTAATACTAAAAACTTTTTATTGTGTTTCCTGAACAACCAAATGGGGAAGTAAGCATGTCAAATCAAGGGCTTAAAACACAAGGATGACACGCAAAGATAAAAGCCTTTGGACCTAACAAAAGATGAAACCACGTGTTGAAGGGTTTAAAAATAAACATTCTGTCATCATTTTTTCCCTCATGTGGTTCAAACCTGTGATTCATTTCATATAAAAAATAATAATATATGTGTCCATGCAATGGAAGTCAATGGTGGCCAGTGTTGTTTGGTTGCCAACATTCTTCTGCAGAAGAAAGAATGTCATACGGGTTTGGAATATCATAATGGTGAGTAAATCATGGAAAATATAGTAAAACATATTAAGAGGCTCACTAGTAATACCCTTTTACCAACCCTGACCATCATTGGCATGACAGAGATCGTATTTTGTTCATAGAATAATAATATTTTCCTGACTTGTATCTGCGTTCACTCTGTTCTTTGTATTGTGACGGATCATTGTGTATCGTGATGGGTAATTATCATGACGCTATGAAAGGGTGAACTGATACCAGGACCTTTCTGAAAAGCACTTTATCATAAGTCTGGCCGCACTGTAATGGAGCTCTGGGTTACTGACTTCACACTGATCACAGCTCTGTCTTTGACCTGTCGTGTTAGAGGATGGTTGTCTAAAGAATGTGGGTCAAGTGAAGCACCATCCAGCTGTTAGCTAAATGGAGGTCAAGGTCTGTTTCCTTTCGTCTCTTTGACGCAGATAGTAGATATTTATTGTTATGACAGTATAACCAGCTTGTCCCTGTTGTGTAAATATGTAGAGAGATAATAATTAATATTATTAATTGTAATATTAATATATAAAAACACACAATTTCAAGATTGGTAAGTGTAGTAGAGTAGGCTGGGTGAGATCTTGGCTCGAGTCCGGTGAGTAATTGTGAATTAGCGCCAGCTGTGCGCACACCGGCCTCGAATCACGTAGGAGATAGGGAGCATATAAAAGGATTGAGCGACCGGACCGTCGAAGAGAGAGGACCGGGCCCGAACTTATGTTAAGTTTGTATTTGTATTTATATTTATGTTTTGTTCTGTTCGCCAGTGGTCGTCCGTGAGGGGCCGCTGGCTTTATTACTTTATTAAATGTTTGTGAATGTCTCCCGGGTTTCGGCACCAATGTAACACATCTCCATAAAATGGAAGGAAGGAGTCGGGAACCGGAAGACATTCACAAACATTTAATAAAGTAATAAAGAACAAAACATAAATATAAATACAAATACAAACTTAACATAAGTTCGGGCCCGGTCCTCTCTCTTCGACGGTCCGGTCGCTCGTTCCTTTTATGCTCCCATCTCCTACGTGATTCGAGCCCGGTGTGCGCACAGCTGGCGCTAATTCACAATTACTCACCGGACTCGAACCACGGTCTCGCCCCGCCTACTCTACTACAATAAGGTTTAAAATTTTAAGGCCTAGATTAAAACCAAGACCTGGGCCAAACACTTTCAATCTATAAATCAAG
Source organism: Triplophysa dalaica (assembly GCF_015846415.1). Taxonomy (NCBI): domain Eukaryota; kingdom Metazoa; phylum Chordata; class Actinopteri; order Cypriniformes; family Nemacheilidae; genus Triplophysa; species Triplophysa dalaica. The sequence goes on along the minus strand of NC_079564.1, from coordinate 13,270,445 downwards.
GTGTTGACCAATATCTACACAAAGACGCATTTAAAGGGGTGATTTAATGAAAAACAGAATTTCTCCATGTTTAAATGCAAAAATCGGTTCACTCGTGCATCTGGCAACTCAGAAAATTAACTTTTTTTATGTGTGCCTATCTCTGCAAGCCTGTGAGAAAATGGAGATCTTCAGAAATCGCTCTTTTAATGACATAGGCAGCCGTTCTTATTATAATATTTCCGCCCCTTGTTCTGAACGTGTCCACCCATTGCGCCGCCACCATTTTTGTTTTCGCATGTGTGAAGTTCCAACACCATGGCAAAAGTAGCAAAGCTTCAGACAAACACAGAACAATGTTCCCAGCCTCACGGAAGACAACAGTGGAATGGTTATATTTAGTTTCAATGGAAATCATCCACTCTGAACGAGGCAAAGCTGCAAATAAAGACATTGTAAATACCGGGGTTTTTTAAGCAAGACCCAAGGGACCTGTGGCAACTTAAAGGTAGATAAAATGCCACTGTGACATGTTTGTCCGTTCACTATTAGAAAGCAATGTCTCTAGCTTGTAATCATGCGATGGGATTGTTCTGTGTAACGTTAATTTGACCTAGCGATGCGTTTGTCTTGAGTATCTTCACTTCAGAAAACTGTGTGTATGGTTTGTAAACATGCGACGCTGTTCTCTTTCCCGAGAGCGATCGTGACCGGACCTACAGGGACTGGAGGGGCTTCGCGAATGGTCCTGGGGGAAACAGGTGTGCTTATCGAAAACAATGTGTTTGGTGTTCAAAGACGAGACCCTGTTTCTCGTTCGCTTTATGTAACCCTACTTTATGGTTTTGTCTCTGGAAGCACAGGCTCACAGACCTGGCTGGCTTTTCTGATGAAAAGGGGGCATAGACTAGCAGCTCACTTGCACTTAAAGAAACACACTCTAAAACAGCGCGTTTCTCCTAGCATGCAAAAGTGGGCATGTAGCCGAAACTTCACGGACACATGTGGACCCCTATGATTTATATTACATTTGTGTAAAACTATAAAAAATCACTCCTTTAATAAGAACTAAACCAAGTTTACAGTTGTGTCACAGAGTTCCATT